>NW_024704745.1:51327812-51745530 GCF_018977255.1 Callorhinchus milii
CATTCGGGCCCTCTCGTATGAACTAAGTGTGTCGATAATTTGGTCGAGGGTGAGATATTGTCTAGAGGTCCGCAGTGCTTCCCAGCAAATGCCACTGAAACATCAGTGTCGACTATGAGCTCCTAATAACTGATTGGGGCTTGCACTCACAATCTTCTGACTCAGTTCTAACTGAATCAAGCTGACACCTGGTACAAGACTCCAGAGTGATGATATGGCAAATTCTGATAATCCAACCGAATTAAAAGAGAGTACCTACCCCTGAGAGAGCGAGACCTGAATGTTGTGACAAGGTAAAAGAGGCGCGTCAGAAAATTCAAATTCCAACACATCATCCAATTCCTCCTCTTCATCACTTGGGCCAGGTGGATCATCCAAGACATTGAATCCAGTCTCTTCTACTGATTCTGGAATCATAAAAGACAGTAAGAATGATGACTATATGGCTAGGAGATTTTTTTGTGAAAGAATTGAGCAGCATTATGGTTGCAAAAAAAAACTTGTGCACAAAAATGTATTTTGAAAAATGTAGAATTTAAGCTTCTAATATCAAGAAATTTGATAAAATGACTTTAACAGGAAACTTCTAAAACAAACATTATATAGTGCCTTTCACGTCAGAAAGACGTGTTGGAACTTGAATTTTCTTTCACGTCAGAAGGACGTGAAAAGCGCTATATAAACAGCCATTGCCAAGGACTTATTTTACCAAATTTACCAACCACAAACTTCTAAACCAGAATAATTCTAATCAAAATACTGTTGCTTTAAATAACTGTTCACATTTACCTAAACAGGAGTTCCTAGCAATTGTTTTCCCCCTCACTGATTTCTCTACCTTTCCACCACTCTCCTCTCCTGATGGTATTGGACTCCCTTTTAACTTCTCCTGGAGTGGTTATCTGATCTCTGCCCCAACTGAGATCAGATAACTTAGAACAGATCAGGAATCAAATCAATAACTTTTTGATCCATTTGACAGTGGTACGCTAGCTGGTCAAAGGGAGCAGCCGTTCTGGGGAACTTACAAGTCATCGGTTTCCTGATTTTTAAGGGTTTTTTTTTGCAATTAATGATTCACCTCCAATGTTACACTATGTTCAGATGACTTCTACGATGGATATCCGCTATTGTGAAATGCCCTGAGAGGCCGTCCGGCATGGAGGGTGCTATATAAATCCAAGTTGTTGTTGATATTGTCATTGCACCCTCCTTGGCTAAAATATACTTAACTAATATTTGATATAATGTCTTATCCCATCTTTTAGATGTCTCAAAGCGCTACACAGAATATGCTGTAAAGTGAAATGACTCTACATTTTGTTGGCGAAATAGGATGTTGACTTATGATGGATAACATGTATCCCACACGCATTTAAGAGGTGAATAATACATTAATCTGGAGGTCCCACAAACAGCCACAAGGTTTGAAGGAGCTTCTAAGGGTGGCAAAAAATTACACATCACCTTTTCATTTTGAGCAATGTTTCAGTGAGACAGGGGTAGCACCCATGATTAACCAAAGTGTAGCTTTCTAACATAAAGAAGTTAAAGTTATAGGGTTATGCCAGTTTTATTAATATTACTGAAAAGTCTAGTTTAGTTAATTCTTTACTACCAGTCTGGAATATTAACTTGATCTGCTTAATGAGTCCCAAAGGTTTTTAAAGATGGTTGTTTGAAAAAAGCTTTAACCAATTTGCTTTAAGTAAAGCATTATGCTTGAAGGCACTTTCTTGGTCCAGGAAGACACGTGAAATCTATACGACGAATGAGTCTGCTCAAAATTATGTTTTTGGAGTCCAACGGTCAATGGTCCTTGAGTTATGCATTCAAATCACAAGAGTCAAAATTGCTTGCCAAGTGTGCTTGATTTCTCGACTGGTCACTGGAAGGGAGGCTTCACACCAAAGCAACAGCTGTGCTTTGTTCAATACAGTTCAAGATCCTGGTTTTCAACTTCAAAGCCCTCCATGGCCATTGGCGGGCGGGCTTTATGCCAGCCATTCTGCCCCCACCCTCTGGAACTCCATCCCGCAGCCCCTCTGCCTCGCCCCCTCCCTTGCCTCCTTCTAGACCCGTCTCAAGACCCTCCTCTTTGACCGTGCCATCGGTCACCCTCCCCGATCCTGACCCCCAGCTCAGGTCGGAAACATTGACTGTCCAGCACCTTGGGACATCTTTCCGAAGTGAAAGGTGCTAAACAAATGTCATATTAATCTTTACATAAATGTACACCAGAAAAAAACAAAGTTTCAGTCATTCATAGTTGGGGTATTGGAGAAACAAATGAAAAAGGTTAAAATTAGAGGTATGGTGGGAGGAACTTCAAAACATTTGGAACATGATCACATAAGAGCTTTTCTAATCATGAATATTTTGTGCAACTGTGAAAACGCTTCAATCAGTAATTGCAAAATCTCCATGGTTACTATCATCTTGACGATGGCACAAAATTCTCCATTGCTACTGTCAATACTTCCATATGTTGGTTGACACTGCATGACACACTCACACACAGATGCGTCTCTAAACTGATTTCTTCCCTCATATTTATTTCATGGTGTCCTCTACTACATGAACAATGCCAGCCAAGAGACTGAGGGAGATCTAGTGAAATCCATGTGTCCCAAGCTTGACCATCTCATTGTAATTTTTAAACTGCATTTGGGGCAAAAAGGTAATTTGTCAAAATGGTAAACGAACCCCAGCAAATAATTACTGGTAGGGGTTTTCAAATAGAACAGTTTATTTTTAAAAAATAGTGGTTCTCTCTTCCTCTCCCCCAGTTTGTCTTGCTGGTAGAATCCATCTGTCTGGTGGGAAAGCAGGGGGATCCACTATCCCTGCTTTGGTTAATATATGGGTTTGAGCAACATGCAAACTTCTCCTCCCTGCTCAGTTTTCCTGACATTCCCAGGTAAGAATGAGATTAAAAACTGAGTTTCCCCAGTGCCCAGTCCAATACCCCAGCACTATCAAATCAAATACAATTCAAGGACCAATTAATCTGAGACTTTTTTTAAGAAACATTTGTCGCCTGAAATCCCTATTCTTAGCCAGCAAGTTCATCTTATCTTAAAATTTAGAATTGTAGACCATTATCAAATTCGGTTCTAATTTTGAACCCATTTTTCTTCTGTTCTTAAAACAAATCTAATCAAACTGATTTAAGAATTTTCCACAATTCAGTGGGATCTTAAAATAGGCACTTGGAGCAGGGATTCTTTGCACTCAGCTCCTGTTAACCCTGCAAGTCAAAGCTCTAATGGGTAGGAAGGTCCACATTGACGAGCAGTGGAAAACTTGTCAAATCATCCTCTTTAATAGCAAGCAATGCATTTTAGCTGGTTAAACTCCAACGTGACTTCTGGCATTCCCCAAGCTTTGGCTATTGCCATCCTGTGTCTCAGAATCAGGTAAGGAAGGTTCATCCCTTGAGAGGGAGAAATGCGTACTACATTCCAGACATGTGGAAATTTCCATGTGTAAGGGGCATACATATGTGAATCTCAGTCTGAGTTTGGATACACTTAAACAAGGTGAGGGGTTTCCACATGTGTCAGACACCCAGCGCCCAAAATGAAAGATCTTACTAAGGCTAAGACTGGGTAAAATTTCAGGCTTTGGGTGCAGATACAAGTTCATAAAAATAGACTGTATGAGAGTTTATAAGAATAAATTAGCTGATCTGAAAGCAACTGGTTTTAATTGCAACAATCCAACCTTCAGAAACTTTGTTATAACTTTGTGTGCTTTTTATAATGCTCTCTGCAGCAATTACAGTACTGTTCCCAATTCGGAAGTCTATATAAGAATATCACTCACACCACACAGAGCTGCCATAGAAATCCCAGACAGACCAGGGTCATCTTCATTTCGACCCTGTAGGTCAGCCAAATACTCTGGAGGGGGGAAAACACACAAACTGGTCAACACCACTGAAGGCAGAGCAGGCTGCTCATTGTATTTGTGTCATGAAGTATATAAAAAATGTTAACAAAACATGGCAGACAAATGTGCAGTATCCCCAGCTGTGAGGCTTGAGTTACAAAAGACTGATCTAGCAATGACTTCAGGCCAGAGCTGTAAAAAGAAATGTACCGGTGTACTGGACCAGGCATTACTAAAAAGCTTAATGAGGCCTAAACTTCCCATTAAACATAATTAGAATTTGATCTTTAACTACATAGGAAGTAATATATAATTTTTGCAGTTATTTCATGGCTACGCGTTTGTTTGCTTATCGTCAGCTCTTAGCGACAAAATTGCTAATTGCTTTAAGTGGAGCAGCAGGACAGAGTGTCAGGGAGCTGAGGCTAAGTGAGACTAGATCATCTTTCTGCCTCTGCCATGCAGAAATGTAATGCACATGAAAGCCCTAGCTGACACTCTATAGCCACTGTTTAGTGAGAATTTTCAAATTAGTTACAGGGCAATTTTCCAAACAAATATGAGTTGAGGCCTTTGTTGGACTTAAATTATTGCTCTTAACAATATTTTCCATTTCTGTAACTTCAAATTAAAGTAAAAAATATTGTGGTAATTAAGATCATTTCCAAAACCAGTGAATTCACACGGTTGTTCAGGGCCTGTTTATGGAACGCATTTTATTACTTTGGTTCATTACTAACATCAAATTGTTCTTTAACTCCTTCCATGCAACATAAATATCTGATTGATAGTTTTACACAAATCCTAAATGTTTTCTTAATGTAAGACTGTCCTGCACTATATTTATTACTATTGCCACAATATTATTTAAGTAAATCATGCATAATTGAGAGTTGAAGAAGACTATCCATTAAAACGATTTTGTTTCAGGCACCATCTATTATTTGATAGTAATATCTTTGCAGGAACTTGCAAGTCTATTTCTGAATTCATTTGTTCTGGTTTTCTGACCATATTATTGGCAGGAATGCAGGGGCAAGGAGCAGAGGTCGGCAGAACAGGTGTAGAAACAGGCTTTCCGAACAGTCTCATTCTCCACAAAAGCCTGACTACTATTATGGATGGTGCTAGAGAAATTATGATACATACTTGAGAGAGAAGGGAATAGATGGCAATGAGAGAGGAAATTGGTGGTGGGGGAGGGGGAGTTAAGGCTGATATGCAGTATAATGAGTGGAACAGATTAGTTGGGCCTGTTTCCATGTTATAACACAATACTATAACACTTTTTTTATGCATTTCCAACAGGTCAAGATAAATAAAGTGTATTTATTGAAGTCTAAATACAGGAAAGGTAGCATACTTTCATCGATATGGTCTCACTGTAGGACCCTATAGGCAGTTACCTTGGTTTCAGAGAGTTAGATTTCATTGCAAAGATGCTGACCCATGCAAACTAAATGGAGGAGGGGGGTCAGGGGGTGAAACAACTGAAATGTAAACATACTGTACCTGTGAGAAATGTTTCCATAACTTCACTATGCGTCATTTTCAGAATAGTTCGGCCAGAGTATGTGGCTAGGGTTGGATCTGCACTGTATGAAAGCAACAGCCGAACTACTTCCAGGTGATCATTTTCTACTGCATCATGGATAGGCTTCAATTAAAGCAATAATTGAAAATGAATACTTATTTTTGCTCCCTTAAAAAGCCTCATAGTACACAAGTTACACTTAATGTTGACAACAATTTTATTTATATATGCAATTATTTACAATCCAACCTTTTTTGAATCCTCGGCTTTCTTTTAAACCCTATACCTGGTCCTTGACCAAACTACTTTTCTTCACCCTGGATATCACTTTCATTCAGCCCACTTCACCCCCAATGCAGCCAGAAGTCTCATTTATGCCATTTGTTACCACTAGACTTGACACAGATTGTTGGCAGATTGTCCAAACCTCCAATACATCTAAAGCTCCACAGGCCAAAGCTTGTCTGCACTATATTTATTCCATGAACCAATTATCCCTACCCTCTCCTGGCTCCACTGACTCCTGTACCCCTGCAAAAAACAACAAGATTCCATTTATAGAGCGCCTTTCACGTCGGGAGGACGTCCCAAGGCGCTGTACAGTTGGGTCAGGACCCGAGCGGGGGGAATGGTCAGGGTGAGGGGAGGGAAGGGAGGGAGCGAGGAGGGGGTAGAGAGTCGAGAGGGGAGCTGAAGGCACGGTCAAAGAGAAAGGTCTTGAGACCGGCCTTGAAGGAGGAAAGGGAGGAGGCGGCGAAGGCACTGGGGGATAGAGTTCCAGAGCCTAGGGGCTGAGAGGCTGAAGGCCCGGCCACCGATGGTAGGGCGGTTGGGGCGGGGGATGTGGAGCAGACCGGAGCCAGAGGAACGGAGGGTACGGGCAGTAGGTAGGGGGATAGTAGGTCAGAGAGATAGGAGGGAGCAAGGCCGTGAATGGCCTTGTAGGTGAGGATGAGGATCTTGAATTCGATCCTCTGGGGGATGGGGAGCCAGTGGAGGCGAGCGAGGGTGGGAGTGATGTGGTCGCGAAGCCTGGTGCGGGACAGTACACGAGCTGCAGACCAACTTCAAGATCTGGTTCTAACCTCCAATTGTCTCCATGCCACAACCTACACGTGCAAACTCCTTTAGCCTCACTCTCCCACACACTGCATCTCAGACCTGTGGCACATCCATTGCACCCTTTGACATCCCACTACTACACCCAAGCTGTAAGGCCACACTCTCTGGAACATCCTCTCTTACACCTTGCCCTCTCCTGGTTTTCAAAACTCTTTTAAAAACCTCTCTCTCTCTCTGACCATGCTTTCAGTCATTCCCCTCCTAACCTTTCAGTGCCCATCTTGCTCAGATCCTTGTAAAGTGTTTTGAAGACTACCCTATAGGAAAGGTTCTACATAATTGCAAAACATTGATGTTGCTTGTGGTATTGAATACTGAGATATAACCTCAGTTGCCCCCAATTCATTGGAATTCAGCACCTTATCATTGAAGCTGTGTGGCTGCTACACGTCTATTTAAATGATCTTTAGCAAAAAGAATCTGGTCATGGCAACTCAGGTAACAAAAAAAATGTATACCTTGTTCCATCTTGAGCACTGCAATTCACATCAGCTCCATGTTCTAGAAGATGCCGTACGATGCTAAGCCATCCTCTTGCACAGGCTTCATGCAGAGCACAATAACCTGCATTATCTCG
Organism: Callorhinchus milii; assembly: GCF_018977255.1. Classification (NCBI taxonomy): domain Eukaryota; kingdom Metazoa; phylum Chordata; class Chondrichthyes; order Chimaeriformes; family Callorhinchidae; genus Callorhinchus; species Callorhinchus milii. Next base: position 51,334,940 of record NW_024704745.1, read on the forward strand.
ATGATTGACATCACAACCTTGTTTTCCAACAGTACAAGACTACTTCCTAAAAAAGTTAAAAAGAATTAGCTTGAAAGCAAAACAGGAGTCACTTTTCCTAACAAACACAACAAGGAATTAGCAATACTTATGCAACTATATAACAGTACTTACATTATTGTGTCAACTATCAAGGGTAATAATTGCTTCAAAAAAAACTGGTCAATCAATCCACAACTGTTTGTGGGACCCTGCTGTGCGCATTTGGCTGCTGCGTTTTGCCCACAAAATATACAGTCAGTTCACTTTACAGTATATTCAGTATATCAAATGCAAGGATTACTTTTACTCAATAATAAACTGTTCCTGTTCCATTGAAATGAAGTTTGAATGTAAAATGAGATGTCAAACAACTTCTTAAAACAAGAGAATACTTGGGCTTGAAAACTAATTTTATCCTAGACTACATTACTAAAATAATTAAATGTAAATGTTCCTGTAACTATAGGATACAATATGAATTATTGTCCTATTTTGGCTGCACATAAAGCAAGTACGCATCAGCATTTCTATCTTGAATTTACAAATCTTAAGCCGCTGACAAATGCTGCAGCGATTGATATAAAGCCAACTCAAGATATGCTCTTCCTGAGCCAGAAGAACCGTCTCCAATTTGCCTAATTCTTGCAGAAAACGACATGTTACAATTAGTGAATCTGCTAGCTGGCCAACCCCAAAACAAACAGAATTCACCATTTCCAGTAATACTGAATCCTGAACTTCCAGATGTATAAATGACAATTAACACAAATGATAAAGAATGTAAAAGCCGCATTGTACCTCTCACTAAGTCCTGTCAATGTATTATCTCATACAATGTTTTTTGTAGAATACAATTTTGGTATAAAAATTACCTACAGCAAAGCTTTGAAATGGAATATGTTGAAAGATAGGTTTACACTAAGTTTTTGTAAATTTACATTGTTTTTAGATTCTATTAAGAACAAAATGTTATGTTTTGGAATAGAGTGACATTATTTTCACTTCTAAGTTGTGTCAACAAGTGAAAAATTAGAATAACTGGAATCTAATGAAACAGTCACCACAATTCCAAGATGGATATTTCAGAGGGAAACACTGCAGCATCGTACAAAAAACACTAAATTATAATATAGGTCTTGCAAAATGAGTGCTTAAACCTGGAGGAGCATTAAGCACTAGTACACATTGAGCAAAAAATACCACCTGCCTACAACAAAACACTAGATAATTAAGAAAAATATTAAAATAAAGATGCTTTACAGTTAAACTGTGATGCTGAAGGTTAACCCAGCATCCACTACCAATTCTCTCTCCACACGAATTTAGTGTCAATTTCAGAACATAGGAGCTTGACTGCGATATTAATCTCAGTATTTAAGAATGCATTGGGCTTAGGTAATATGGTTGGTGATTTCAAAAACTGCTGGTCTTGGTCTAAAGGATCAGCATTAGTTCCAAACTATGTCATTAATATTCTCTGCAGTGTCTGCAATTTTCTAAATATCTTTATTACATTTCTCATTAAAAGAGACTGGGGAGCAGTATTCCTCCTCCTCAGAAGAGCTGCAATTACCTCTACAAATCGGGTTATGTAAACAAGCAGCTGAACTTCAAACACATTACTTACAAGTTACTTAATTGTGAACAATTCCTGGATATATAAAATTATTTTTTATTATTGAGAAGTTAGGTAAAGGGTCAGGATCCATATTGCAGTACACTACTAAGGTTGAAAATCCCCAAATCAGCTAAGTGATACCAAGCTTGGGCTTTTAAACACTTGTATTTTATAGGAGAGGGGAAGATTTGAAGTCCCTGCATAGAATCAATGAATAAAAGAAATTGTGATGAGTTTTGGTTTTACAAGCTTCCTTTGCTTTGCCAAATTCTGTATGTTCACATTTTTGTTATACTGGGATGAGCTTGCTAGCTGCATGCAGTCGGTTGAACTCAGTTTCTCAAAGGAATCAATGTTGCAGGAATCAATGAAACGTTGGCCAAGTTTCCTTACTCCACACGCCTCTGTTTACCTAGCAGTAAGTAGGAACGGGATGTTAGTCGATTTACAAATTGCTTTTCTGGGGGTAATAATTCCTTAAAAAGTAATAATTTGGTCACTTTTCCAGGGTTAATAATCCAATCAAATTTTAAAAATAAATAAATAATTTGGTCACTCAATCCGCAACTGTTTGTGGGACACTGCTGTGCGCACTCGGCTGCTGCATTTTGCCCACAAAATAAACAGTCAATTCACTTTACAGTATATTCAGTGAAGCGCTTTGAGACGTCTAGAAGGCATGATAAGGCAGTAAATCAAATGCAAGGATTATTATTATTACAGCAAATAGAAGCAGGGTGATGTCCATGGGAGGTTTCAAGGAACAAAACGAAAGCTCAAAAAAAAGTTGTTATAGAGAGAATATGGAGCCTAGAGGTGAGGGAAAGATCACTAATCAGACAGTAAGTCTGTCTTGCACTCTGTCTAGCAGTGTTAAAAGTGCCTCCCACGGCTGAGAATAGTATTCCAGTTTTGGATGAACTTGGCTTTATAGTTTGGTTCTTCAAAGAAAAATAAATATTTTGATGAAAGATGAAACCAAGCTTCTTGCGAGGCTGCTTTAGCAATAAGGGATGTGAGATTTTCACTTGAAACCAGAGGAGACAGGGAGGCTAACAATGGATGAGGTGTGCAGCCACTGAAGGCAAAGGGTAGTAGTAATTGGTCAGGTGTACAAGATACATGAAAAAACTGTCTGAGAAACTGCCATTGCCTCCAAAGTTCATAGGTGAGATCAAAACATAATAATTGAGCCAATGCAATAAGAGATGGTTTGTTCACTCAGGGTTGTGGCTTGAAGGAAGTTTGCGAATGTAGAGTTGATTCATCGGCAAAATAGTGGATAGGATTGTATGATGAGTGGAGGAGGTCATTGATGTGGAGAGTAAACAAAATGGGATGGAGAATAGAGCACTGGAGAAAAAGATCGCCTAATTACTGTGGATCCCACCTATTGTGCTGCTACTGAATCATTTTTTATACGTAGAATCCTTACATTACCATTTCACTGTATGAAAAACCTTCAATACAAGTGCTCATTTGAGGGGCCTGAAATACAATTAGCCCATATCAAAAACAAGAGTGATATAAAAGGCAGCATTACATAGGAGTTAATAAGGTGGAGTGGGGAAGAGACAAAGTAAATGTCACTTTGTCGAAATTTTCATGAATGTTGGTTCACAGTCATTATTCTACTCATTGGTTTTGGTCAAATAAATATTAAGAATCCCTTGGAGCAAATGGGCAAACACATTGTCCTTTTAACTCTGAGACCGCGTTTGGATCCAGTCCAAACTGATGGATAGAAACATTTCTTCCTCCGCTGTTTGTAGAGGTCTAATGTGAAACAAACGCAGTCACAATTTTTAATTTCTTCAATTTTAACTAGCACTAAAAGAAAACACAAGACATTTCAGTATTTTCTTCAATGTATATGATAAAATTTCTATACATATATTATGTAATTCTGTGCTACAGGATTATGAAATCAGTGTGATGCTGTTGTATCAGGGTGTTTGTTACTGAGTGACAGGATGTAGGTTGTAGGTTGCTGCCACAGTTCCCAACACACTGAGACCCTGATGGCAGAAAGGCCATTTTCCAAAAGAAAAATAATTAAAATATCAGAGAACAATTCACCCCTAGCCCTGAAGCTTCACTGGCTCAACCCTTGGGTGCAGGCCACTTAGTTGTCCTTTCACCCGCTCATGGCATGGGGTGGAAACAAAAGATAGGGAGCGATTGGAAAAAAAAGGTCTATGGTTAAAATTCTATGGTCCAAAATAGCTACAAGAAAATGCATCTCCATTATTTACATAGCAGTTTGCCTTGAGCTTAGACACATTTAAGATCAAACATCAAACTTTGAGAGATCATGTCTGAAACTACATTTAATTCGATTTTTGTGATGCAATTGAGGCATCAGATAAATATCCTCCTAAACCCGCAGATATTGATGAATGTTTTTGGTTTGCATTCGGAGGAAAGTTTCAAAATACCAGCGTATTCTGCAACACATTTTGTAACCCTACTATATGATGCAAATCATTATAATCTTTACAAACAATCTAGAGCCATGTTCAGCAGTGTAAAAAAAAAGTTATCAAAATGTTTAAAACATGCCTGGAATTTGCTTACCTCTCTATGTGTACACACAGAATGTGCACTACAAGAATGCAGTCATGGAGTAAAGATTCTAATGCTGAATTTGTAATAATGGCACCTGACATTATGCACAGAATTGATTACTAAAAGCCTTAGAATGTGGCAGAAGTAATTTATTTCAGCTTTTGAGAACATTATCTTAATACTCAACTGTGCTAAGGAATGCTCATCTGACACTGACTGATAAACATTACGGAGCAGATTGGCCAGATTAACATTGTAAGCAGTTGCATCAACAAAACCTGAACATTGTGACCGAAATACAACACTATGCACCAAGCAACTGTGGCAGCAATAGAACTAACCTAGGAATTTTACACACACTATCTATGTTCCCCAAAAAAGGATGATTGAACAAGAATAACAGATTTCTGTGTGTACCAGGGGGCTCATGGTACACAGATCAATTGAATGTTGAATGTTACACAGATTGATTGAATTCCCTTCCTATTCTCAATTCCCTGACAGTACAAGCGGACATCATTACTGTTTAATTAAAAACGTACCAAAGACCTCATCAGAATCAGGCCCCTGACATGAAGACTTAGGATATGTCATATATCTTAGGATATGGGACAAAGTTGCTATTATCTCTGTGCGCCAAATGTGAACACACAGTCCATTAGATATTATAAAAATATACCCTTGGATTTGATATAGCACCTTTGATATGGAAGAGCAGTATTTGGTAGACAATTGCAGCAACCAATTTGCGCACAGCAATGTCCTACAATCAGCCATCCGGTGAATGAACAACTGACATTTTTTATCTGGGGGATTGCTGGCCAGGGCACTGCCTTCTTTTCACGAATAATGGGATAACAACTTCATAATAAAATAACTACTAGATAAGCTTATTAGTGTTTCAAGGCAAATACGTTTCTTAACTATTGACATCAAAGGATTTAAGTTGGAGCTATTGCACTACCAATAGATAATAACATCTAGCAAGTACCGTTTACTTAAGAGTTATAACCACATTGGTTTGTACTACAACAAACACTGTACTTAAAATGTGGGATCTACTACATTTATTGTGGTTAATAAAATACTACAGTACTGCACTAAGAAATTAAACTGATTCTTCTGAAAGAAATTTCATTTGTGATACTGGAAAAAGTACACTGAGAAATATTACTTTAACCAAATGAAAAGGTAAATTTACAAATCCAGAACTTACCTCATAGCCTAGACGAGCTGCTCTTTGCAGTAAAGTTTCCCCAGCATTTTTATTGACAATAAGTCGCCGTGCTTCTGGTGGCATGGGGCGAGATGAGGAGAGTTCCTGTGGAGAGTTGTCTGCTTGGATGGGTAAGGGCCGAGGGCACTGCAATAAGAAAGGACTCTGCAGCAAACGGTCAGAGCACTTCTGCTCACATAATTTCTTTGGTGTCAAATCGAAGTCTATGGCTATTGCTGGTCGTTTTCTAGAACTTCTTATCACACAGGACTGCTGTAAACACACAATGTTACAAAAAAAACAATTAATAGTGTGTTTTTCCTACTGAGTTAGTTTGGCAAAATTACAGTCAAACTTATATAATAATAATAACAATAATAATCCTTGCATTTGATATAGCGCCATATCACATCTTTGGGACATCTCAAAGCGCTTCACGGAATATATTGTAAAGACGATTCACTGCATTTTGTGGGAAATTTATATTTGATCTAAATTATTTTTATGGTGGAAAACATAATGATGATTGATATTAGCTGATATTAGTTGATATTAGTTAATATGCAAATATGAGTGAGAGTCACATATTATTTTAGATATGCAAGACCAAAAGCGAATCACTAATTGCAATATTCATGAAAAGAAGTAGAACCAACTTGAGCATGGAAAATTTTGAGAGCTTGGGTAATCAATAATTCAACGTTTCTTTACACAATTCGGTATTGGTGCAGAAATTGTCCCTGCTCCCCTAGAGATTTGCTAACAAATGTAGATAGATATCATTCTAATCATGATATCACACTAAACCATGTTGTTGCTGCTTTAGTTTTGAAAATAGCTGTGTCTTGTAAGGAAATGCTATGAATTAGATTTACCTGAAAACTAACACTTGGTTGTTGATAAGTGATTGTCTCCTAATCATATAGTTGCAGGTTGGAGTCCAGAGACTGTGCCATAACATATTGCCTGCCCATGACTGAATAAATTTATTCAGTTCCCCGCTGGGCTTGTTGAGTGAAGGACCTTTGCAGAATTGGGGGTGCTGCACTCCTATGTAAGGAAGAACTGACCCGACTCATTTACCAACCAATACATTGTGCCTCAGGTTTATTGTCTTTTGAGTAGCAATGATGATTGACATGAAGAAATTTATAACCTGGACCACCTCTCCCTCCAGGCTTTAGGAGACCATGTGATTAAAGAATAAAAGGAGCGAAGCAATACAGATATATATATATATATTTTAAAATGTCCTACTGTCTTCTCAAATTGCAAAACAGGGCCTATTTGAACAGTACATTTGGAATAATTACTGGATATTTAATAAATATTGATCTGTGAAAGTGTAAAGTAAAAATTAAGGTTCATAATGTCATTGGGAAAATTTGAAAACTGTAACTTCCCGATGGATTATCAAGGTAACAGAGCTCAAAAAGCATGAGCTATCATGTGATGCGTTTCTCCCGCAAAATATACAGTCAATTCACTTTACAGTATATTTTGTGAAGTGCTTTGAGACATCTCGAAGACATGATAAGGTGCTATATCTGTATTATTATAATAACAAATGCAGATTAAAATATTTTATAACATATCAAGTTAAATATTAGGCTCTAAGATTTTTTTGGGAGCAAGCATATCACCCCGCATCCTCGCTCACTCAATGGCATTAAGTTAACCAATTAATACTGTCCAGCACTTTAACTGAATCTGAGCAACCATCAGTATAACTCCAAGAAGCTCACACTTAATTATGGTAGTCCTAATCTAATTTGAAGGGTATCTCCATAAATCTGAAGCAGAGGCACAATACAATACAATACAATTCATATAGTATTGTAGGCCAGCAAAAGCAATACTTGTTGCCCATTTTGTTGATTAGAAAGAAATCCTGTTTAAAATGTGAATTTTGTATTAGAAATGGACACAAACGCCATTGGGTTCTATGGTGCTCTGACTACTTTAATGTAACACCACCATGAAGTCGTGGAGAAAGAGGAGAGGGAACACTGCTCCTCTATTCTTAATCCAACACTTTAAAAATTATAAAATAACTTCACAGCTGCAGTTTAGTCCCTCTTGGGACAGGAACTCCAGACTGTAGTACATCTTGGAGAAAAAAAGAGGAGCAGAGTTGACTGTTGAGGTCTGTTAAGACTTGTTGTCTCCTCCTCAATAATATATTGTTTACTAAGCCAAATCGTAATGGTGCACTGTAATCACATCTTTAACAAGTTCTTATCCACATTCAAAAAAACAACTGCAGATATATGCACTGGATTTTGAATCAAGAAAACAAGGAACAGGAAATATTTGGTAAAGTATGCAATTAGCATCAATCATTTCAACATCCATTAGCTTTACCCAAGTTTTGAATTAAGTTATCAAAAAATTAACTCAAAAAATAGGTTTTAAAAAAATTGGTGACTGACAACAACAATTTACACACATGTAGTGCCTTCACAACAGAAGTTTTGAGCTGGGGAGGGGAGAGCGGGGAAGGGAAGCTGGCTGAAAGAGTAAAGAGATAATAACAACACCAAATTGCATTTACACAGCGCCTTTTATGTCGGGAGGAAGTCCTAATCTGCAGGAAAATCTCAATATGAAAAATGAAAAAAAATCTGAGCTTGCATCCCCTTCAGGCTTCTTGAATCCTCTTGGGATTCAAGATGATGACTGAAGGTGTGGTCAAAGAAGGTCTTGAGGTGGACCTCGAAGGAGGCAAGGGGGCGAGGCAAAGGGACTCTGGGATGGAGTTTGAGAGAGTGGGGACAGAAAGGCTAAAAACCCAACAACAGGGAGTGAGATTAAAGCAGACCAGTGCCTGTAGAGTGGATGGGAAAGAGTGGGTGATAAGGTTTTAGAAAGTCAAGGAGATAGGGTAGGGCAAGACCATGATGTGTTTAAAAGTGAGGACAAGGATCTTAAACTCGATCCTTTGGGGTTGGGGAGCTAGTGAAGTCAGGCAAGGATGGGGTGACAGGCTCATAGTTTGGTGTGGGAGAGGACACAAGCTACTGAGTTTCGAATAGTCTGCAGCTTGTGGAGGGAATAGTTGGGAACACCAGCAAGCAGAGTTGGCATCATCAAGCCTAGAGGTGATAAAAGCATTGATAAGGATCTGGGCAGCCGAGGAGAAAGGTAGTGGCGAATGCAGGGAATGCTGAACTGGTAATTGCATGGATGGGGGCGGTGGGGGGGGAATTTAAAGGACAGTTGAGTGTCAATCAAGACACCAAGGTTCCATATTGGCTTGGTGAGGTGGAGAGCGCAACCATGAACAGTGATGCTGTCAGTGCCTCAGGTGAGAAGGCGCCGACAGGAATCAAGCAGGAGAGCTTCAGTCTTTTCAACATTCTACTGGAGAAAGTTAGCTTTCATCCACAAATTGATATCCAAAAGGCAATCGGTCAGGACAGAGAGTGGAGAGATACAGTTACATATTACCTGCATACATGTGGAAGTTAACCCAATGCCTGGGGATAACATCACCAAGCGGGAGCATGTAACTGTTGAAGAAGAGAGGCCTAAGTATAGAGCCCCGAGGAACGCTGCAATTGGTAGTGTATAAGTTATCTAGGAGGAGTTTTGAATTGGAAAAAGGGGGGGGGGACTAGGTGGAGGGACATCAAAGGGTGGGTTCAAAGGAGCTGAAGGCTCACCCGCTGATGGTGAAGTAGTGCAAGCAGTAGGATGGGGTTAGCAGAGGAGAGACTCAAGTTGGGGATATGGTTCCATAGCTAACAGTAACTTTGCTACATGGCCATTCACCATGTAATACTCAGCAGTCCGTAGGAGCTAATATGTGGCAAAGTCTAGTGGGAATCTTCAATAAGGAAACAAGAAGTAAATCGTATTGACTAGCAGAAATATGCTTCAACTCAATCTATTTATAGAACAGAGCTCCCATGAGTTAGCTTGAAATATTTCCAGTTGCCAGAAGAGTCCCCACTCAGTTTCCTTATTAAAGAATCCTGATAGAAATCATTGTATACTAGAATCAAATGTAACCGAGGAAAACTGTCCAACATGGTCTCTCATCCAACATCTAAAGCAAACAGTAGTTTTTTTTCTAAAATGCGTTTGCATTTACATTCAAAAACAATGTTACTACAAATGTTGCAGTTCTAAGGACAGTTGAATGTCAAACAAGACACTAAGGGAAGAAGATTTTATCAGTCAAACATCTACTTCCCAAATGTTTACTTGACACTTTGCCCTATGAAAATACTTGATGGTGATGAAGAGCATGGTTTGTGAGAGATAACTTTGCTTGCTTTATGGACCTGACCATAAAGGAAAACCATTACTTAAGAGGTTCTGTTGTATCTGTTCTGCACAATTCTCGAACCTCTTCTGGCCTCTCCTAGGCTCGGTGTTGAACCCCACCACTGTACAGCATTCTGAGATGCTAAGCTGCATGAAGGGCACTATATAAACACAAGGTGTTGTTTTGGGAATTTTGGAACATGCACTAATTTACCTTGAATTGTAATTAAAGGATATTGGTGCCTTCATGAGTGTCATCTACACTACAGCTAAAGGAGACTGTGATTAAACCTATTTCAATAAACTTGGCAGTCAGAGGCTAAAAGATTGCAGCCATTCTAATCCTAAAGTAATGTAATGAAATTCCACATTTCTGGAATGTCAGTAAATGGTTTCAGTTATAGACACCCAATATTAAATGGATTTGTAACTCTGCCAACAAGCTACTACTGAAAAATGTAGTAAGAGTTGGAACTTGATATGAACTTAAGTCCAGGATCTTATTTGTGTAAAAGTTAAATATGCATCAAAAATTATTGGTTGGCATCAAGAAAAAACATGAAATAGGCCGCAACCTTTGCCTTTAAAAAACTTTACAAAACACTCAATTACAACGGTTTAGCATCTGACTGCTTCTTGGATTGACAATCCCACAGTTTCAAAATAGATAATAATTATATGTATATAGATTTATAAAATGATTTATAGATGTATTTCAAAACAAACTAATGAGTGTCATACATCTTTAGATTGCTTAGAAATGTAACCACTGAACTCAGTTATCAAAGCAATAGATTAATGAGATGCCAAAGAAAACATAAAGCTAGTTGGCTGTTGAAAAACAGTATATTTCAAAGTGCAGTGCAAGCCCATTACAGTTTAAAGAACAATGTATGTGGTGAAGAGTGGAAAGAGTGGAGATTTGGATAGGTAGTTCCATGGGAGGAGCAAACAGTGGTACGTATAATGGATTGAATGTCTTCCTACTATGTCAGATTGCCATAATTCTAAATATTTTATAGAATCTGGAGTCCTGGACTATTTTTTGGTAGTTGAATCAATTCTGTTAAACCAAATGGAAATTCAACATAAACTTCTTGCTTTCTATCTCGAAGATGTAGCTGTGGTAAACTCAAACTGAGCTAAAAGGAATCAACATTTTTTATGCACATATTTAATTTAAATTATCTTGTAAAGTGGATTTGATCCATACTTAACACCCTTTGCTTCAACGGATCTATTGATGTCTGAGGCTGGCCTGTATTAGTTTAGGTTAGATTTTCTTCTATTTAACAGCTTGAGCCGAAATGTATTGAATTCTACTTTTATGTTTCAATACTGCTAATTTCATAAATATAAGGGGTCTTAAAGTCAGGATAAACTTGAATCTGATCTGTACAGTCTCAAACTACTTTCAGCTGTTCATTGAAATTCCCCACTGACTGCAAATTGGTAAAATCAGTAGCGGCTATAGGTGAGATTAAGCACATTAGTGGCTTTGTGATATTTTCCGTCAACCAGTTTGCAGTGAATTCTTTTAACAGTTAACCCTAGATGCCATCTGCACAGCAAAACAACGTTTGAATTAAGGAAGGGTTTTTTTGTTGCAGAAAATGTGAAAAAGAAGTTAATGCATCAAATAATGCAGTCTTTGTATCACCCTCCTCTAAAAAAGAGACTAAAAGATGATTTTGAAAATCATTCAAAGAAAACATTCATATGTGATGTGAATCAACAGACATGCACAATGCAAATTTTCAATGCGTGTAGTTGAGGACTAGATCCACATTCTTCTGATAGTTTAAGATCGATTTCCTTCAGATGAAAATAATAGTGATTTTAATTCGACAAAAAGGCACAACTATTTACTTTTGGAAGTAACAATCGTGGCAGTGGTGCTGTTGCTGTTATGCTACCATGGTAGTGCCGTGGTGAGGTTAAAACAACACCGACATTTAAATTCATTGCCACTTATGGCATGGAACTTTTGACAATGTTTTTTATTCCTCCTCCAGCCACTAACTAAAAAACAGCAGTGGAAAGGGTTAAAAAAGGTAGGAAGTAGTCACCAGACATTCAGATATTAATGTATAATAATAATTTGGTCACTCAATCTATGACTGTTTGTGGAACATGGCTGTGCGCAATTGGCTGCCGTATTTCACCCACAAAATATACAGTCAATTTACTATACAGTATATTCTGTGAAGCGCTTTGAGATGTCTAGAGACGTGATAAGGCACTATATCAAATGCAAGGATTATTATATATTATAAACAAATGTAGCAGAAATTTTGCTCATAGCACAATCCCACAAATAGCCATGAACATCTAATTGATATTAACTAGGACACCAAGATAAACTTTTTTTTTGCAAATAGTGTCATGGAATTTATAATGCCTACCTGAGTACAGGCAGACAGAACCTCAGTTTAGGTCTGATCCAAAGGTCAGAAACTCCCAACAATGCAGCACTTCCCCAGCACTGTACTGGCATCATCCCAGAGTATGAGCGTAAGTCCCTATAGCTTCAGTTTACAACTTTTCCCAGAGGTGAGAACATTACCAGCTGAGTCAAGCTGACACCAACATCAGATTACCATTTTGTTTCAAGGTTTTCATCCCTCACTGAAAGGAACAACTCTCCAGACACCAGGATGAATTATTCCTCCCCAACTACCTCCAGGTAAATTGTTCACCAGGATCTTGTAGCATGTAGCCTTGGGTGGGCTAGGATGTCAGCTCGCCCCTACAGACTGCTAATGCTTCGTACGGCTAGTATCAGACCTTCCCCGAAGATTAAATAAAAGGCTGCTGTCATTAAATTAAAGGCAGCACTCATGACTGAACACACACACACATCTGCACAAACATAAAGATTTTGGCGTGTCTGTCAGTGCTTCAGATTTCTGTCAGTGCAGTGTACAGGGGAAGGGGAAGGATTGTAGTTCCAGCAGCTTGGGGTATTTCCAGAGCCAGTACTGTCTGAATTAGTATCCTGTAACATAAACACACCAAAATATGGTGTTCCAATGTCAGTAACAGCCTTTTGGCAGCCCAAGCTGCCATTCATCATGTTCAACCTGTACACTGAGTGTTTCTTTGTAACCTTCCTGGTACATGAAATTGATTCAAATTTGTGCCCATTGATGTCTGCGTACAGCAGATCCTACGTGCAACTACAAACAACCAACTGAAGTTCATACCTTATCCTCTGAGCTCTCAACGTCAGTCGTATCATCTCCTGTCAGTGAAGATCTTCTTTTATCCTGACGGGTTAAGTGTTTGGTTTTACACTGTCGTTTTCCTGAAGGTTTCTCTCGTTCGGCATTCGGGTACTTTGGTGAAATTGGTGAGCCTAGAAAATCCTCTTCTTCTGCGGAAAACAGAATACCCAACTTGCGTCTTTCCTTGATCTTTTGTCGTTTGGCTGATAGTCGCGACACAGGTGTGCTGGTTGAATTTGAATGGACTTGCCAGTTACTGCCCGGTGTGCCAGATGAAACTATCCGTTTCTGTGGTGATACTGGAGGTGTAGCAAAACCTATAAAAAATGGTTTACATCCTTTTAGTCCCTTCAGATTTTAGGCAGGATTTGTGGTCTTCCACCAAGTTAACTAATTGGGCAGCTACGGTTAACAATAATTACTAATTACGTTTTTTTTTAAATAGTCAGTTCAATGACCATAGGATCAATGTTTTATGCCTGCAGGAAAATGCGCACTTAAGAGTTATTTTCCCTCTCCATTACTGGAGGGTTTTCCTTCGAGTTTTTTTTGTTCTCTGCACAACTCGCTCCAGGCAGACTGCACATGGGCCAGGCTGCACGTTTCTCCCTGACTGTTGCCTTGGCCATTCAATAATAAGCCATTAGGAGAAATGCATTTGTAGCTAAATGAAAGAAAGTCAACTATCCGGCAAACATGCTCCACCTGCCAGTACTAATGTAAATCATCACAACTGTGGTTGGTTTGTGCTGATGGACATTCAGCTGTGGTTAAATGAAAGATTTCCGTTGGACACAACCTCAGGAGAGCCGTACATAATCTGTGGAAAATAAAATATTCCTTTGAACTTTGCCATCCAGATTGAGTTAAAAAAATGGATTTGCTCACTTTTGAGCTGAAAAAGATGGTCATTAATGACACAGTATTCTACATAGTCTTCTTGGGCCATTGAAAGGAGAGTCTCAATTATACAAAAAAAATTTAATTGGAAGAAGCAGCCAACAATTTCACAACTTAAAAATTCCTGGGGAAGCAAGCCATGAAAAAAACAGTATAAAACACTTTTTAAGACTTAAAGTATAAAACAATTGAAAAAATATTGTGCCCTTTCTCATATCAGGTTGGTATTTTCAATTTGGTCTAGACAAGTCATGGTGGTTTCTCTCTGTCTCTCTCTTCGCTATCTCTCTCAGAAGGATTGCAAGGAAAACGTGCACTCTTGGCCTTTGAGTATGTGTAGGAGGAGGGGGGAAACTGAATAAACAATTATTTTAATTTATGTAAACAGGTCTTTTTTATTAAGGTACAAATCATGATGATATCAATTTTAAGGTGTCCTCAACAATAATCAGCTTGCATGTTCAGGAACATTAGAATATACAGAACTGGGAAACACCATTCAGGTGCATCTGTCTGGTCCCAAAGTAAAAATAAATGCGTCTTTATCTTTCATATCCTTCAATCGATTTCTTCGTCAAATTGCTATCTAATTCCCTCTTGAATTATCTGACACAATCTGTCTCATCACGTTCCTTGGAAGTCTATTCCACATATCCCCCACTCTCTATGTAAAGCAATTAAATCTAAACTGTTGTTTAATCTTCCATCTTCCAAGCATAGTCTGTGCCTCTTGTTTTAAAATACAATCTAATACTTCCAAGCCAAACACCATAAATAATAAAAAATAACACTTGCATTTGATATAGCTTCTTATCACGTCCAAACAGCACTTAATACTTTTGAAATATACTGTGTACTGGCTGCTGTTATGTACTTAATACAGCAACTAAGCAATAGCAATCCTGCCAACAGCAGTGAATGACTAATTAATCTGATTTTGAGTGAATCTGAGTGGGCAAGAAATATTAGCCAGGACACCAGAGTAACTCCCTGCTCTTCTTCAAATGAATATTTACCTGAATCAGCAGTACAGCATTCCTTCAGAATTGCACTGGAGCACCAACTTAGATTGTGAGCTCAAACCCACACTTCTGACCCAAAGATGAGAATGTGGCCAAGTTAGTCAAACTGTTGCATGCCTTTTAATCCACAATGTGCCCATTTATTACATTTTATAATCCAGCCAAATTAAAGTTTGGTTTTATAGGTTTCCTAATTAACTACCCTGCTTTCTGCAGTTTTTTTTTTGTCAATTTAAGGTATAATTTTCAGAGTTTTATAAGCAATTAATCACTGATTTTGGAATATTCAGGCAACAAGCAGACATTCCATAGAGATCACAGGTCTGCAATGTCAACGCTGCCTGTTATATTCACTCGCCTTGTTAGCTAACCTCATTTTTGTGTGCCTTGTGCTAATTGGAGTTCCAGACCAAAACATTTTCTTCCATCTCACAGAAAGAAAAACTGTCATCTTCTAATCTCCCCCATTTGAAGAGCACCTCCTTGTCAGTTCACCCCCGGGAAGTTACCTAAGGGATAAACAATCTCACCCTCTAAACTGTAGCAGGGTATATGGCAGGGAAGGACCTATTAGAAGAAATAAAACAATTCCTGCTTCTGGATTACTTTGTACTTCGTGATACCCTGAAAGCAAACAATGGATGCTGCTAAATTCTGCATTTTGTCCAGGAATTTATGTGAACTGTTTAGTTGAATGAACAAAAAGAGAGGTAACTCCCATCTCAAATTTACCTTTTTCAATGTCACTTCCATTAAAGGAGTCATCGGACCCACTTCTGCTGGCTTTGACCTCTGTTCCTTTCCTGCCTTTGCCCTCGGTTTCCTTTGCATTGAGCTCAGACTCCTTAAGTCCAGCTACCTCCTTCCTACTGTGACGAGCTGGCTTGGAAGAGGCTGATCGGTCAGGGGATACCTGCTGCTCCCAGAGTTCCCTAAGGTGGTGCAGGTGCCTCTGTTTGCGTGGGTGCAGCCCTGTCAGCTCAATGCACACCTTTAGGTTTGTTACTTCACTCGAATGTGAATCTTCTGAATTGTCTGTGGATTCATCGTTCATCTCCTTTTCAGTCCATTCATCTAATGTGAAAATAGTTCAGATCAATAAACTATACCCTTAAGCAAGCAAAACTATAAATAACAATAGGTAGCACTAATATTATGACCAACAGAAGACCATTACAGCTTCAAAACCAATGTTATGTCAATGGTACAAATTGTTGTTATTTTCTGTACAATCCAAGATAATAACAATGGGGGAATGGGAACCTCCGGTGACAAACTGGAATGGTTCATTTATGTCAATGAAAGATAGTGCGTTAACCATTTCTTTGCTGCAATATTACTTTTCTACCATGAGAAGTCTGTATGGTATCCAAATCTGAAAACATATGTAATCCATTATTTTGACTTTAGGGTAAGGTACTTATTATTTATGCTCATAAAAGGTAAATACTTAATAGATTAAATACAGCTAAATGAAGATTTATATTCAGAATGTCCCTCGCACTTGTGTTGAGATGAATGTTTTTATTTTAACTTTTAGCATTTTGTTTCTTGTACATTACAGATTCAGAATTTAAACAATGAATCATAGATTTGGGTATAAAAAGCTGGTTAGTTCCTGTGATGATGAAATACACTGATGAACACTTATGTGAAGTTATCTGTATTCAGGTCTTTAAAATGTTTACAAGTGTGAAATCTTTGTTGTATCTTTACACGCTTAGTGGTTTGAAACTTAAAATATTATGGTAAATTACAGTATTAGCCTTATTTTTTATGAAGATTATTGAAAGAGCTCCCCATGATGACTCAGTTAATAAATCCATTGTTTAATATGGTAACAATCAGGGATCACCTACTTTCTAGGTTCACACCCAAAAAATTGGAAGGCAGTGGTGGTGGGATGGGGAAGGGAGTCAGTGCCAATGAACAGTAAAACAGGAGTCAGCACATTAAGGAAATGGGGGGAGGGGCAATAATAACAGGAAGTCTATGTATCAAATAGATGGGGTTCAAAAAAAGTTGTGAATTGCCTAGAGTACTTTGATATATTTTCAAGCTCTATACTGTTGGATTGGGGACGACCAGAAAATGAGATTCTCTCTATAATCAATTCTACTATGTATGTCGTGGATAAGTGCAAACTTTGCCTTTGTTGCAATTCCTTCCCAGAGGTGGTTTGTTCTGCTAAAGCAAGGTATTCAACCCAAAAGCTAATATGGCTGAATTTGAATGTTGGTTGAGGCAATTGGCTGCCACTTTTCGCCCACAAAATATACAGTCAATTCACTTTACAGTGTATTCCCTGAAGCGCGTTGAGGTGTCTTGAAGACATGATAAGATGCTATATCAAGTGCAAGAATTAGTATTATTATTAACACCCACCAACAGATTTGTAAATGTTTATACATGTCAATAAAATGAAAAATAATGGTCGTGTTATTGTTCTCACCTGGGAGAGAATGTTGTCTTTTTCTTTTCATCTTGAAAATTTCTGTTTCCTTAGGACGATTAATGCATGTCTCATTGTTTTCCTTCATCTCTGATTGTACTTCAGGAATGTTTATTTTCTCCTGGTCATCCTCAAACTTCTCCTTGCAGTGCTGGTTATGGTTGTCAAAACAAAACTCAGGACTGTAGCTAACATCCTCTTGGTGATGAGTTTCTGGAGCCACTTCTAAGTCCTCATTAGATACCGATTCTTTCTGGGACGTAGAGCTCTCAATACGAACGTCATCGGTCCAACATTCTCCGTTTTCATACTTTTCTATCAGATCTTGTGTACTGAATTCCAAGTCACCTGGAGAGAGTTCACAAAATGTTCTTCTATATTCTAATGTTCAGTGACAATTCTATCATAGAAAATTTAAACTTTAAACATCCCAGAAGCAAAGTAATCTGATTTGCTATTGGCATGTCACAGATTTTTTTCTTTTTACACACTGTACAAAGGGTCATTATTCTTTCATTCTCGTTTACAGAATGAAAATTAGTTATTCGACCCACCTGATGCAGATCAATGCATCCATGTTACTACTTTGAACTTGAATAAAAATGGGAAATGTATCTTAAATCAACAGCAATAAAGATTCAGTAAAAGAAATTTTGAAACTAATTTCTACCCAACTCCAGAAAACGTCTACTTTCTCAGATTAATCATCTCAATCTATTTTAACCAATGACTAAATCTTTTAAAAACATACAAGTAAATAAAACTTAAGCCATCAATCTGCATGTATCCTCTGTTGTTGCCACATTTTTTCTACTCCTCATGAAAGTATTTTCAACTCCCTGGGTATGGTTTCACGGGCACCAATTATCCTCCTACACCTCACCCATTATTTATGTGTGAACTTTCACAGTAAGAAGTGGCAAGCTATTGGACTACTGGGAGCATCACAGCTCAGTCAGATTCTGCCTTCGCCCAAAGTCCATACATACTTCCAGGAAGGTGTCTCTGTATAGCAATCAAGAGCAGGAATCCTGGTCGATATTTCTTGTTGCTAACTCCAAGGCTGGTAAATAACACCAATGAGGAGGTTTTACAATAATAAACCTGGCATTTGATATATTTTGTGGGCGAAACGCAGCAGGCAATTGCACACAGCAGTCATGGATTGAGTGACCAGAATGATTATTATTTTTTTGGAGGGATTATTACCGCTTGGAAAAATGATCTACTAATCAACTAACAAACGAGTTCCTACTTACTGCTAGTTAAACAGAAGTGTGTGGGGTGTAAGGAAACTTGCGGTTTTATTTCCCCACCTGAAAATCCACACTAACTCCTCCAAACGAATTCTACAAAATAACATTATCATACTTCAGAAATGGTTACATAACTGCACCATTACATAACTGCACCAATTTTCCATCTTTATACTCCATGAAGTTGTACATCATAGAAACAGAAAACATAATAGAGCACACTTGATTTAAAGCATAATAGTACATTCATATTCAATTCATAATTGAAAAGAATTTCTGATCAAAGCAGATTTTTTGTGCAAATTATTAGTGTTTTTATAAGGATTCAAGTGTATAAAAGTTCATTCAGTATAGTTTAAACCTTCCTCTGAAAGTCCAAGAAAAATCAAGGAATCTATGGTCATATTAAACCAAGAATATATGTACACACCAGACTGATTCCGTGTTCGCACTTTCAGCAAAAATGGGATAAAATCTTGGAATCCGTTTTTATGCGTCTTGTTAAGGGCTAGTTTAAAAGAAAAATAATGCATTAAACAAAACATCTTTCTGATTAAACAAATAACTGGTTATTCAGTCTTAATTCAGCACTCTAATTACCTTCAGTAAAACTACAAAGAAATGGAACATTATAGTCATAATATCTCCATTACAAAACAGTACATTGTTCAACTTGCATTTCAGTCACCAATGTAGTTAATTCTGCTAGCATTATACATCAAACTATATTGAACACTAACATTTTAGATATTGGAGTAAAAAATTAAATGTTTTTTCAACAGATTCCATGTGATATTCGTTAAGAAACAACACAATTTTCAACCTAATATAGCTGTCAATGATGTGCTAAGTTTCAAGTTCTCATTGTATTCAAAGAGGTCAACAAAACAATAACGTAAAACCATTACGTCTGACTCTGGATTCACACATCATTACATTTTGTTTAGACCAATCTGCTTCGACCAGGTGAGAACAATAACAGCAGCCAGTGATCACGAAAAAAAAGCTTTTCAACATCTGAGGAGCTACAATTATGTGACTATGCCATTTGTGTAGTTGTCACAAATACATTTTAAATTGCTTTAACAAGAAATTTGCATAGATCAGTGGATAACAACGTCCCAGATTCAATCCCCAGCCTGAGCTGTTTGTTCATACTACCAAATGTGGCTGTTGGAGGAGCTAAAATTGACCTTAATGTCCTCAGGGTAATGGGGGAAGGGGGAAGAAATTGCCAGGAATCCAAGTTCCAGATTGATTCCTGGTGACCCCTGCTGGACACGAGTGTGTATAGATGTTGGCTCAGAATACAATTGGGCTTCACTGTGATTCATTCCCACTCTCACTCACCCACCAATGATTGAATAGCCTCCTGGCACTAATTGTCACCCACCCCATGATTGAATAGGCTGTTGGCACTGGCTGCATAAGATCACATTTGAAGAACAGGCATTTATGTGTGTTACTTGTAGGTATGCTTGCCATTCACAGAAAACAGTAGATAAGGATAAAATCGAAGGGAAAAAGCTATAAAAGCACTAACATTCATTAATTTATTGTCTTAGAAGTAACTCATCAATATACAAAATGATTAGTAATTAGATTGCTGACCCAACACATGACACAACTGGTACAACAGTGTTTTTTTTGTGGTTTGTAAAATCACTTGATCTCATCTAATGAGAATCATATGACCTGTGGCACATCCCATAATTTATTGTCATGTTCGCACCATGGAAACACTCCAAAGCACTGTTGTCATGGTAATAATTTCAATTCACCACAGCAACCAAGCAGCTTCATTACTGTTTTTCACTGTCAGACAACTAAAGAGACTAAAAGAGCATTGGAGTGTCAACTAATACTTCCGGAGCAACAGTGACCTTGTGGAGAGGAAACCTGCTGACTAAATTGCTCACGGAAATTGGATTTCCCTTTCATCTCAGAAACGCTTTCTCACTACGGCATTAAAATGCTACAATATTATGATGGCCTGGAATATGTGCTGGGCTGAGCATGGCAGGCATAGGAACAAAATATAAGATGTGATGCTCTTGGCAAACAGCAGTCAAAATGCCAGGAAAATAGGGCTACAAAAAGGTGACAATTAACTTTGCAGATTCAGCAATCATATATACTTAACATATGGGGGTGAAATTTCAGGTAAGTGCAGTGACCAACAATGTGGGGTTCACAATAGAAACCCTACCTAAGGCCCACATCCTTCCTGACCACATATTGTCAAAGCCGCTACACTTTGCAGCAAGAGAAATGTCTCGCCGATTGTCTTTTCACAAAAGAGACAAAGTCTTCATAGGAAAGCATTGGGCTAATTTGTTTTGAGGTGGAAGAACCATGTATCATTTGTTTCACAATGTAAGTGAAAGGGCACTGTATTAAGGTGCAATTTATGTCACCGCCATCAATATCAGAAAACCAATGGAAAAGTTTCCCAAACCCTTCAAGTGAAGAATGATGACTCTTTAAGTCCAGAACTGAATGGTTTCCTACTGAAAACCTCTAACCAGCTTAATGTACAGAGACTGTCATTTTAAGAGGCAAGGTGTAGAGGGAGAATCCAGATTGGCAAATTATATTTTAACAAATTTGCCAACTTTTATATCAATTATTATTAGCAAAAGAGTATAATTAAGCGCAATTTTAATACCAGTGTTCAATAAGTCAAAGTAAATATTCACACTTTATTAAAAATCGTTCTTGATTTTAAACTACTTTTTCATAGGGCAACGTTGATTCACACTCTCAGTTTTTGCCAAATGTGTGGCAATTTTACTGCCAAAGAAATGGTAGCAAAAAAACCATGATTGTTAAGAGGCCCAACTGCTCCTTGTCCATCCTTTCAGCTTGTAGTCTTTCCATTAATTTCCTGCTTACATTTATGGTAACAAATTTTTTTTTTTAAATGTGCCTAACATTTTAGTACCACACCTACAGTTCTTCTTTACTAATTTGTTTCTTGAGATTTAAATAGTAAAGAAAGTGGAGTTTTAATAAGAATAATAATCCTTGCATTTGATATAGTGCTTTTCATATTGGCAGGACATCCCAAACAGCTTCACAGGATTTACTGTGAAGTGGAGTGACTGTGTATTTGTGGGTGAATGTAAGTGGTAAAGATAAGTTCAACTAAGACTGTTTGAAATGTTGAATGGTCACAGATGTCGGGTGCCTGGTGTCTAAAATTGTGGGTGATTTCCTATCTGTGCCAAAACTGGTTAATTTGTCAAATACATAATTTCTAATAATAATGTATGCAATAAAAAGGAACATTAAAAAGATTGTGATTCAAGATATAACTATTATTTTTGTCTCCGTGTCTCTCCAATTGTTCCCACATAGACATATAACATAAAGCATTGTTTAAAAAGACAAAGGGTATCAAAGCGTGGGTGTGAGCAGCTGAAGATCCTAGGTTCAATCCTCTGTCTGTGTCACTAAGGGCACCAAGTTTGGCTTTAGTGCCCCTCAGTTACAGAAAAGAAAATCCTGGTCCTGATCTGTAATAAGTGCTTCCTACTCGAGGTAAGGGTCTCTGAATGGCAGTCGAAGATAGGACTGGGCACAGCTGCCTTGTCCCCTACAGCTGAATTGCCTGCCTACAGTCACTGTCAATTCTCATTACAAAAATGTAGTGAAAAGATCACTATTTTTAGTGGCCAGTGTAAAATAGACACCACAATATTCTTCTGGCTGTTATCAGTCTGAATAACAGTTGTACAGATAAGACGGACTGAGACAGTATAGAGCTCAGATATTTAACCAATGGCTACTTCATTGTTATTCCCACAAAATAATACTTGTAGCAAATACCATTTGCAGTAAACCAATATGAGAGGAAGTCCAAAGAACTACAACATTGAGCTTTCTCTTCTCTTCAACCGTGCCTTTGGTCTCCCTCACCCATACACCATCCCTCCCCCATGCTCGGGCCTCGACATCTGACTGTTCAGCGCTTTGGGACGTCCTCCCGACGTGAAAGGCTATTTATAAATGTAATTTTGTTGTTGTTCATGAAGCTTTTTCCATTTAAGCACATGCATTTAAATCGGAATTATTTTGCAGTTTAGACACACAAATTAGGCAACAGTAATGATTTTCTTAGTATTTGTTTGTGGATAAGAATATAACCTGGTCTTTCAGTTTCTGGTGATTATCAAAATAAACTGCTTTCCCAAACTGCTTTCTTCCCTACAGCCCAGCTACTGAGTTTTGCTGTATTGTCTTAATATCACAATTTAGGAAGTGTTTTTATTGTTAAAGGAAACATAAATAAGGAATAAGACAGTAGTTTTAATAATGTCGTCTGGACCTTTTTCCTGAAAAAACAGTATGTTCTCTTTTACAAGGTTACAATACTCCTGCATATAGTAAAATGACATTAAAAAATAAATTGCATTAGTCATGTTGTAGTTGGAGCAAGTGTCAGGGATTGTGAGCACAGCTAACCTCACATGCATGTAGTTAGTATAGATTATTAAGTTATTAAGGTTTCACATGAAGATACAATACAATACAAATTACATTTGTATAGCGCCTTGCACGTCGGGAGGATGTCCCAAGGCACTGGACAGCCAGGGATTTTGTTAAACAGTGGTGATTTGGGATAGAAATTTTTGAATTTCGAAAAAAAATTGTTCAGTCTATCAAAGAATACAAATTGCAAATAAATAAATTATGCAAATAAAAAACACACCATTAAATGCATCCATTTCACTGGCAGTTTAGAAATTTTCCATGCTATCGGTACTCAGTTTATTGAGATGGTGAATGACCATGTTGATCAATTGGCATTTAATTCCATCAATCATTATAAAAGACAAAATTGCCTCCCCTTTCAAGTGCATAAAAAATCTCCCAACAATACTACTGCTAATGCTACTCACTGTCGTCATAATGTTCTCCAGGAACAAAATCATCTTCTGAATTCTCCACTGAATTCCTTTCCTTCTTCCCATTGATGTTTTTCCATTCAGCATCATTTAGTTTGCTGTCTTCAAATGAGTCTTCGGATAGCGTAATATCATCCCGCTGCTTCATCTCAATCTCAGAGAAACGCATCATAGCACGCTAGAACATAAATGAAAAGATTAACAAGATAATGACAGTCTGTTTCTAACAATTTACCAGCTGTATCAAACCTAACTTATTTTTCACACCTACACTGAATCCTCATTGAAAGAAAACTTCTAAAAACAACAAAAGATAACAGTCTTGGACAGTGTTTTTCTTAAGTTGTACTGATGCACTATTTAATAAAATGTACAGGTATAATGTCCCCCATGAAAAAGGAAGATTGTTGCATGTAAAAAAAATGCAATATATTTCTGTTGTATAGAATACTGAAACATGCTTGAGAGTTTCAACACAACACAAGGAAGGTAGTTTGCATACTAGTCCTGGGGTCCACAACCAATGTCCTATAGTCAAAACTTTAACTACAAGTCATTTAACAGTTCTTTTAAGTTAAAACAATCTGAGAAAAAATTTTAAGAACTGACCTCACAGTAAGCAGCAGGCTGATATAAAATACTGTCCTCTTGTGATAATCCTTCCATCTATTCAATTAAAATGGGCACTCAGTGGGCAACTTTTTCATTCATTTTTTACAGACACAAACCAATATTTCACAACAAGAATGAATTCATCAAAAGGCTATTCACCTATCAAAAATATGTGTAAAGGTGCAATGTTTACAGTAGACCTTACAAACAATAAATATGTATAGATAGCTAAGTACAACTGTGTGAAAAAAACACAAATACGTACGGGGTGGGGGAAATCATCTTGTTCATATCCACAGATAGTGAACTCAGACATAATGAAACTACTGTGGGGGAAACTTATCTTTCGGCACCTATTGACCATGACAAGACAACTTGTTTGATCTTTGCAAACTTCCTATCTTAAAGCTACAGTGCAAGAAAAAACAACAGCAGACAATGCCTACGATACTGTACTTAAACATGCTAGAGTTACATATAAATAAGAATAGACATGAATGAATTACACTCAGGTATGCAAAAGCCCCAAATTCATTAGAGGCCAGTAGGGTCTATTTTATATTGAAAGCTAAATATAGCAATCTTTTCTCCATGGCTTTTTAATAGAATTTCTGACTATAAAGATGTAGCAAAAAGATTGCTATTTCTAGCAGTCAGTGTAAGATAGATCCCAATAAGTGTGTAAGGAGCATAACTATAAATGAAGTCCTGTACAAATCAAATTCATTCTTTAACCATCTATTATATGGCGTATGTATATATTATGTATTGTATATCATACATATTATATATGTATATAATATATATATACACATAACTTATTCTCCCTCATTTTCTATCCTGAAATATATGCTGTTGCATCAGGATAATTTGACTAGATAGGTGAAGAGGTAATAAGTTATGAAAAACAAAAGGTATGTATTGATCTCAAAGGTGCAGCAGCAAAACAGACAGCAGGCAAAGGTGCTGTCTGCATATTTAGATACTTGGACATGCAAATTAAAGGAATAGAATTTTCAGGTACTGCGGCGTATTACAACTACTGATTGTACACTGTAAAATTATCAAGTAACCCTTTTTGATACAAGTCTAAATTGTGATAGCTTGTTTACGCGTGTTGTAATTTATGCTACCAATCCTCACAAGAAACGGTTGGATTTTCATAATGATCATCAAGTCAATTCTTAGATTGTGATGTGATGCATCAAAAAAATCTAATATGATTTATGGGATGTAGCTCAAACCTTGTTAAAACATCCTTAATTTATATAGTATCTCTTCTTTTACTTTTAACTTTTTTCAAAGTTTTTAAACTGATATCAGGTCTTATTACAAATTAAAGAAGATCTTACCAGTTCCTTTTGTAGATTTACATTGTTACATCTCATAAGTTACTGACAAACAAGTCAACCACTCACCTGTAGTGCTCGTTGTTCTCGACTAAGCTGGCTAGAGTCAGCATACAGTTCTGTTGTGACACACTTAAATCTATCTCCCACATACCCAGCTGAATTTGCAATACGCTTTGTGAGGTTAGATTTCTTCGGCTTCATATATTTAGCACTCGCCGAATCATCAGTTCTGTCTTTGGTATCACAGTAGTTCAATCGAGCCAAAAACTGCTGGGTTTCAGCACCAAACTCCATATCAGTATCTGCTTTGCCAAAAGATGTGGCAGCACCGTCAGCCATATGACTGTCCTCTGATGCATCAGCAATTGAATGAACTGTTGATCCAACTTTACTTTGGCAGTCTGAAATATTCTCTTTGTTTAATTTCTGGTTTGGTAAACACTGACCCTGTGATGAACTACAGACCTCTGCCGGTTTGTAGAGATCTTTTTTAACACCATCTACTTCAGCAGCGGCTTCCATAGACTCTGCTGTTTTCTCACCATTTTCTTTTGAGAAATAGGTTTTGTTGTGGCTTACCGGGATGATGCACTTTCTAAGTGTTTTTGCTTCAGTTTTTCCCCAATGTTCATTGTGTTCAAAGATTAAGTGTTTATCTTTGTTTTCTTTGGCAAATGCTTTGCCTTGATTTTTTGGACTGTGGCATGGTAGTTCGACCCTGGGTGAAACGGACAACTGATCTACATTTGATTTTGGAGATGTTTCTGGTGGCCTGTGTCTGGCAAGTGGCTCGTCACTGATTCTAAGCCTATCATGTGATCTGGACCGTCTCTGTGTTGTTTCACCCTTTTTCTCTTCTTGAATGGTAGTAGGTGGTGAGATGATAGGATTCATCAGATTTGGGGCATTATGAAACAGTGGATATTCATTTCTGCATGTTGATAAGCTGCTGTAAGAAAGTCCATGCTTGGGTGCCAAGTTTCCTGTGTACAAACTGCCATTAGGCAATAAAGCAGGTAATGGAAGGGTGCCAATTGGCAGTCCTTCAGGTGTAGAAAAGGTGAAATATCTGTTTGGATATGGTAAAGGTGGTGATAGAAAGGCATCATTTGGAGATAAAAATATTGAACCCGATGAAGGAGCACTTTCAGTTGCGTGAGACACAAAATCTGGGCCAGCTCCTTTGGTCCCTTTGCTGGCTTGCTTATTGGGTGCTGGAGAAGACCGTCCGGTCTGGTGGATGACAGATGTTTTATTTGTGGAGTTACTCTTAGGTGTCTTTTCCGAGGGTGCCCACTCAGGTGAAGGTGAAGCAGAGGCGGGTCGACCCAATCCAGAAACAGAACCAGGAATGTGATTCACAGCGCCATTGGAACTCCCAATCCTGGGGCACGATGAGCTTCTCTGATGAGGAATTATGCGTTCTAGTGTTTTGTTACTCACCAATACACTACTGGTTTGATGGTCTCCAGGTGAATTGGTACTAGGAATGGCCCAAGTTGGGTGCAATTTGTTGATAATGGCAGGTCTTTCAATGGGGAGATCATTATGCGATGAAGCTAAATAACCATCAGAATGTGTTTCCCTGCCAGGCAATAAAGTGCTATTTCGCCATTTGGCAGGTGCCATAACTGTTGCCATCTTTTCAGTACTCTCAGTCTTTGGTACTTGATCATTTGATGCCTCCCCATAACCTACTTTAGAGGATAGATCTAGTGGCTTCTCACTACAGTCTTTGGTAGATGTCTGTTTTTCTAGTTGTGGTGAAGACTTAGTAGCCTTTTGTTCATTTTGGGAGTTTCGTGACTGTGTTGCTGCTTGTTGGAAGGTTTCAACAGATTCTGGTGGTTTTGAAAGTTTGCTGTTTGTTGATCGTGTTGGTGGGGTGAATTCATTATTTAGACTTAAGTAACCATGAGGAAGTGCCATCGAGGGAGAAGGAGCAGATATTCTTGCTAGGTGTTTCTGAAATTCTGAGTTCTCTCCAATCTGTGGTGAAGGCAGGTGAAGCCGGGAAGTTGGCCTTGGTGATTGCAACAATGTAGTAGGATCCGCAGGAATACTAACACTTGACTTTTCAGTAGCTGTGAGCCTTGTTTTTTTGCAACTTGATATTTGATGTGTCAAAATGTGTGGATCAACTTGGAGCCTTGGGCTACCTGTCATCATCCCTGAAAGGCATTTATCTGGACAGTGAACCATAGAAGACATTATTGGTGATGTCGCAGCTGGTGTGATCCTCAGTGGAGAAGGAAGTGATGAAGGTATGTGAGGAAGGCCATAGTGTGGTGGTGGTGGTATGTACAGGAAACGGTCACTGTGATTACAAACTGGTGAATAAGAGAGATGTTGTGGTAAACCAAAAGAGTTCTGTGAAGATAGCAAGCAAGTTTTATACATGCTCATTGGGTATTTGTTTGGTGAGTCTACAAAGGGGTACATCCCTGGTGCTGGGCTCTCCATGTATGGGCTAACCCAGGGAAGTCGCAAGTAACTCGGACCAGTTCCATTCACTGGAGTTTGTTTAGAAGGGCCTTCTAACCCCAGTGATTCACCTCTAGCTCCAGTAGCCTTTTGTAGTCCAGGAGGTGATTTGTACAATGTACCATAGCCTTCATGGCACTTTGTAGAGCCATTGCCATTTTCTAGTGTTTCTGGTGCACGTGATTTATAATTCAGATCAGACAATCTATCAGTCATAAATCCCAAACTGGTCATTGCAACTGCAGCCTCTTGTTCTTTTTCATTTCTGAGTCCACGTGTGCTGGGATACATAATACTATTATGGCTTCTCAGCTCTTCTTGCATTATCCCACTTCTCTCTATGCTGGCAGCTCTAAGTCTGTCAAGTTGCCTCACTGAAGCTGCATCCACCTGGACAGAATTAGACAAAGATTAATTATATTCATTCTATGTATTCATTTGCAATGTTTCAGCTTTTAATGAATGCCTTTATTCCAGATTTGGCTCATGTTCTGATACACTATATTAATGAAATGATAAAATCCATTACAAAGTATTGTACATGATGAAAAAAGCCAACCATTCTACAACTTTCTACAGTTGAACGTCAGCAAGACCGAGGCTCTCCTGATTGACTCACGCCAGCACCTCCGCACCTCAGGCACTGGCAGCATCAGCATCAGCATCCACAGATGCACACTCCACCTCACCAAGCCAGTCAGGAACTTAGAACAGTTGAGGGTCGAACAAGATGCCTTTCTCAACTGCCCCTCCTACCTCTCTGACCTGCTAACCCCTTATCAATCTGTCTGCTCCCCCCAGTCAGCAGGATCTGGCCTGCTCCATGTCCCCCACCGGTCAGGCCTTCAGCCACTCTGCCCCCACCCTCTGGAACTCTATCCCACATTCCCTTCGCCCCTCTCCCTCACTTGCCTCCTTTAGGGCACGCCTCAAGACCCTACTCTTTGACCATGCCTTTGGCCACCCTGTCTGCCCTTCACCCTCCCTGATCCCCCATTCCACCCCGCTTGGACCCTAATCCCTGACTGTTCAGCGCCTTGGGACGTCCTCCCGACGTGAAAGGCACTTTACAAATGTAATTTTGTATTGTGTTGGAAAGCACTGATGACATTACATTTTATGAACAAAAAATAAAGACTGATAAACAAATAAATTAGACAAACTGAACAGCCACAGAACAGGCTGCACTAAGTTGCTATGACTTCAATAAGTGCTGCTTCTGTGGTCAGCTCAGTAACTGTACGTTCACTGTCTGCATTCGCTGGCTGTGTGTGTGTGTATATATATATATATATAGTCTACCAACCCCAAAGTGGAGCAATGTAACTTTTTCAATGTTTGTTTGGAAAATTCAATAGGAAATGTTCTATTCCAGTTATTAAAACTCTTCAAAATCTAAACTTTGTAGGTAAGCTATTTTAGTTATTATAGTTTGATTGCGTTGCATAGAAGGGGTAAAACTTTTAACTTCTAATTTTCTTAAGTGTTTAATGTGATTAAAGCTATATTTAATATTTAAGATACTTATTTAATGGCTTGTGCAAATAATCTTTCATTGTTTTTATCATCACTTATATTCCCCAAATAGTTATTAACATGAAAATGCTTTAGACATCTTTGCAGATAATAATACTTAATATATAAAAGTGTAATTTATAAATCAAAATTTAAACATTGAAGATGTTAGTCACATGCTGCTTTAAGGTGAAAGTGATATTGCACATCCCATGTGCATGACGGGTCTTAACTGTAAACAATAATTGATAGTTTAAATTATCCCCCATTCATAGCATTCAAATTATTACTAAAAGGTGTTTTACAGAAAAATTAACTTGCTGTCAAATTCTGGGTGAGTAAGTAACCACTTACCACACCCAAGCTGTGTGCCATGTGGTTCTCTTCCCTTAATCCAAACCGCTTCATGCTTTTCTGAGAATCACCATCACTTACGGGGAGAGTCCTGCTGTAATTTAAATTGAAAGTTAACACTTTTTTTAAACTTAATACCAAGCACATTCATTTGCATTGAATATTCTAGTGTTGGTTACTTTTAAACAACCTACTTTGGGCATCATTACAACTACTCCCAAAAGTGAATCTTAACTTGCATATGTGGTATCTTTATTCATTAGGAAAATTGCTTAGGGATTTAGGAACAATTATCTTAAGGTTTCAACAACTTTTTTATTCAATAGAGGTTTCCCCATCGGGATGTAAAGCATGTTGTTTTATCTTTTGTACGGGATAATGTTAGATTACCTACTGTAGGCCAAGACTCCCTCATTATTTGAAAATTTATCTCCCACTGCAAATAAGATATTGCCATCATTTCTTGGGAGCAGATCAACAAGGACCCTTACCCTTCAAAAACTGTAGTACACTGAGTGATCTTTCCTCCCTCCCCGTCCCCGCCTGCCCATCCACCCGGTTTTATGTTAAGGGCAGCCTTGTTCCCCTAGACTTCCCCTGCTGTAGTAGGCCATTCAATTGATTTAAATTTAACAGACAAAACCTATATTTCCAAATGACAAAATGCCTTCGCGCCTGCATGATTCTGAATCTTTGCATTCAATTGTTCAGAAATGCGGGTGAGTTGGAAAGGCACCACTGAGACCAAAAGCAATAGCAGTATTATGGTGTTTTAAGGGTTTTGAAGAACTATTTCTGCTGATAAAAGGATAGCGAAGCATAAATCTAAAATTGTAACTGGAACTATGTAATTTGGTATATTCTGAAGATTTGTTTCCTCAGAATGATTTCCCAGAGGTGGCTGTTGGAGCAGAATCGATGGGGCATTTAAAAATGAATTAGGTAAGTACATGTGGAAGGATATTAGTGCATAGGAGGAAATACCACAAGATCGGGAATGGGATACATGGGAGACAAAACAATGAAACTAATACAATGAATTGAAAGGTCTCCAGTAGATTTGTTTGGCTCTATAACATGATAAAGAAAGCAGGTCAAATATGTACCTGGTTAGAAAAACTGATGGTCAGAGTAGGAGAGAGCTTTGGATGTAAAAGTTTGATTCTTCAAAGAACATGGAATACCATACCTACAGGTAATCTAACATTCTCTGTCATTTAATCAACGTTCAAATATAAATTGGAGTATACAAAAGTTGCAGAAATCTTAGTGGTGGGATTCTAAGTACCTACATTTTTGGCTACAATGAAATACAGCAGCATCAAAGAGCCTGTTTGTCTATGCTGTGAACTGAAAACAATGATCGTTACTAACAGCAGGAACCATCTGCATGTTGGCCAAAGTAATAGCCACAGATAGACTGAACTCTAAGCATCTCTGGTGGGTCTCACCATACCAGAAAATTAACACAAGTATACACTCCAATACCTAATTAACTCAATTCTACTTAGTAAAAGGTTTGTCCTAATCCCAAACAAGGCAAATATATTACTATTTGCTTAAGCACTTAGTGCATATCAAAATTTAATTTCAGCAGACAAAACAAAAGGTTGAATTATTCACCATTCATTTTTGCAAGAAAAGTTTACATTCCATGCTTATATTAATCCACTAACAAACAGCACTTTATTTATCCCAAGGAAGTAGCTAAAATTAACACTGTGACAAGAGATAATGTGAAAATTATCTTGGAAACAATTGGTTGAATTGATCTCAATAACTGCCCTATCTCGTTGATAAACAAGGTAACTTGGCTCTGCTTTTATTTCATGCAGTTCCGTTGCACAATTTGAGGATAAGGTAATCATCTTAAGTAAAAGAAACAAACTTACAGAATTTCACAATACTTTTGCAACAGCTTGCTCAGAATCAAATTCAAGTCCCACATAAGAATGGGAAACAAAAATCACAATCTCCAAGCATTTTCATGAACTAAGGATATAATGAGATATTCCCAATCGTGGCTATGGGAAGGTGATAGATAAAAATATAAGTTAACTTGGATCCTCAGTAAAATATGAGAGAATCTCCAAAGAAGCACCATGAGAAGATGTGATAACATTGCTGGCACGAGGTGACTGTTTGGTGCACTTAATTAAACGCTCATCTTTACCTGTACAGTCAGACTGATGAAGGTTTCCTTTCTGTTGGCTATAAAGATCCTTCATGTAACATGCTTGAGATATCTATCCAACCATATAGGCTTCTCTTAGCCAGATTGGAGAATTACTTATGTTTCAGGCTGACCACTTAGCTCTGTGATCTGCTAACCCTATACCAGCCTGTCCACTCCTTCCACTCAGTGGACTCTAGACTGCTCCATGTCTCCCGCCCTGCCTGCCCCACCATCAGTCATAGGGTCTTCAGCTTTTCTGACCCCATGCTTTGGAACTCCATCACATAGTCATCTTCACCTCTCCCCCTCCCTTGTCTCCTTCAAGGCCCGTCTCGAGATTTTCCTCTTCAACCTCGCCTGCGGTTACCCTCCTATACCTACCCTGCCTGGCCTCCACTCCTCCTGATCCCAACTCAGGTGCACATTCTTGACTGTCCAGCACTTTGGGATGTCCTCCTATTATGAAAGGCACTATACAAGTGGAGTCTTGTAGCTCAGTGGTTATAGCACTCGCCTCGCAAACGAGAGACCTGGGTTTAATTCCCTGCAGGGCGAAATGTTACGCAAGTTTCCTTACTCCACATGCCTTGTTTACCTAGCAGTAAGTAGGAACCCAGTTGTTAGTCGATTGGCGGATCGGATTGGCAGATTGTAGTTTGTTGGTTTTGACTGCGGTGAGCTAGTCAACTGGTCTACTCCCTTACTCAGCATCCAAACTTGCCCCCTGTAAATGCACGGTAAAACGTTACTGTACCTGAAGGGTGCTATATCAATTGTCATTGTCCAAGGTTGGTGCGTTTAGGGACTTTAAAGTAATGGATGTAAAACAACGTTCTCCCTTCATAATAGACATTACTAACTTCAGAAGCAACAATGATTTGCACCTTGATTTGCAAAAGGTCTCTTTTCTCACCTCAAACTGTCCTAACAAAAATCACTCACCTCGACTTTGGAAGCAAGCCCACGAAATGGAGGGCAAATTGCTCCTTCAGCCTCCTCTACTCAGCCATCCAGAAATCTTTTGTCACTCTGTGAAAACATCAGACCCAACCTATCCCCATTTGGAATTCCTTTTAGTAGTGATGCCCACAGTACCTAGGAGTCACTGAGTAGTAGAAGGGGAGACAGAAGTTGTGGGTTGTTTCTATTTAGGGCCCTGCTGACTGCTCTGTCAGGAGAAGTTAAACTATCCAGTTCCAAAAAGGATAAAACTCTTCTTTGGCTGAAGAACTGGCCTGATATTGTACAGTAAAACTCACATAAATCGTATCAGTTGGGATCATAACATTTTAATACGACTTACACAAAATACGAATTGCAGGCAAACTGGAGAAATCGTATAAAGTGGATTTAGTCAATAATCTACCCAGTGCATGCATAATTTAATGCAGCCAGTAAGTCTGTATGTGCTGACGGGGCAAGACTACATTTCCCGCAATTCAATGTGTCTTGATCTGCTGCCACATGCACACTTACCGGCAATAATTGGAATCGCACTGAATCACAGGAAATGAAGTTCTTCTGAGCATGCATCAACAGATCAAGACTGCATATCCCACGATTCAATGCATCCAGCCAGTAAGTGTGCATGCATCGACCAGTCAGGACATCATTTCCGCAATTCAATGCAGCCGATAATTTCGGAAGTAATGGAGGGTAGGGGAATGGCGTTACGAGTAAGGAGGTGATTAATAACAGTGCAAAGAAATCTAAGTGGTTTTGGTAAGAAACTGAATGGGAGGTGGGTGAATGTATGTATGACTTAGGTGGTTATACGATTTATAAAGATACGATTTATGTGAGGTTTACTGTACCAGACTAGTTGATCCCTAAGATGCATCTCTTGTGAACTCTTATGGATGGATTTTTTTTAAAATGGCAATACTGAAATGGTGGAACCAAAGTTAATGGAGTTATTGCAATGTATTTGCATTGCACTATTAGATAGTACCAACTAAAATGACCACTTTTCTTAGGTATCTGAGCTCTCTACTCGCCTACTACCAAGACAAATAGGTCCAATTAGAAAGCCTGGAAATTGTACCGACAGAGAAAAAAAAATCTCTTTACTGTTTTGAAATTGCTCAATGAGTTTATTCCTTATGTGGCTGAGCCGTATAGACCAAAAAGATCCCAAATGTGATCTTTCACCTGTGCTGAATGCACAGAAGTCATGGCAAAAGGGGATTACAATTGGACTTAGCACTCAGAGAGTAAGGACAGGCTAAATCAGCCAGATTCACATTATCCAGAAACATGATCTTAACTTATGGCCACGTCCTCAAACTTTAAGATGGTGCAGAAATTTAGCTCAATTTTTAAATCTAAATTCAGCCTTCCTGTAGTTTTATGAACTGCAAGTTCTCATTCAAGTTCTTTACATACATTTCTCATGAATTTCTGTATAAGAATGGCAGCATGTTGAGTCAGGGGAGACTTGACTGTCAAACTATCAGAAATGTGAGTTCATTGCAAACTCTATTTGAGAGGCCAAATCTTCAGCAACAAGGAGAGACTTGGCAAAGAAAATCACTATGTGTTAAACACTTTTCAAAGTAAAGACTGAATCAGTTTTAAAAGAGTAAATCATTTGTTAAATACAATCTTATTGGCTTTGTAATCCATTGTACTACAACTGTTGTTTTGTATTTTTTTTCTTTAAAGTTAATATTTTCTCAAGTCTGTAAAGGTTTTTTCTGTGTAGTAACATCTGCTGTTCAGAGAGGTTAGCAGTCTAATAAGCGAATAACTAAAGTCCAGTCCTCGCAATACAAATATGGGATAATTGTTAATCTCCTGGGCATGCATCTTTAAAGGCAGAGGAACAAGGTGCATATTCTGGGCCACTGGAGATAACAATTAGCCTGCGGGAATTGCAACACATTGTTTCCAACTCAATAAACAAGGTATAAGTGAGTTATGTACTGAGTCAACACTCTTCCCAAATACTCCTGCTGAGACTTAAGGGAATTCTTACAATACAAACCCTTCCTCCTATGTTCTCCTTCTTCCTACTCCTATCTTTTTTTCGCTCAGAGGTAAATGGGAAATCTGTTGACTCTTCTGCAATATCATGACTGGCAACTCACTTGATGTTCCAATACCACAAATGATGCTGAAGTAATTGTGAATCAGTGGCTTATACAAACCTGTGAGACGGTCCTCTCTGGGCCAGTACACTGGCCAGCAGGAGAGAAGCGGCAGCTACTTGAGCAATACTGTCTAGGTTATGGAATAAATTTTCAAATGACTGAGAACATTGCATTTAAACTCCTCAGAAAGGTTCCACATTTTTGGTGAGAATGTTGGTGTTAATGTGTAAATATGTAGCATTCGTCATCTTCAGTTGGGACTTGGTGTTCAAAATTGACCCAAATTGCTAACTGGGTGGTCTGGAACAGACCTTTATATACTCCAAAGAAGTCAAGACCAACCTGCATCCTCAGTGAAAATGTCTTAAGGGTGTCTTGCTGATATATTGCCTGATCCATTGTACATTTTTGGATCATTCTCCTACATTACCAAATGATTTAGATAGGTTTAAATTACTGAAATCAATTTCAAATACAGGCTAATATTTGATGATTTTAGCTTATTAAAAAAAGGACTATTTGTCAAGAATGCTCAAATAGGAGGAATTTTATGAACTGATTTATGTAGGTTATAACAAGAGGCTAATCTGCATCGTAAGGCAATATGTAATAGGATGAAGCTTAGTTGGAACTCACTTCATTTCATGCAAGAACACTAATTCCAAACTATGTGTGTAGGAGTTGAAGCAATAGTCGTTGCCAAGGGAAATCTGTGCTTGTAACATGAATCCTATTCCCTCCCCTCTCCCCTGCAATAGCAATGATTTGGTATAAACGAATCCCCGCTTTAATTAAAAAGTTACCGTACTTAGCGGGCTCATGTAAATATGACTTGTCTTACCTATCTTCATTAATTCCACACATACGGACCCGATCTGTACTTATCCAGCTAGGGAGATTGCCATACAGGGGCGTTGCAGAAAGCATGACGTCTTTTTGATTGAAACTTCCCTTCTCCACAAATTTACTCTTTAAAAGCAAACAAAAAATTGAATTACACATTTATGATATAAAATGACTCTAACAATACAGCTTTATTATAATGAACAATTAATCTTAGTCTTACAATATAATACCGTATACATTTGTATAGCACCTTTCACATCAGAATGACATTTCAGGGCTTTACACTGGGCCTGGGGGAGGTTTAAGCAGATGCCCAAAAGCACGGTGAAAGAGGCAAGTCTTGAGGTAGGTGTATTGGGTGGGGTACACGAAGCAGGACAGTCTGAGCAAAGGGATGGTTCCAGGTCATAGTTGTAGGGTAGGATGTAGTCGTGGAAAGACTTACATGATTTTTTGAATTTATATAGATCATTTTAAAGAAAATATTGTAAGCCACTATACTCTGAATTAATGTTTAGACAAACATTACCTTAATTTGATAAGTTAATGACATTTTATATTTGCATTGTACAGTATTCCATTGATATAATTTGATATTGCAAAGAATTAACAACATTCTAGTAAAACATTATTGATCAGCCATGTTTGAAAGGATGTCTTAGCAAGTAACTTGTCAACAGTCATTCAATTTAAAAATTAGTTTGGAATGGAATACACCGTTAGTCCTTGGATCTGTTGGGTCAAACAAACAGTAAATAATGCATGTTACTACACAAACAGATAAAATCCTCAAAATTGAGTTGTGCCTCTCCATCTATAATGCATTTATAATATGAACTGAGTGTTTTAACTTGTATCCTGTAAAATCACCAGTGGTAGTTCTCTGACTTATTAAAATCAGCACTGTAGTTCATGTAATGTCTGTACCAAATAGCACCATGTGATAACTAGTTGTCTTGCATGGATACGGCACAATTCATTCAAGCACGTGAGGTAACAATTGGACTAGAACTACCACCAAACATATTACCAGCAGCAAAACCCAAAAATTCAAAGCAACTCATGCTCAGCACCTACAGTAACCATAGCAACTTCTGCCTAATAATTGGCATACTATATAGTACTCTGTGGGGTGCAAGAAAAAGCATTGCTGCAATGGATTTAAACTACCTCTAAAAGGGTCCCTTATAATTTTTGAAACAAAATAATTACCTGGACCACATCCAGTACATGACATTTTTATTATAAGGTGTTGTGCAGAGGCATTTCAAAAGGACGATGCTCACCTCCTTCAGTCTCGTTTTTGCCCGCACCCTTTGGAACTCCATCTCTCAGTATCTTTGCCTTGCTCCCTCCCTTCCCTCCTTCAAAGTACGTCTCAAGACCTTACTGTTTGACCGCGCCTTCGGTCACCCACCTACCCCTATCCTCCCTGCACTCCACCCCTGCTCGGGTCCAAATCTCTGAATGTCCAGCACTTCGGGATGTCCTCCGCATGAAAAGGGCACTATACAAATGCAATTTGTTGTTGTTGGTTTGGTCAAAATACCTGTCTATGTGGCAGATTCAATTTGATGGAACTGATCGCAACAATCAAAATTGCACGAGTAGAAACTGTACATTTGGAAATTATATTCTCAGGTTTGGCCACAGATTTTTCCTAATTTTTGTGCAGTTTTGACCCAAACCAGGGCAATGCACGTCAGACAAAAATGGCAAGCAGCATCAATGGAGTCAGCACCTCGGGCTGCACTGTCACCAGGGCTGCAGGAGAAAACACCCCTTTCAGACATTGTTATTGTTGCAGTGTTGCTACCAACTGCAACCCTGACTCCTGCTGCAATACTGGGCGATAAAGGTACAAGTAAATAGAATACTGTGTAGAAAGTAGTTCATCACACATGATTTATCTCATCTCCTTTATTCATAGAATGAGCTCAATCCAATCATCACCGGGGGCACGAAATTCCTCACAAACTTAAAATTTAAGATCGTGGAGAATTTTGGAACATTCTTAATTTGGAAGCTAATCTTCCACAGTGCTTTCCAGTAGGGATCTCTGGTTAACAATCTATAGTAGGGATCCTCGTTCAATTTTCTCTTCATAACTTAGGGCACTGCTCAGTAAGATCAGTTCACTCATCACAGACTGGGATTTGAACTCTTTGTGGTCTGTATAGATAGTCTAGTGCTACAAAGGGCAGTGCATGAAGTGATACTTGGGCCTTAAAAAAACATTTTCAAAAAATTAGGTTAATATTAACCATCCTCTTTGTGTTTGTTCCATTTCTGTCATTTTCGTGAGGAAAAACAATTTCACAGTAAAGAAAGTTTTAGCATTAATATCCTTTATTTAAAAAAGTTATGAAATAATCAGTCTTTATCTTTTTCCGGGGAAACGGGGTGTTTCAAAGCATTGAATTCTTGGAATCTGGCTGTGGGGGGTGGGGGGTGTGGGGGGGTAAAGTTACTGACCCTGTAGGTGTGAATTAAGTACGGGAGTTACAGTCACCACAGTGTCCTCCAATGATCCTGTCATTTCAACTGTGCATGTTAATTAAGCTCCCTAATGCTGTCAGCCTCAGTAACTTCTCCCAGCTAGTTCCCCTAATGATCTCATCAGCACTCACTGTTTCACCAAAAAAAATTCTAAAATTAAAATCAACAGATAGACAGAAACAAACAGAATGATGTTTAAACAGAATTTCCGCTTTAAAATTCTCACTTTGAACGAATAGAACTGGCCAAAATAAATGGTTAAAAAACAGGGAGTCTTTGCAATAAATTTGTGGAGAAATTACCCAGTATTAAAACAGATTTAAGTGCTTTCACAATTATATCTTCTGAAACAAACTTTTAGTGGTCATGTGCATAATGAAATCACAAAATTTACAAATACGTTTAATTCCACGTACGCAAACCTGACAGGCAAAAAAATGCATTATCATGGCCAGCATAGTATTTATCTACAACAACAACAAGATTACATTTGTATAGTTGTATAGCATTTATCTAGGAACAAGAATGCCTGCGAATTGGCACACAAATGACACCTTACAGCAGAAATCACTGCATTCATTGCCTTTCACTTAGTAATATTCTGCTTACTCGTTTTACAAAGGATAGATATAGTATAAAGCTGAGTTCTATATGTAGTTTCCTACAATACAAAGAAAGTGTGAATTTTAAGCCTTGTGTGTAGTTGGATTATGCAGAAACAATAATTCACATTACTTAGATAAATTGTGCAAGAGGATAAACTTTTCTACTTTCATTAAATCAGAACTGTAGCACACACGTGGCTCAAATTATTTGCAATATTACTTTTTGGACCCAAATCTAAACATGCAAAATTCTCCTAAAAAACATTTTTAACCATACAAAAGTCAACACCCTGATATTCCTTCCTGCTTGATGATCACCATCATCTTTGTACGGTGCTTTGAGTCATTCCTCTGTGAAAGGTATTGTTTTTAGAAATCCTTGCACATTAAATACAGAGTGACCAAAAAGTTGTGATAAATACCTATCATCTAAAACAAAACAAAAATATCATCATTTCTTTTAGACTTATTACACATTGTAATGGTATCACTACTTTTGGTCACCCTGTAGATCTAAAAAGATATCCTATACAAGTTGAGTTTAAGCCCATGAAGAAATCTCAGGTTTTAATTTTGGTTCATACAAGTTTTTAGTTCATAATAACAAGGATCCATTACATAAATCGCCAGTCACTTCTAGTCCAGACAATTATAATTGCCCAAATTTGCAACAAGAAGTCAGCTTTGTGCAAAAAAAAAGCTGTAGATAGTGAATGTTTTAGATAATAGGGTAGTTATCACAACTTTTTTGGTCACCCTGTATTTAATGTGCAAGGACATTAAAAAAACAGTCCTTCTTTTTGGAGTCCTCTCAAACACACACACTGCTAATTACACAGTAATTTAGATACTGGACATATTTCTCTGCTTCCTAATACAGTGCTGTATGATTAATACTGCAGACTGCTATTTGCAAGTAAAGCAGCAGACAGCATCATCTTCCATCACAACTACTTAAATCATGGTAGTATTCAATACAGTGCAGAAAATCTAACACTTAAGGTTTTGATCGTTCAAGGATTATGCTAATGCTGGATAACTGGATCCGATCCAAACAAAAATGGTCCCTCAAAAGTGAAAATGGATGTTAAGACGAGTGTGCTATCAGCAAGCTGGGATAGTGCTGCTCATTCCAACATTCATCATTGTGGGTGGCTGTACCAATTGACTTTGGCCTACCGCCGACACACTAAGGCTTTCCTGTCAAATTTCTTTATTTTATATTTTAACATGGTTTAAATTCAACTATTCTTCCTCTCAAAATTTCGTCTTGTGTTTATTTATTAATAGTAACTATAAACAGCAAAATGCATTTACAAAATTTACACCCTTTTGGGGAAGGAAGGGTACCGTAATGGAAAACTTCATTAAAAATTAAAGGCCCACATACACTGTGCTCAAGGGGATCTCCGCTCCTCCTGGAGTTTCACATGTGGTTGTGGTTTACGCATAAATGTTGCATTCTTGTGTGTTGGAAAATGTGTGTAGTTTTCTCACTCTCTATCCCAGCATTGCCCTTTTTTCTTCGATTAATTCTGCTCTTGTTAACAACAACTTGTATTCATATAGCACTCCTCACACAGGGTAGCGAGTTAGAGCATTATTAACCATCCTGAGTCCCCTTTGGCCCATTACGTAACAGTTTTACCCTTTTCCTATTTGTCTGACGTTTACTCCCAGGATTATTTTTTGGAAGATACCGTATTTTAGAATTCTGTTGACTGCATTTGTGATGTTTACAGTATGTCAAGTGGAACAGCAGTTACAGCTTTGAATTGAGTTTCATATCTGTGAGTCAGAGAGAGTTCCTGCACCTGATCCAGCAATGTCCCAAAAGTGAATAACCAATTTTATTTGGGAGATTGTTGGCCAGGACAGCAAAAGAAACTCCTTTCTCTTTTCAGATAATGCCATGAAATCTTTAACATTCACTTGAACAGGCAGACGGGACCTTGGTTTCATCCGAAGTACAGCACCTCCAACAATGAAATACCGCCCAACTCTGCATTGGAGTGTCATCTTAGACTATGCTAGTTCAAGTCCCAATGTGGCTTGAATCCCCAACCTTCTGATTCAAGAGGTTAGTGTGCCAGCACTGAGTCAGGCTGACATTTGTGAGGATGTCAGGTGAAAACAAAATCAGGCTGGTAAAGGAGCTTTCCTCCTTTCCCTTTCCACAACTCCACCCCCTTCACTAGTTGAATAGCCTGCTAACATATGCTATCATTGGAGGGAAAATAGTAGTACTGGTAGTTATGTACAATGAAGTACCAGCAATACTGTATGAAGAGATTTATACTGGAGAGCTCTTCATATACTAAACGTCCTAAAATGATTGAATGTCATTGGTGTAAAATATTTAGAAATAATGGCAGTTAAGCTTCCCAACTGCTCAACTAGTAAAGCCATGCCTGGGATAAAGCTAAGGTCATATACACCTGGAAAACACCAGGTTCAATGACCAATCTGTGCTGAGCTAAAATCTCTGGAATTCCATCCCCCAATCACTCCGCCTCACCCC
Organism: Callorhinchus milii; assembly: GCF_018977255.1. NCBI lineage: Eukaryota > Metazoa > Chordata > Chondrichthyes > Chimaeriformes > Callorhinchidae > Callorhinchus > Callorhinchus milii. The sequence continues at coordinate 51,376,458 of NW_024704745.1, forward strand.
CTCCTTAGCCTCCTTCAAGTCCTGCCTCAAGACCCTCCTCTTCGACCATGCCATTGGCTACCCCCCTTCCCCTCCCCTACCTTCTCCCCCCCCCCCCCCCCCCCCGACCCCAGCTTGGGTCTGAAATGCTGAACACTGTCCAGCGCCTTGGGACATCCTCCCCACGTGAAAGGCGCTATTCAAATGTTGTTGTTGTTGTTGAGCTAGTTGATCTCAGTCAGAGCATCAAATTGGGGGCATCTAAAGTAAGGAGAAAGAGTAGCTAGGTTTCCCATATCTGATCATTATCTGGTGTCCTCTAATAACCTTAAAATGTTCACTTTGTTGGGGTTCACATATGGAAAAGATAATTTGGGGCTGGATACTGGTTGGTGACTATAGCTTGTGGAACTTTACCTCAACATGCATTTGTGCCAACAGAGAAGAAAATTGGAGCTGGACAAAAAAATTACTCCTTTGTATTTTTTATATATTACACTAAACCCCCACTCTCTGGAACTCCATCCTGAATGCCTCTGACCCCACTTCCTCGATTCATTTCACTCTCAAGACCTACATGGAGTCCTGTAGCTTAACGGTTAGAGAACTCGCCTCAAAAGCGAGAGGAACTGGGTTTGATTCCCGGGCAGGGTGAAACATTGGGCATGTTTCCTTACTTCACACGTCTCTGTTCACCTAGCAGTAAGTAGGATCCCGGTTGTTAGTCGATTGGCGGATAGCTTTTCCAGGGGTAATAATCCCTTCAAAAAAAATGATTTTGTCGCTCAATCCATGACTGTTTGTGGGACACTGCTGTGTGCAATTGGCTGCCATGTTTCGCTCACAAAATATAGTCAATTCACTTTAAAGTATATTCTGTGAAGCGCTTTGAGACATCTTAAAGATGAGATAAGGCGTTATATCTAATGCAAGGATTATTATTATATTTTTACACCGCTGACTGCACTAATTTCTTTCCCCTCCCCATCCCTTTGGCTCCCACACCCACCTTGGGTACCAAGCCAGGATTGTTAAACACCTTGAGATGTATGCTCAATGTGAAAAGCACTCTATAAATGTAAATTTATTTTGTAGGGTAAACAATGCTGAATTAAAGTTGTTAATACTGTAGTAAAAGTTGCAAAAATATTCTTCCTTAGCATTCAAACTAGTTTTCAAGGCATCAGAAATAACTAAACCTCTGTGGAGTTAATTGGCAATTTATCAACAGATTTATTTCAAATCATTTTCACCAAGCTTTCTTACTAGATTTGTTTTAATTATTTGAAATCATTAAAACTGCATTTCTCCAACCATCTCACAGCATTAAAAGCCAGACACATTTTGTAACACAGCTGGGCTCTAAACAATGACACCCAGGGTGTTCCATGCATTGAAGAAATCTATGGAGAATCCAACAGCTTTGGTTGCCTCTAAACAGTGCTATATATAAGAAACATCTGTGTATTAAACAGTTGAACACGGATGTCAATCAATACAATCTGTCTCATTCACTCTCAGCAATCAAAACACTATTTTAGGAGAACACCAAATACTGAATGTACAGTATCAACAAATCCAGTCTACGCATTTAAAGCCATGAAAAGGAAGCACAGTGATCTCTACTTATACTGACATGTATGGTCCTGACACATTTTGGCAAAAAGACAAATTTCTCTCCATCTCTTTCACAAGACAGATGTAATTTTTGCTTCACTCCCAACACAACAATTATTGTCCATTGTAGCATGCCATTGCACAACGTGCTAGGTATGCTCAGACCCTTCCCTCCTCACTGGGGTCAGATATAATGAAGCATAAAAAGCATTGCAAAATGACTTGGTGTCCACCAATTTATATGGAGATTAGCCAAAAAATTAGGGTGTCATTATAAAGAGGGTTGGAGTGTAATGTAGGAGCACAACCATGTACATTGACAAATACATTTAGCGCTCCAATGGCTCAGTGGGTAATTTCATTATACCGAATCGTAGTGAGAGAGAGAACAGAAGATCATAGTTCAATTCCTGATCTCTGCCAATTAGCTGATCCAAGCCATGTTGGGAGTTCAGTACGACAATTAACCTCAACATTCCTGATCACTTTCTGACGATTTAAAGTGGAGTATGTGTACATAAGCACCAGATGAGAAGGCAGTCAAGCTCAGCTGTGCTGCCTCCCCGTGGTCAAATAGCCTGCCAACAATCTTTGTCCACATAAACTCACTCACTTACTTACATAAAGAACGGCCATGGGCAAAGCACTAGAAGAATGCTGGAATCTGTACTGAACCCCAGGATAATACAATGCAAATTTACATTCATATAGTGCTTTTCACCCAAAGAGCTTAAAGTCACTAAGGTCAGGAAAGGAGAAGTAAGAGAAAAAGAATCTGCGGCTAAACAGATGAGAGAAAAAAATGAATACAAGAAAAAGGGAACTTTTATTAAGCATGATCCTGCATAAGCCAGGATTCATCAAGGGTTCGTATTCTCATAATATAGTTGATGGCTTCTCATCTTATCTAATGCTATGATTTACTTTTGTTAGCCAAGAGTGTGACGTGCGTGAAAAACCACTACCATGCTTAAGTCTGCAGTTCCAGCTATTCAGAGCTCACAGAAGCAGTCTCTGCTTGCCAACTCAGGACCGTTCAATGCCACTGGGTGGGGGAGGGGAACAAAAGAATATTACACTCCCACTTGACTTTCAGCAGACAATGCTGTTTGTTAGAAGCTGGCATGAGGGATCCCTAGCTATACTTTGAGGCGCTGTTGGTTAGTTAAACATCAATATCACCTTTGAGTACTGTAGACTTTTTTTTGGCTCAGGTATTGGATCACCAAGTCCCCTACTGAGAATTGACTCAGCTCTGCTCACTCTTCATTGGCCATTGACCATGGAGCCAGCTTACTTCCTCCAAAGGAAAACAGTGACATGTTAGTCAATTACTTTACTGAAGACTAGAAGCACAATCGGGAGTCAGGTTTTCAAATCCATGTACACTGATGCCATACTTACTACAACTGATGACAGTTTTGGCAGTGCTGCTGCTTTTGGAGGCACAGATTAGGAATGGGGCCAAAGGCAGTAAAGTAAAGACAGTCTCCCACTGCTAAGTCACAAGTGCCACTTTCAATGAGTGCATGCATGGCTTTGCACATACTCAGACCCTTGCTGCTGGTGCTGTGAAAGCCGGCGTGTAAACAATGTGAAATCCAAAGGTCCTGCAGCTCAGGTATTCCAAAATTCACTTTGAAATGAAATAGCTCTGCATTTCTCTACAATATAAATAACTGGAGTATAACTGCCATCTGTGTACTGTATTCCTCATTGAGGGAGGTCCATGAAAGAAATCTATCTCAATATCCAAATGGCAAAATACGTCCGATGCAAACTTTTTTAACAAAATATTATTTTTTATTTCTATCAACGTGATGATGCTAACATTTAAAGACAGATGGAATTATTTGGCTATGGTGTATACAGGAAGGTCATTATGGTTCGGGGTTTGGAAATTAAATTATATACAGGTAAATTTAGTTCTAAGTCTGCCATAGGATCATATTGATACACCTGAACTCACTCCTGGATGAAAACAACAACTAACAAATGCATTTATGTAGCATCTTTCATGTAGGGAGGACATCCGAAGGCATTGGGAATTATAAGTAAAATTCAACATACATTGACAATTCAATGTTTTCCAAGCGCAGTTTATGCAAAAGTAATAGTAAACAAATCAAATTGGTATAGCATTTCTCTTTTTTAAACTCTAAATGTAAAAAAATCACGGTCAAAGACCCCTGAAGGAGATTGTATGTTGAAGAGATCAAGGCAGGTTTGCTGATAATTCTGGAAATATAGTGTGCGAGTATGTTTTAACTTTCTACTTAAGCAGAGACTGAGGCTTATAAAGTGAATTCTAAATGACAGCTCATGTCTAGTTTTGCCTTGGGTCACGTCTTTATTCTTCAGGGATTATTGACCCACGTTAGAAAATAATATCTCGGGATACAGTATACAGTTTGGGACAGGACATGTCAAGCAAATGACAGGATGGTGGAAGGCAAACGAGATGGACCTTGGTTTTCTTCACCTAACAAATGATTATGCTCTTATGTCACTCTTCACAAAAGATAAAGTCGGTATCCCCTGGCAAAAGTTTCTTCTTTGTTTCAGAGAAAGAATCAGCATTTAAAACCATCTGCGAGTCCATAAATAGAAACAAACGCACTGGTTTCTGTTGAGAGATGTTAGTCACGACTTTAAATGGTCTCGATTTTAAAAAGGGTCTCTCCACTAACGTAACTGACACAACATGAAATTACAGGGAGAAAATTTCACATCTAATTCCGTGGAGGTCCGGTTCATATTTTTTACCCGTGTAAGATGTAAAAACCCCTTTGCCAAATTTTCCACAGGTCCAAAAAGTTTGATTTCGAGCCCAGCCACCGTGACTGTGGACTCAGCCTCGGAATATTTGTTGACACTTTTCTTGTGGATCACAGAACCGCGCAACCCATAAATGCAGTACATTACGACTGTTATCGCCCTGATCTCCGCGGGTGGGGTGGGGGTGGGGGGGGGGGGGGGGGGGGGGGACAAACTGGTGAGGATTAACTGAGATCGTGCAGTTCCCGAGGGCACTTGGCAGAGGCGACTCGAGTCTAATGATAAAGCGCTGTCTTCTCCAGTCGCACACGTTACCTCCCAGAGAGGCGGAGAGAGCAGACACAGGGGGGGGGTGGTGAGGGGGGGGGGGGGGGGGAGGCAGCGAAAGGAAACAGACAGACAGACAGAGAGAGAGAGAGAGAGAGACGAGGCTGGTTTCAGCGGAACAGAAACAGGAAAGGGATAGAGGAGGCGAAGGGGTGGGAGAGAAATAATGCAAAAATAAAAGCGAGAGAAAGAACGAGACAGAGAAAGACAAAGGAGAGGAAAGGTGGTGGTGGTGGTGGGGGGGGGGCAGAGAGCGGAGAGAGAGAGAGAGAGAGAGAGAGAAACACGCGGAGAGTGGGCAGTGAAGAGACAAAAACAGATAAAGGAGAAACCCAGAGAGAGACCGACAGACAGACGGGGGGGGGGGGGGGGGACAGCACACCAGCGACCGAAGAGAAATACAACCAGAAACAACCCCCACCCACCCCCCCACCCACCCGCCACCCCCCCCACCCCCCCCCCCCACCCACCACCCCCACCCCCCCGGAGCTCTGAAAGCCGTCCCCGGGGATCAGAGGCACTTGCGATACCCGCAGGAAATTCATAACTCACAAAACCAACTCGCAGATTATTCTTCCAACGAGACCTCGGCTGTACACACACTGCACCGGACCATACCCGCTCATCACACGCAGCCTCTAACCCCCCGGGTCCGTGCCTTCCCGGTCGGGACGCGATGTCGTTCGGTGACCGCAAAATAGCTGCTCTGAGCGAGCGCCGCCGCCACGCGATCCGCAGAGAGAGAGAGAGAGACAGACACACACACACACACACACACACAGAGACCTTCCTCCGATAGGAAATACGATCACAAAAGCACGTACATCAATCCGGTTCAACCCGTTTTTGTGCGCGTCGTAAAGAATCTGTTCCTGGCACTGTGTCTGTGTCTCAGTTAAAGAGCTGCAGTGTTCTTGACCCGAAGGCACTCACTGTACGTCAGTGCTAAAACGACCCAAACGCTGTACCCCGTATTTATCTGTACTATTGCGAAATGCTTTACATGGGATTTCCTTTATTCGGCCGCAGTAAACGGATGACATTTTATATATTAAAACGTCAACAAAGGCGTGTAAAATCACTTGCGACCAGCTGGAAACAAACTTTATTTTCACTGCCGGATGAACTCTAAGTGAACTGTTGAACCCCAGAAGACTTACAGCACAAAACAGCGGCGCCAGCAATAATTGTACTTCAACAGTAACGAGCTTTAACTCGGTGACCTCTTAAACAATAACAGCATGAAGATTTCAACGGGGATGGGAGGGGGGGGGGGGGGGTAGTCATCTGAAAATATAGGATCAAGTGACATTAATTTAAATCATTCCACGCAGACACACTGGCAAATGTCTTGACCGTACATACACACCCAACATCCAATCTGTTTGCGTTCAGTATCTTTCCATCTTTCTGTATCCAAAGCCTTTCGCCGCAGCCTATACAATACATGGCATCTGCTGTACACTGTGCTTTTACATGACGCTCCCCGCTCGTGTGGTTTACAACATTTATACAACGAGTAACCAAACCATATAAACCAGCCAGCAAATTAAGTTACGGGTTATTTATGTTATTCAGACAAGGCCAGGTGGGACATTTTATTTTCAAATGAAAACGAATCGCCAGAACAAGCTTGTGTGGAAGGCACTGATATGGCAATGGTTAAAGTCCACTGTTGGGTATTCCATTATCTTCATAAGCATTGCATAAGAGAGATATAAGACAGCACATGGTAAATTAGGGAAAATATTCAGTCTCCTGTGAATATGTACTCTCAGAAGAAAAAAAGCGAAGTATTAATCCACACATTTGAAACGCCAAATTATTAATGTGCACACACACACATATATGTATATATATATAGGCTTAACTGTTCAAATTGAAGCAGCTTGAAAAGATGGGTCGATCAAGTCACTCAAAATCAGACTTTGGGTGTTTCACCTAAAAATAGTACATTGTTTGTCAATATTATTAAAGTGAAAATAGAAGAATCACTCCCCGGAGAGCAGTGATTAGGGAGATCTTTCACACTCATGAAAGATCACCTGCATTCCTCAATCCCCAGCGATTTCCCCTTTATATCCAGAGCCGCGCCAAGTCGTGTCTGAGCCTCTAATAACTGATGAATGCCGCAGGAGGGAGTTATAAAACCAAAATGTCAGGAGTTTGAAGTATTTCCCATATACTATTACCACAAGGTTGTTCGTTCTGTTGATACACATGCATAGCTATTATGTACACGCATGATAAATATCTTAAGGAAATCTTTAAAGGACTTGCAGCAGAGGATCTCCATGTGAAGTACGTGATGTTACAATGCAGTGGTGTCAACTGGAGGTGTAAACAACAACTACAACAAAATTACATTTGCAAAACGCCTTTCACGTCGGGAGGATGTCCCAAGGCGCTGGACAGTCAGCGTTTCCGACTCGAAACACCAATAGGCCAATGGTGTGTAAAGTATTGTGTATATGGATGCATATATGTGTGCATTTATATACTTAATGAAACGTCCTTTGTCCTAGCAAGGCTGAAAGTGTTTATTGTGGGCTGCATCTTGTGATGCCCGCATCTGTTCTCGTTGTAAAATCTCTCTATTTTGCCAGTAAGCTGTAAGTCCATGACTGAGCGACGTAACTCTCTGTGAGCATCGCCTTTGTGTTCCTGTTTATTGTTTATCGCTGCGTGGGATCGTAATGGTCGTCGTCCCTTTGATGCGTCTTGGGTGTGCAATGTTCCTTCAGTTTTCCAATCATGTCGAGTAGCGAATCGATTTTTTTTTTAAAAAAAGGAACACGTAACGAGTGCACAGAATGCAAAAAAAATCAAGTTCTGAAAATATACATATTTTTAAACTTACAACTGAAACTTCATCAATGTGAGCAACATTTTGCTACGCACTACAAAGTCACCGAGTAAAATAGTGCCAAAGACAAAAAAAAGTGACTCGACAAATGGGATGTCAGTACTGCAAATAGTTTGGCTAACGCTGATGTCAAAGTTGTACAACAAGGGATGACTTGGCAACACAACAAATTATTGTGCAGTAATTAACAGCACAACACTAATTAACAACTACTAAGGCTCAAGTCCTTTGCAATCCGTGCCTACACTCAGTCCCGTCTGCCTTATTCTCAACTCCAAAAACAGATTTACTCTGTTTGCACCTCACCAGTTCTTATAGGTAACCAAACTGGAAAGATAAAACCGGAGAATAAATCCTTTTCGAGAGTTGAGACGCGTTTCAATGGATTCCAAAAATATGTGATAGGAAAGGCCGATGTTGGGTTCACAAGGGTATTGGAATCTAATACAGATAATGAAGGCATTTCACACAAGTGAAATAAAGCATGCGATTCCCAGTGTTTTTCTAGGAGGTGGGCGCATGAGAGAGAAGAGTGAGTTGTCCCAGCCAGGGCGCTATAGGTAATTTCTCAGGTTTTGCATCTTGTGTCAGCAGCCAGCACTGATTGATGGGTCAGTATTGCTATAGCTCCTATTCCCATAGTTTCTTGTATGCTTAATGTATGATTGGGGATATTTCATGCTCCAGTTACAGAACAGTTTATATTGATTCAATGCGCTTCCTCTGTCGAATCAGCGCTAAAAGTACAATTCCGGTTTAACTGGCATTGATTCAAATCGATGCTAAAAGTGCAGCATCACTCCAGTTTAACTGGCATTGATTTGATTTGGAGTGCTGCTCACAACACCACAAGCCACGACCTGGTTTCAGAAAGAAATTAAGGCATGCGGCTGTCATCGAACTCTTTTGAAAATTATGTTTTAAAGTGTCCTATCAGTGTTTATTAGAGAGCCCGCCGCTTTCTTGGCTCTTTCGTAACTTAAAAAAATACTTAGTGTTTGTTGCCAATTAGTCGAGCTTTGCAATATGGTCTGAGTTTCGCACACGCAGATCTCTCCTTCATTTGGGAGTCTGGCCCAGGCAAAGGCAAGTTGTATCATCACATAGTATAACTGTGTGTGTCTGGTTCTGAATCGCTCTACTACAGGCACTGCATCCAATTAGAGCATATGGTATAACTGGGACATAAAACCACTTTGGGGATAAATTCTGCTCTACAGATGTCACTGTAAATATAATGTTTTTCTTCTTCACCCCAACAGCTACCAAAGGTGCTGATTCATGCTGGAACATAAGTTACACGGGCCCAAACTGCCATTCCTGTTCGGTGACTGATCCTCTTGTGCCAGTCCACATCGTAAATCTCAGTCAGTGATTTGAGCCTGGAGGCTGTTGTAGGCCATGCAGCCCAATCTTATTCTGACCACACATTCACATATGTTGAATTTGCAGCTGGAGTTATTGGCTACTAATCAAGAGTGAAACCGCTGACTGATCTCACCCCTCCCTAACCCAAAGCAATTGTAAAGTCTCTTGATTGATGATCCAGCCGAAATCAACGCGGGTAAACACGCGATCAAGCCTGGGACATCGCGATCTGTGTGAGTCAATTTCACATAAATGACCCATTTCGGGAACTACATTTTGTTTATTTTTGATCAGGCGGCTGTCTGACAGTTGTTAAAATCCATCACCATGCTTAAAAATATCAAAAGCAGACAGAGCTTGGTTTTGTGTGCCATATATGTATGTATGCAAATATATATGTGGAAATGACTGCGTGCCTGAAAATGGATTGCCATTCTCTCTCAGGAAGATCCATCCTGATCTATCCTGTCTATCTAATTCCGGATCGTATTAGACTTGGAGACCCGAGTGCGTGTTGGAAAACTGCTGGAGAACTTCATTATTAAGTTTAATAGAAACGTTCATTTTTAAATTATCATTACCAACTATGTATGGTGGGTAATTAGCAACAGAGTGTACATTTATATATTAAATAATTCCGTTCCTTAAAAATCACTGAAAGTATTTTAATAAAGATATTAAAATTGTTTCTGGAGTCTAATTCATTTGTAGTTTTCAAATCGGATGCAATAAATATCACATACGTTACATTTATATCGGTAGAGCGTCCTGTGCCAGCTAAGTAATCAGAGCTATTGCGCACAACAGACACACATTTTATGTCATGTTCAACCCTTTCAAATCATTTTAGACAGGGGCAACCGGGATGTTGGTTACGAATTGATAAACTTAACCTGAAATGGACAGATTACTAGAACTGACATAGTATAGATTTGAGGGACAGCATAGAATTCTAATAGCTCGTTTAATTCAGAGCAGGGTTGGGAACAGCTATTTACCTAGTAACCCAATGGCAAATAAGGGAAGCACGGGGCCTTATGCACATAGTTGCTTAGCAAATAACCAAGTGTCTTGTCTTATTACAGCTGCTGGTGAGAAAAGGTCACAAGTAAGGATTATTTCACCAGTTATAATCCTTGCATTTGATACAGCGCTGTTCACGTCTTCTAGATATCACAAAGCGCTTCACAGAATATACTGTAAAGTGAATTGACTGTATATTTGTGGGCAAACACGGCAGCAAATTGCGCACAGCAGTGTCCCACAAACAGTTATAGATTGAAAATGACCAATTTATTATTGTTTTTTTTGGAGGGATTATTATTAGGCGTGTGGAGTAAGGAAACTTGCTCAAGGTTTCGCCCTGTCTGGAATTGAACCCATGTCTCTCGCTTGCAAAGTTGTTGGTTGAATATCACTCATCCAACTATTTTTTTTCCTACAGGCATGGAGATCTATACAGATGCGTTTTTTCTCAGATGAAAAAACACGCTTGGTAAAAAAAGTTCTAAACTTTAATGAAAATTATTGCATATTAATTTTCCATCTACCATGTATGAGACAACAGTGTATACGGCTATATATTTTAATCAAGGTAGTTTATCATACGAGTTACTTAATGCCTCCTATACTTGGTAAACATTTTATAGATACAGGCCTATCTATATTGCGAAATATATAATTGGAGATTAGCTCGGCAGTTAATTTAATCGGCTAAAGTATAATCTGGAGGCGGACAAGCGTTTAGGGTGAACTAGCGTTAATCAAAAGGTAGATGGGTCGGGTAACTATATTTTAATGGGATTTCAAGGCTTTACATTTTCAGTGTTACCGACTTGTGAATTTTACCTGAGCTGGGTATGTTTACTGGAGGTGCAATGTTCAAAAGTTTAAATGGTTTATTTGCAGATTTCAATGTAAATCCGAGTTCTTAGCATATCCCAATTATTCACTACCACTGTCAAACAATCAGAGTAGGTGAGACTGCATCAATCTGCTCCAGATGAACTGCGCGGTTAAGGGACTGGGCAGTAGGGTCAAACAGGTAAAAGAACGCTTTAATTAAAAGAGCTGAGATGTGAGACAATCAAGACATAACTTTCTAGTGATAATCTGTAGGGGAATATTGCTCGTTTTATATAACTGATACAATAAAATTAAAGACGATCCTTGGGTATTGCTCTATGTGGCTGGTTTTATTCACACATCCTCCAATTTCAACACAAAATAAGCAAAGTACAGAACACCAGTGAAATTAATAGCCATGAAGGCACTCTCTTAAGTCTCCCTCGAGACCGGGTTGTACATCAACCTACACAAATGGTGAAAAGGCGAGGATTTTTTTTTTTTTCTGTGGATATAGTACTTAGTAAATAATATCAGCACATTTACAGTCCACATGAATGCTCAACTAAAATACAAAAGAGCGTTAAATAAATCCCCGTTCCAGTCTCTCGCAAGCACTTTTTTCCCCCCCCACCACCGTTTTAGAAGCTCCGCTGGTTATAATGAAAGATTAGAATAATTTATTACACTACTGGTTATCTGGCCGATCCACCCTCGTAATTATTACACATGGTAACTCGTTGACGGCTGTCTGACAGCTGAAGGCAATGTATTTCCTATGGATGAAAGAGTGTACTCGGACGAATCACGTGCAGCCTATGGAGAAATGACCTTGAAGGCTGAGCCGTAAACACATGTAACCTTTGTTCTAATCTGCTCCCACATCAAATTGCTGGTTAGGGAGAGAAAATACCCAGAGAAATTATATATATATATATATATATACATATATATATATTGTGACTGAGCTCTTCACTATAAATCCTCACCTACACGTCCTGTTCGCTCTGTTCCTACAGTGCAAAACCCGGCGCTTTTTTTTAAACAAAAGATTAAAATAGAAAGATTCAACATCCACCTCCGCTCCTAATGCACTGCGCTGTTTTATTCCTCTCGTTTTTATACTCTTGTGGAATTAATTGCTCAGTTTACTCCCCCCCCCCCCACACCCCCGCCACCACCCCCCACCTTAAGATGGCGGCAAAACGTAGGCCACTTATTTAAATTTTTTTTTAAAAAAGAGTGTTTTTTTTTCTGCTGTGGTGTCGTGTTGCGGTGCGGAGCGCCAGATGGCAGGAAAAGTTTCGAGTTTTATAAGGAGTTGCACCGGTGCGTTGCCCGGGGAGCGGATGGGGTTTAACTGTGAACACACGGCGGGAACTGTTTGCCGGGGACCCCGTAACCCGAAAGGCACGACAGCGCTGGACACAGTGCAGTCCCCCCCACTCTTCTCTCCCCTCTCCAGCACATTGCAATGCTCGCCCCCTCCCTGTTTGGGCGCCTCCTGAGCGCGGGCGGACGTCTCCATTTTATCCCCGAGTCGCGTGGAGGCGGCACAGGGTCGGGCTGCGCGGCTGTAGGTCGCTGCTACATGTGTAGTCTGCAAGGCTTCTCCCCCCCCCCCCCCACACACATACCCCCCCCCCCCCCAACACACACACACACACACACCAGCCTCGGGCAATACACCGCACTCCACCACAAGACGACATTAACTTTGCCGACAGGACTTTCTCTCCATTCCGCACAGGGTCCGCAGCGCCATTTTAGACCGCAGTCTCTGCTTCACCAGAGACACACAACGGGGACGGAGTTCATTTTCTGGCGGCACTTTCTTCCCTCCGTTCTCTCGCCCCGTTTTCTCTCTCTCTCTCTCTCTTCCCCCCCCCCCCCCCCCACCCCCTTCTGCCCAAACCCTGCGACCGCGCGGTGTTCTCTGCGAATTTTGTTGTGCGCCGCCTTTTTTTAAAAAAAAACGGGGAAAATCAGATTTACAATGAAAAGCTGTTTGGCCCAAAAGCGCAGAGCTGCCACTCAAGACGGTGCTGGAAACAAAGATAAATTCGAAGGGACGTTAGCAGATATTGATCGCGGATGGTTGATTCCTGCATAATTGTGGAAGGCGGGCAACAAGCTGCCTCCCCCCCTTTGACGGAGCAACAGCTTAGTCGGCGAGATCGATTAGCGGAAATCCCTCGGGGAACCAGAGTGCAGTGTGCAGAAGCCACCGGGACTTACGCGGCAATCCTAGTCACAAAAAAGCAGTCCTTTAGGTGGGGTTTCGTACCCCCCTCCCCACCCCTGTTTCCCTGCAGAGAATCGGGGAGAAAATATGTAGGACGGAGGACGCAGTATTCCTCGAGTAAACCAGACTGGATTCAAAGAGTGATTCTATGTGAACGGGATGGGATTGATTCGGAGTCACCAGATTGATTAAAGAGCAACTTTTCGCTGATGGATGGATGGATGGATGGATGGATAGTTCGTCCTCCTGCGGCAGATACGTTTTATGTTTATAATGACTATAAAAGTTAGCTGGAATTGTGTTATCTCATTCCAGCTCTCTCTCTCTCTCTCTCAAGCTACGATGACGATTTAACAGGTTTCCTTCTAACCAACCACGTCTGCAAGAGTTTAAATTTTAAACGCAGTGGGGATTGGCACAGCTGCTGCCTCGACCACACTCCTCCCATTAGGTTCAGCCTTAACGGCAGTCTGGAGGACGGGGTTAGTGGAATCAGTTCCCCCTTTTCGCCGTGGTTAGCAGAGTCGGCAGCTCTCCTTTAACAGCGTTAGAAGAAATAACAGCCTTATCAGGGTGAGCAGATACGTCAGTCTGGTCAGGGTTAGCTGAATCGGCACACTTCCCATTAGTGTAAGCAAAAGAAAATGCAGCCTTATCAGAGTTAGGAACAGCCTGGTTAGAGTTGCTGGTAATGGCAGCGTGGACAGAAATGGCAGCCTTTTCATCTGGGCCGAGAGAAGCGTTTGCCTGAAGGTTAGGGGAGTGGAAACAACATAACCTGTCCCCTCAACACAATCCGCCAGACTACACCGCCGTACCTACACTCACAGTCGGTCTCAACTACCAAACACCAAATTGTCCAGCGGTGCCTTTAAATAACCAAAAACAGTCCCCATTAATCAAATGATTCGCTTAATGATAACGCAATGCTGTAATAATGCCCCACCTGGTTTTAAAAACAGGACTTCGCCCTCCATATTCGGATCCCCTTCTGCCAGGAGTTGATAGAAAGCAGAATGCTGCAAGGCGTTACTGACTTACACTTTCTCCACCTTTCTCTCCACTGACTGACGCACAAAAAGTTTAACTAACAGCACGGAGTCACTGTTTGCGGTCGGGTAGATTTGGACTACGAGGCCCGACAACCCACATGGTTTTATCCTTTCGATCGTGGTCTAAAAAAAGATCAAATTGCGCAAAACTAATCTAAATTTGGAAACCGTTTTTCGGTAGTTCGTAAACAGCATAACAGAAAAATGTTTGAGAATTAATATTGAGGATGGTTTTAACACTGAATTCTGGTGACATATGTCTGGGTTACGGCGAAGTGTTCCTCATAGTAGATCTTCATTCAGCCGAAACACTATTTTAACGCTTTTGGTGCGAAATGAGTTCGACCAACGCATCTTTCCCAACGCTTAGGATCAATTTTTGTGAACTGCATTTGCTGACTCGCCTTAGTTATGGCAATTCAGTAAATGATGACGGTAGAGCAGAAGGGCAATGTTTGCGGTAAAGTTGGCCATTCTCATTCATGCGGTTGTGCTCTGAACCTTTCGAGAAGCTCCAGTGTGCCAGAGGGCAGGAGCTATTTGCAATAAGCTCTGATCGTGGCTCTAACTTCTAACCAATTTCCTTGATTGCCACCACCCCATATGCCTCTTTTGAAAGGGGATTATGTTTTGCATATTTATATTTGAAACAGGAATAAAACAGGAAACTATAGAACAAAAAGAAATAAAGCATTTATTTTTAAAAAAGCGAGATTCTACGTTATCTGAATATGTACATGGATTATAACAGAAAACACGCTCGTGTTTCGCACCAGGGATTGACATTTTACCAAAAACTATATAGAAAAGAGTAAGTTTAAGGAGATGAATAGATAACTATTTAGAACAGTTTTGAAAATCTGAGTGTTTACTCTTAAGAATTCAGGCGGGAACCTGAGCTTCCACACACAGTGTCCAGAGGAAATGGATTATCAAAATGTTCATGGCTTTGTAAGCGCTTCGAGACGCCCCCCTGCATGAAGGTAGATAAATGCGAGTTGTTGAACGATCTAAACGTAGACAAGTTATAAATTATCTAGAAAACGTGTTTTGCGGTGCCATTTAAAATTTATTTCTACAGCAGAATGCAAATATTAGGCAGTTGTTTGATCTAATCCCCCCATTAGTAAGTCGGATGCGTTAGTACATGCCTCCTTCTGGATTTCAAAATCCAGCATTCATTGATCTGGATTTTAACTCTTAAGAGTACTGTGCTTCATTTCCGGCTTCCAAACGTGAGAGCACACATACTGGAAACATTTTAACAGCCACAAAATGGAGATTGCTGGTAATTAGAAAAACAGATTGGAATCCTTCCAAAGGTTCGGTTGGTAAAGAAACTGTCTAATATGAAATCGGACCAGAAAAAGGCCCAGGTTTGATTCCATCTTATGTACTGTTAATTTATGAAATACAATCCAAAGAAGGGGTCCAGTAAAGACCCTTTGATAGATTTAGTCTTATTCCACCAGAACACGTACCCTATAGTCTTCCCCCGTTCGGTGCCTGTGTCACCCTTGTTGGTAACTCAGGCAGATGGCTGTTTGAGTGCTATGAGTAGCTTCAGAAGCCCGGGCAAGGAGGAGAATAAAATAGTCAAAAGATTACACTCCAGGGGACTACGAGTCCACCTGGTCTGAACCTAAAATGATGAAGGGTTTTGGAAAATTGACAATTTCCACACTTTGGAAACCTGTTCTCAAAATGACCCGAAGCAAACCGGGATCCAAATTGTGACTGGATTTAAAACAATTCCCAAACTGAAGCATCGTGAAACTTAAGACGGTAAAGAGACGTGTGGTTAAGACCATGTGAAATTTCGGACCTTTGGCTGTTATCCAGTAACCCCCCGCTGCACTACCCCCGCTAGCTCCAGTGAGGACAGGATCCGGCTGGGTTTGAAGTCCGCCATGGTTGAATACCCCGGGGACATTCTCTCTCTGAAGAATGGTGAAGGGGAGGTACTGGAGGGTGACTTGCGTGTGGAACCTTAGGCCAGTGTGAGTCAGGCTTCAGAAAAGGAGTCGAGAAAATTGGAAGAGGAGAAAACATACTAATTAGAGGAATACACAGATCCCAGTAGAGTATTCCGTACTCACATCCTTCACTCACATACACCAACGTATTCCTCATTACGAAACTGTTTCGTCGTTAAAGTGTTGTTAACGTGGAAGACTGATCCGGAATAAAACATCAGCTACACTGCAAACATAAGCATAGCTCTACTTTTAAGCATAAGCCCACAGTGTTAAAATACGCCTGAAAATGAAATCGTGTTCACACGCAGGGCTGTTGCCTTTTGGGGGGGAAAAAAAGCGAGCGGGAGCTGGCGCTAAGAGCCGTTTCCCCGAACAGATGTCAGATTATTTTGCCTCGTCTCCCAGGATCGCCGCTGTAAAACCAGACTGCACATTCTCTCATTTGAAAACTACGAACCCGCCCAACAACAACATCATTGTCTGTTCTTATTGCTTCAGAATCCACAGCAGCAGCTGCCTGCTCCAGTCTAGTAGCCCACACTATATATTATATAATGTATATATTTAAATCACCACCTAGTAGCTAATTCATCAAACATGTTTCATCAGAAGCAGGCACAAAGCTGTTACTGAACAGCGGTCCATGTTTTCTCGTACATCACTTTTTCCAACCCCAAACCTAATTGACTAACCAATTGCAACAAATTACACGGTTTCTCTCGTCCAGTATTGGACAAGAAACTGATCGTGGTCGGTGTGCCATTCTGCTAATAGTCACAGTGTCGCTTTTAGTGTCAGCGTCAGACTCACACCGTTAAAATGCACAACAACTCTCCCCCCACCACCGCACAGCTTACCAAGTGAAATACTGTCAGTTTTTATTTAAAACAATTCTAGCAGAAAAATCCTTACGTTATTCACACTATCATCGCTATCCATACAGCTGCTCCAATTCACAATACAAGACTGCGTTACAATCCTCTCTCGTATCCCTTGGGTTGGGATCCATATAGCTTTGGTCTTAAAACCAAATTTCAGATGTAACCGGATTTGGATATTATTTCTTCATTTGTTATTCAATAATTTCACGTTTGTAACGGGAAACGCATTAAAACTGCATCCCATAACGTCTGTATAGATTGGACCGCACGCTTTTGTGCAACAAACATACATCTACACACGTTAACAACCCCCCTCGAAACACTGTGCTATTTGACCAAGGATACGATTAGAGTTTGGATTCTGAAAGTACTCCTGGACCGCAAAACCATTAACTATCAATTCTCAGATGGAGACTGGATTTAGTGCGTGAGCCAGCCTTAGAAGTTCACAGCAGTCAATTATTGAAAATATGTCAGTCAGTGTCCATCCATTCAAATGTATTACAATTATCTGAAACCGCCTTCTCGCAATCTGCTTACGAAGAATGAATTTACATACTCGACATTT
This sequence comes from Callorhinchus milii, assembly GCF_018977255.1. NCBI lineage: Eukaryota > Metazoa > Chordata > Chondrichthyes > Chimaeriformes > Callorhinchidae > Callorhinchus > Callorhinchus milii. Next base: position 51,393,963 of record NW_024704745.1, read on the forward strand.
TTCTGGGGTCTGTGGCTCCAGCACCTGTGTAATTGCCCAACACGTTTACAGCATTAAAATTTAAAACCTCCACTCGGATTCACGTGACACCTTGTAAAGCGCTTCCCTTATAAAGCACACTTTAACCTTTCACGTTTCATCACGTATTGAAGGCAGATGCAATATCTTCCCGCGTGTAGAGTATTAGTAGGGGATAAGAAATTATTCAGTTGATGGTGTTCTTATTTTTCCTGCTACTTTCCATCATCTGCCATAAATGCATTTGGAAGGAGATACATAATTTATACGATGTGTGTTAGCTGGGGAATTTTACAATTTAAATTAAACAAAAGCGCACAATTTTTAATAGTTTACCCTCTCCCCGTCCCCAATAGAAGGTTAGATGTAGCAACTTTAGGGCACCTACCACCGTTTCTTAAATATTTGCTAAATTCATTAAATTTCCAAATATTACCGACCATTAAAGTCGATCGCGGGTATCAGTTCCACTGCATTTTTAAAAAAAAAACAAGCAAAATAACGTAATCTAAATAATTGTCACTTAGGATTGATAAACATAAAGGGTGTTATTAGAGCAGCCTAGACTTTTTATTGCAGTAAGAATAAAGTTAAATCACATCGCAGCACATGCAACTTGGCAAAGTATTGCTATTCTGCTAAGCAAAACACGGTGGTAATCATTATTCACGGTAAGCATATTACTTGGCTCCCGAAGTGTGCAGTCTCCGGTGATCTACCGCTAACAACACAACTCGATCTCCACAGCGAAGGCAGAGGCGGCTCGTATCTTCCAAAGAGCTCAGCGATCCGTGGCTTCTCGGCCTTTTTTCACAAAGGTTTTTTTTCTAAACTGTTGGAGCTCTCAGGTTTCAGGGCTAGTCTCCCAGGGGAGGCAGCAGCGGAGTGCGCTTCAATCAAACCCTGACTTCTCCTCTGGGAGTATAGCCTGAAATCTGATCTCGCCCACTTACTGACTGCCTCATTCCACGCGTTTTCTTTGGACGTAATAACCTTTTAGTTTATTGTAAACACAGTTGCGGGGGGGACGGTCTTTGAACAGGATGCGTTGATTGGAAAAAACTGTGTCTACTATAATCATGTTGCATCCTGACCAGAACAAACTGGAGAAGCCAGCCACAAGCAAAAGCCGTACCGAGTAAATGGGGAACCATACGATCTCGTAATTAAATGGTTTCCGTGTATTCAGACAGCCCTGCGAGAGGCCACATAACCAGGGTGCTGGCGAGTGGACGGTGGAGGCAGACATTGCCTGGGATGTCTGTCTGCAGCCTGTTCTGGAAGGGCAGTCACGATTATTTAAACGCGGCGTCGCGCCGCGCAAAGGAGGTCGCTTGCCTTCGTATGATTTTTTTGGTACAATGAATGGTCTCAGCAAATTGCCCGAAGGCACGCTGAGCTTATTTCGCTTCATAACTTGCCAGTGTCTACAGTGAAGGAACAAGGAAAAAATACGGACGAATCTCCTCTGCTACGCAACCATATCGGATATTGTGTGGTGGATGGGGGGGGGGATATTAAGTATTCTCACAATAACATTTTGCAAACTCCAGTACTCGTGTAACGTTATCAGTCTATTCGCAATAAAGACTACGCTAGATAGACGGCAGACGAAACTACGTGCCCTACATTGGTGTGTTATAAGTGATTAGAGCCGTGTAATTACATTACCGCGATGCGTGCGAATACATTCCAGAAATTGCTAAAAGGCGATCTGATAACAAGTTAAGGCTAAATGCAGAATCCGCCTCAGCCAATTCACCAACGCAGGTTGTAAATCAGAAGCAATTTAAAACGCAGCTCCCAGAAAGTTCGCGTTTTTAAAGTGAATCTTGTGTTTCTATATAGAAATTAAGGAATCGAAGTCTTGCATAAAACTAGTGGAAACTTGCACAATGCTCTAAATAAAACATAGGACCACGTGAGTTGGCACGATTTGGGTGCGAATTCGCGGGTACGTTTGGCGTCCCGTGGTCTGTTTAATAATTTGGCTGGCTCTTTCCAGATTGAACCGCAACATATCTTGGGGTGATGCGTATCTGCACCTGACACTGTATCGCTGTTGTGCAAAAAGGCATTACTGTGGAAACATTTAACAATTGGGATTTAAACGTCCCACAATCTGCTGTTAGCTCGAGTTCTGGGCAAGTGAAAACACTTCCCTTCCATTTTCAGGTGTGACCATCCATACGTCTTGGTCAATATTTACTGATTGACATTTCAATCTGTACCCCCTTTTAATGAGATGACAAAGTGTGAATATCAAAGTTGCATTTTATGGTCCAACTTGTATCGGTTAAATGAGTGAATAGTGTTACCTTTATGAGCAACAGTGGACATAAAGAACCACTAAATTCTGATTTTTTTCTACTAGGGTTAAACATAGATTGGCATATAAGACTGCCTGCAACTGACCTCAGACTTATATACGATACCCAAACTTTTTTTCTTCAACTTCCTATTTGACTTGCAACGTTTAGTTCTTCAATAATGGGTTTCTAATAAACTACCAAACGCCATATGCTTTTGTTATCAATGTTATGGTCTTTGTTTTGTTGCCAAGTACACGCTGCATCTCTCAAGTCATGCATTTCTTACCAATTGCTAATATACCAGCATTTTTCTTTTACAACTCGTAGCAAATTCTATTACCAAATGGCAGGAGATGAAATGCTGCACGGTGTAGACTTTTTGTAGTTCCTGTCATCCCTGTTGAACCCAGAGGGTCCAAGAGGAACATAATTGGATACTTAAGTGTTAACAAATATAGCCTATTTGTCTCCTGGTTTCAGAGTGATTCTAAAACCTGCCTCCTAGTTACCAGCAAGCATTAACATCTCACTGCAGCTCTGAGGGAACAATACCAGGACAGTCACAAATGGACAAGACAGAACATTCTCAACAATAGACTTTCCATCCTTTCATTTATCTCAGCAGCCGCACCGAGGCTCTGCCTAACACTCCAGTTTATGCCTCATGGAATAAGGGAAGCAATCACTGTAGCTCGGTTGGTGAGACTAAACGAGGCTTTCTATGCGTAAAATTAAACAAAAGGGATTACTGATAAAATACATCACAACACTCACTGCAACTAGTCTTTTGGTCGTAATTTTGTTTTTAGCTCCTGGTTCAAATCATGTTATGAGGAGAAGGTTTAAAAGGCAATCGTATTGGTATTGATGCAGACACTGGTGAAATTTCGGTGAAAACTATATAAAAACGTCACTGGGTCTGCTCTGGATTGCAATTTAGAAATTTGATTTATTTTAATTTTGACTGATTCGAAAAATTCACATTATCAACATCTACAGATCCCTAAAAGTTGTTTGCGTCGTGAAAAAAAATGTAGGTGATTCATGCAAAAGTTTTGCACGTGTTGGTTGTTTGCACAACAGCTGTTACGTTTGATGTTTTCCAGCAGCTGATTTGACTAATTGTACATGTAATGAACCCTGAGGTTCAATCTTCCAAAATGACCACACACACACACACAGACTGTGGGAAAATAGCACGATAGATCACTATTAAAAATCATTACCCCCACCCAAAAGGTTAATATCTCTACAAGTTAGCCAAACAGTGTTTAAATGCAAAAGTAGGAATAATAATTTCAATCAACGTACTCTATTTGGGGGGTGAGAAATAAATTCAATTATATCGTCCATTCTAAAAAGGTACACTTCTAGTATATTTCACATATAAATGCCACAATATATTCAAAACAATGCTATCCACACTGTACTGATCCAGAAAAGGCTAATAACGAGACGCAACGTGCATTGTTTACAGGAGTGCGCAGGTATGGAGTCCACATGGTAACACTGGCCTCCATATCAACCGTGACTTCCACCCATTATAGGGTTGGTGTGGGATTTCAATGCAAAAAAAATAAATTAACCAAATGGAACAATCATATCATGGACATACAACTACAATGTTAACAACATTTCTTTTTTTAACACCTAAACCACGTACATAAAACCTAATAGATACAGTCCTCGGTCTTTGGTTCTCGGATGACTGGAGATCATGTGTAATAAATCCACATCACCTGTACTATGCTAATCTCAAATCTTTTAGTATCTCCATGTGCTTCAAATCTCTTGCACGGGTAGCCTTTACTCAGCCTTAACAAAGAACTGGATGGTTAATTATATACTTTTGTGGGCCCCTTGAGTTCCAAAAGCAGGAACTAATGGGTCTGTATAATGATTTGTCTTTCCAAGGTACTTTCCAACCCTGTAACCAAATAAAAGTGTCCGTGAAGATGAGATACAAAATATTAATGTACTGTATTTCGCACTTTTTTAAAAAAGTTTCCAATTTAAAGAGTCGCTACATAATGTTCAAGTCCCCGAACCTTTCGCAGTTTGCTGTGAAATTTACTAAAACGTAGGTTGTTCCGCTTGCTTTATATATTAAATCTACTCATGTATTGATTTCTATTTTCCAAATTGCTTGCATTATTCTATCAACTGGTGTAACCGTACTTTTTAAATCCGTCCCAGCGCACAAACCTTTGAGCTTATTTGATCATGAATTTGGAAAACACAGACCCGGAGTTGAAAGATTCTGGTGTAAAAGATTGAACACTCGAGTTGGGGGGAGGGCTCGAGGAGAAATCCTTAAAATGTGTCAAGTGCAAACATACAGAATAAACAACGCCCGGTTTATTTGCTCGGGTGCCTCTGTGCAGACAGAAAGTATTAAAAGTGAATGGTAAATTTACATTTTGATGAAATCAAGTGTCATACAAGCATTCCCGGGCAGACAATATATCGATTCTTCCGCCTCAATGCACTGTTAATGGCAAAAGGGTTAATTTGCGGACTGCTGCGTGTTATCTGACGGGATGTGTTAAAACGTTTGGCGGTATTATGTGATAAATTCTAACCCCTTGGGTATCCGGTTACTCCCACACAGTGGTACTTTATGCAGCGGATGTTCCCATAAGCTCCAAATCAGACCGACTACGATTGAACATTTTCTTCGCTGGTCTGCCACTCATTAACCTCTTTCAAAAAAAGCTACCTGAAAGTCAAAGGCTCTGGCAAAATGCAATTCATTGGGACACTAACTTATTTTAGAACGTTATTTACGTTCAATATATCCTTAAGTCACAACTTTGCAGTCCGAGGAATCCTGTAATATAGTTTCACTACATCGTCCATTGAGGGCATCACTTTTACTTGAAAATGTAAGGAAGGTTGCAATTCGCACAATCTTCACTATAACAATACCTCTTTGATGCTGGTTAGAGGCTCTGATAATGTGGCATGTTCAATGCTTTTCATGACCAGCCTAGCATTAGGCAGCCTCAGCCAGTGGCAATTCAGTGTTTATTGCAAAAGCTCCTGTACGTTTAAGTGTACCATGAATGTTATTTGACGTATGCAGTAGTTAATTGAAACTACTAATCGTCCCCAGCAGTTGAGCATGTGTGACATACACTGAACCAAAGTATCGATCGTATTAATCACTTTGCATTAGTCCTGAACTGGTGAATGTTCGTGGTAGGTTTACTAAATCAACTATTTTGGTTTTCCAAAGATTTAANGAGGCAAAATGTCACCGGACTGTGTGTTTATCATTTTCCTGCCGTTTTTAACACCTGCAAATGGACTGTTAATAAACAAACCAGATCCCAGGGAGACATATGCTAAAAAAAATCGTTCATCTACAAAACAGTCACTACACGTTACAGTAAATCCTGTGAAGCGCTTCAAGACGTCCTCAAAAGGCACTATTTCAAATGCAAAAGTTGTTTTGTACCTTAATTCTAATCTTTGGGCCGGTTAGGTATTCCCTGCTGCGGTGGTAAAGAGAACCCGGAAACTCCGAGGAGTTTTACTGGAAGTTTCACTAACCCTCTGGAAACCTATTTAGATTGATAGAGGGCTGTTATTATTTTCCATTCATGCTAATCAGCTTCCCTTTGACCCTTATTTACTTATTTATTTATTTACGAAGCTGACGTGATTTCACAAGCGGGTCTTCGGGCAAGACATGTGAATCTGCAAACCTTTCAGCACAGCAGCAATTTCAAAAATGGATCGGTGCCTTTAATAAAAAAAGAGAAGCCAGGACCTTTAATATGTTTAACGTGTACTTGTTAAGAAATTAGACGTTACAATTTGGTGACATGTACGAGGTACAGGCCACTGTCTGTCAAATAAGAAAATACAGTTTATTAATAAGAAGAAATTAAGGTGAAGGCTGGTGTAAGTAACTGGAATATACTATATGCGTTGTTGGAACACAATATCACAGATTTCAAACTGTTTGTTTGCAGGCAACAACGTGGTGGGGTGAGAATGGTCACTAATTTGGTCGCTGTTGACCAAGACACATTTGACCGATAGGCAATCGTCACAAGGTTAATGAATGCACAAACTTAAACAGGGGTAAGTAAAATGGCACAATCTGGGAAAAATATCGGTAAATAGGTCAAACTAAATGCTATTTTGCTTTCAAAGGTCCACCACGTTAAAGAACAGTCTAAAAGTTGGAAATATCGATTCCATAATGGTCATATAACTAACGGGTATACGTACACTCCGCCACCTGCGCGTTAGGAATGCACGAGTTCATAAGATCGCATGATATGGATAAATTTGGTTTTAAGTAAATAAGTATTCTGATCGCGCGAATCGTTTTCACACAAGTCAGAGCGCAAACAAAAGACTGAAGAGAGCTGTACAGCTGGGAATTATTTCCCCATCACCTCTTCCTGCTCACCCCAAACCCATTACGATTTCAGCATTAAAGTTTGGGAGGGGAGACAATTTCCCAAAGCAATGTGAAAGTACAGTTGTACAATTCAATAACGAAGCAAATGCGGCTTAAAATATCGTAAGTGTGCGCCTCCACGCATGTATCATTCAAATATTCAAGCGTCCAATTTATACACCGTGCAGCAAGTTCAGCTGCTGCCAAGTAGAAATGTCACAGCCATATTGAGAATAATACAAGTCTATATGCAAACTTATCCTACACTTCATATCAGTATGAAAGTCTTTATTAAAGTTCCATCCTCGGATCGGTTCGCTCGCAACGCTTTAAGGAGACGTATCTGAGGCGCGGGTTCACTTTCCCCTCAATCTTTTTTCCTCCGATTATCAGTGCCTTCTCCCTGAGCTCATATGGAGCCGGCCACTGTTGTCTAGACCGATCGATCACTTAGACAGAGACATACAATACGGTCAAAACCCTTCAGTCAGGCAGTGCTGGTAGTTGTCACAAGGATACATGTCACCTTCCAGGTAACCAGCTAGAACTGGAGCACCTATACATCACGTCTCCAAAACATGTTGTTCTAAACTATAATCAGGATTTTGAACCTCTTCTGTGGAAAGAAGCGACGTTGTTTCGTGCTCATTTATATATATATATATATATTCTGCAACTCACACATCGCAATATCATATTAAAAGGTGCTGCTGCAATAACTCCCTTGAGAACGGCGCTTGGATATTCATCGATCTGCGAATGTAATACATGAGGCATAGCCTGCTTTGCAGTTACCCATTAGTCATCATGCTACCAGTTTGGTAAACTACAGTTGCTTGTGACTATATGGAACCGAAAAAAGCCCGGTTTACAGAAAGCATTTGACCTCCTCCCCGATTCAGAATCAGACCAGTTACGTTATCCACTCACAGCTGTATTTGCGCGAATGGGTGAAATGATTGAAAAAAAAACTTAAGTTTTCCGTTACAATGTTGTACCAGCGTTGTTCTTTTAAAAAGGCAACGTATAAGTAAAACGGATTAAAACCTCTTGGTTTACCCCTTCTGGTGTCACAAGCGGAATCCAATGGCGACATCATAAGCAATCGCGGGGGAGGGAGGGAGGGAGGGGTAGGATTTGGTTGCCTGGTTCGGCTTTGCACGAATCTCGTAAGCGCTGAAAATGATCCGTGTTCCTTTGTATGACAGAAGTGGGGCGAGAGGGAAAATTGCGAGGCGGCCAGTTGTTCCGCATTAATGGTGTGGGCAGATATTTTACAATCCTTTTTGCACTTTGTAAAAAAAAAGTGAACATTTCGGGCTTGGGAGTCCGTAATCTTACCATATCAGCCAAGAGTCGACCCTGCCTGACCCGTCTTTTTCAGTAACGCAGAACAGATCGGCTCTTACACTAAATCGCGGAGCAGAAGTTGAGCACGAAACCACGATGATCGCGCTCCGAGAGCTTGGAGTCCCCTAAACTTGTCCTCGGCAGTCAGTCATACGGAGCACACAAACCCCCATCTTCCAGCTGACTTGTGCCTAACGACTTTTTTTTCCTACTCCAAAACACACTGTTTCTTAAAACCGAAATGTAATTAAAGACCACACACTTGGAGGCAAAAAAAAGTCGACACCCAGTCTCCGCGCACCGACAGCAATCAAAGCTGTCCTTCTAACTGGAAAAGCCCCGTCTACAACTACCTCTTTCACAAAATAAAAGCCTCTTACCTGATCCCAACCGTTGCACGTAAAATAACCAGAGTAATACTTCCGCTTGTAATCTCTTGATCTGATTTTTTTTCATCCACGTGCCCTAATGTGTTTTTTTTTAAATCGCCAAGAAAGAGAGCGATGTCTATTCTCTGATGGCAAAAAAAAATGCGCGACAGACAAGACCCACAAAAAGTCTCTCTCGGTATTTCTTGCCAGAAAAAAAAGATGTTCTTTTTTTTAATATATTAAAAAAAAGTCAAGGAAACGTCCTCTCGCTAAGCTGGGATGTCCGTTTCTGTGCCCACAACTGGTTGTCCGGTGTTGACTCGGCGCCGCGGGAGCTCCGTGCGGTTCCTCGATGGGGATTTCAGTGGAAATGTTCACTGTACAGGTGGCGATCGGCTGCGATCCTTTGGCACGGAACACTTCCCAGCGCCATGTTGGCTTCTCACCATAATCACAGCGTCCAAACGAGCCAGGAGCCGGGCTTTCCGCCCCACATATTTTCCCAACTTGTCCAGCCCTGAAAATCCTGCCTATTTCAGTGTCCGGGGAGGGGTGGGCGGGGGAGAGGGAGGGAGATCGAGAGCCTGCTGCGGGCGGATCGCTGGAGCAGACGTGATTCCGCGTCTGCAAAGTGAGATTTTTTAAAAATTTCCCATCCAGCCCTCAGCGCACAGCGCACAGCCCTCAGCACATAGCGCACAGCCCTCAGCACATAGCGCACAGCCCTCAGCACATAGCGCACAGCCCTCAGCACATAGTGCAACAGCCGTCAGCGCACAGCCCTCAGCACATCGCGCACAGCGCACAGCCCTCAGCACATCGCGCACAGCGCACAGCCCTCAGCACATCGCGCACAGCTCCTCTCTCTCTCTCTCTCTGTGTGTGTGTGTGACTGAGTAACTCTCTTTACCCAGAAGGCCAGTCGTTAACTACAATTACCATAAACACCAACCTCCAGCCAGACACCGAAATCTCAAACCCACAATCAATTTAAAGGCGCTTACAGCACAAGCCACCGCAACCCATTGTCACACACCACCAAGGAAATATTTATCGGGTTTGGGGGATTTCTCTTGTCTCTCGGCGATAACATTGTGTAAAAAAAATCACACATCACAGTGCAAACGACGAATCGCGTGAGTTGTAAACACCAACGGTTCAATAAAAGTTTCTCTTGGGCGTTTGATTCGGTCCCTCCCTGAAGTTTCACGAGTTATCGATCTATCCCGTGAGAACCACAACATTTATACACACACACACACACATATATATATAAATACAGACAGTGCAACATATACATACAATATCCACACTTTTAACTCAAATTATACCCCTCCCCCTGTTATCTCAAACTGCTGCCTCAGCTCTCGTTGTGCAAGGATCGTTTCCTTGCTTACTTTTACTTGGATTTTCCACCAATTAACATTTTTAAATGATGTATACGACTACAATAGTGGCACTCTTTTCCACGCATCCATGTTTTAGTGTCCAACCCGGAAAGCATTTATCTGATAAGCATAAAATCACTAGTCTTCACATTTCATGTAATTTTACACCCAAACTCAAGAAGCGAATTAAGAATAAAGCGGATGATTAGATTTTTCTATCGTAAATTTGCAGTTACTGAGGTCAACTGTATTCCGTATATATCGTATTAATAGTCGTCAAACTAAATTTCGAACATATCATAAATATACTAATTCAGTTTAAATCCCGACAGTTCTTTGTCAATCCTCAAATGTAACTGAATGTAGTTTGGGAACGTACAGTATATTTGGGTTGTTTTTTTAAAATAAATAACACCCATAACTGATGCACCTTCTGAAATAAAAAAAAATCTGAAGGTCTGAATAGGTCCATTTGAAAATTACAAGTATGGTGCAAATATGAGACATGTGTAATTCATCGTTTCCCCGGGATGCAAAGTTTCTACAGGCAATAAAACTGCAGACACGAATGGTAATGGAAGGTATAATCACGGCGCTGATAATCGGTTTAGTTGGTGTGTCTGTGCAGAGCCACAGAAGCGCTTCCTCTGCCAATCTCCCGGGAGCTGACCCGGAGGTCAGGCCGCTGTGCGCTCCTCTCGGCGCGGGAAACCTTTCACAGTCTCACACATAAACACAATTACCATTCACTCACGCAATCACACTGTACGCAAATTCGCAAACACGTATAAAGCCACCCACAGCTTCACCGTTACAAATAGTCATTTTTGTTCGTCACACTCAGGTACACATTCGTCCTCTGCCCTTTCTCGTCCTCAACAGTCTCGTTCTGCTTTCCTGCACATAAACACGGTCTCTCCCTCGCACTCAGCCTTGCGCCCCGTCACACTGACACACATTCAGTCCGCGTCCCTTTCACACTCAGGCCAACATTTGCTCTCTGTCACATTCGTTCTTTCTCTGTCACACTCAGGTTTATATTGACCCTCTCTCCTTGCGGCATTCAGACACGCTCATTCTCTTTCCCTCTCACATTCACAATCTAATTCTACAGAAAGAGAATACGTTATGAGAATGAAACACACTCATTCTCCTCCTCTGTCACATACAGACGCGTTCATCCTATCTCCTTGTCACACTCAGGCACACACATTCTCCCCCCCCCATCATACTCGTCACACACACACACTTGCCCCTCACACTGAGGTGTATATACACACACACACACTTGCCCCTCACACTGAGGTGTATACACACACACACTTGCCCCTCACACTGAGGTGTATACACACACACACTTGCCCCTCACACTGAGGTGTATATACACACACACACACTTGCCCCTCACACTGAGGTGTATACACACACACACACACTTGCCCCTCACACTGAGGTGTATACACACACACACACTTGCCCCTCACACTGAGGTGTATACACACACTTGCCCCTCACACTGAGGTGTATACAGACACACACACACACTTGCCCCTCACACTGAGGTGTATACACACACACACTTGCCCCTCACACTGAGTACACACACACACACACACACTTGCCCCTCACACTGAGTACACACACACACACTTGCCCCTCACACTGAGTACACACACACACACTTGCCCCTCACACTGAGGTGTATACACACACACACACACTTGCCCCTCACACTGAGGTGTATACACACACACACTTGCCCCTCACACTGAGTACACACACACACACTTGCCCCTCACACTGACGTATACACACTGTTCCCCCTCACACTGACGTATACACACACAGAGGTACACCTACACACACACTTGCCCCTCACACTGAGTACACACACACACACTTGCCCCTCACACTGACGTATACACACTGTTCCCCCTCACACTGACGTATACACACACAGAGGTACACCTACACACACACTTCCCCCTCACACTGAGATACACACACACACACTCCTCCCTCACACTGAGGTACACACACACACACACTTCCCCCTCACACATGTACATACACACTTCCCCGTCACACTGACGTATGCATACACTTCCCCCTCACACTGACGTATACACACTATTCCCCCTCACACTGACGTATACACACACTGAGGTACACACACACACACACCCCTCACACTGAGGTACACACACACACTTCCCCCTCACATTGAGGTACACACACACACTTCCCCCTCACATTGAGGTACACACACACACTTCCCCCTCACATTGAGGTACACACACACACTTCCATTCACACTGAGGTACACACACACACTTCCTCCTCACACTGAGGTACACACACACACTTCCAGTCACACTGAGGTACACACACACACTTCCAGTCACACTGAGGTACACACACACACACTTCCAGTCACACTGATGTACACACACACACACTTCCAGTCACACGGAGGTATGAACAAAGACGTATTAATTCTCTTTCTCTGTCACATTCTAACATGCATTTTATTTCCCTCTCACCCTCAGGGCAACACTGATAGCCACCCCCCTACGCAGTCGCTTTCTGTGACTCACACACACACACACACACGCACTCTCTTTCCCTCTCGCACTTCGAAGCACAGAACATCATCTTTCCCTCTCACTTTCAGACACACACACACTGTCCTTTCCCTCACTGGCGCAGTGACATCCGCTCACACACACAGCGGTTGTTTCTCAGACGGCGCTGCGCTGACAGAATCGGACTACTTTATTTTTTTTCTGCAAACAGCAGCGGAAACGGAGTGTGGTGGGGCTGAGGCTTCATTTCAGTTCGTGATACTCGCAGGGTTTGCACAATGCCACAAGGGAGCTGGCTTGTTAATTCAGAAAGTCACATTTTCCGCGCTTTTCTCACGACTTTATGAGCGAATCTATTCACAGGAACACGTTACTCCTGCTAAATGCCCTTTCCAACGATCGCAGCGTTTAAAATCAACCAACCAGCGAGTGAGCTTTGAAAACTGGCCTAATTTTAGATGAGAGTCGTCACAGAAAAACACTTTTTTTGCACGTCAATAACTTGAGGAAATAAAGCTGATCGGGATAGCCACTCCGGACATTCAAACAACGCACCATCTCAATGAGAAGGAACGCAGCAACTCGAACAGGGTGCCGAGGGTTTTTTTTTAATTTAATAAGTACCAACATCAATTCAACTCATCATTGGCCTTTTAAAGTCTCCTTTCTCGAAGGAATTACCCAGGTTGGATTTTTAAAAATCGCTAATCGTAGCTGCATTATTTCCACCCAACGCATAACTTGATAGATCTTTTTTGAGTCCCACTGATGGAAGTGATTAGATTCCAGGTGTCCAGGATATTGATAAAGAGTTAATGTTGGCGTCCCACCTGACCTATCACCCCATCCCCACAAAGCAACCACAACCCATGAGGTAGTTGCCATCAGAGAGATTAGACACAACATGGGAAATGTTCACTTGTGGCCACAGTATAATCATAATCCTAGGGCTTCATAGGATATACTGTAAAGTGGATTAACTGTACATTTATGGGTGAAATGCAGTAGCACCCAGATTGCGCACAGCAATGTCACACAGACAGACATGGAGTGAGTGATCAATTTCATTCGGGGAATTGTTGACCAGGACACGGGAGACCCCCCCCCCCACCCCCCCCCACACCCCCTTTTCTCGTTTCGAATAGTGCCATGGGATCTTAACTTCCACCTGAACAGGCGGAGGGCACCTCGGTTTAGTAACTCATCCCTAGGTTTAACGTCTTATCGGAAGGACAGCACCTCCTAAAATGCAGCCCCCCCCCAGCCCTGCATGGCTGTGTCATCTTAGCCTTAGACTGTGTGATTCCAAGTGACTACGTGCGGCTTGTAACCCACAACCTCCTGACTCAGAGGGGAGAGTGGCTGTGGCAGGCTGACACACAAAGGGTTGTTTTGTAAGTACTATGAAGTATTATTTTCTGTAAGAATAATTGCCCGGTTGGAGGTGTTCTTTGGCGTGAATATATGTTAGCGTGTGGCGACTGCAGGACGCTTGACTTTTCCCGAATCTTTTCCTTGTGCTCCGTGCATTGTGCTCTGGGGCGTTTGCACCATGATGTGTCAAGCTGCTCAGGGCAGGGCAGGGCAGGGCAGGCGGTGGGGTGGTGCTGCACAACTTCCAAGATCAAACCAATTCTGCTTGCGATACCGAATGTTTCTTAGCGGAAGAAGTAAAACGAGATCTAATGCTCTGTTGTTTGACGCCCCCAAAATCTTCTCGAAGCGTTAGTTTCATATCCCAGGGAACCGCATTTTCGTCTTTCGAAATGAGCGCTGAGGAAATCTAACCATCTTAACGTCAGGTTACTTTCATTCGTCTTTTCTGCTAACTCCCACACAGGAAACTTGTCTTAAAACAGAAAAAAAAATCCCCGATTCCGCCATAGATATTCTGTTATCTTTTTCTTACAGGACTGTTACTAGTTCGGCTTGTTTCCACATTCTTTGTTTTGCAATGCCATCATTTAAAGAAACCGTAGCAACGCATTTCCATGGTTACTTTTTTTTTAAAAAAGGACGATCTGTGCATAAGGCAACCGTTAATAATGAGATTTGTGTAATTGGATATACATTTCGAATTTTAATTATTCAATGAGATTAAATGCTTTTTTTTTGAATGGAATGGGACTGCCAGGGTGAGATCCCTGGCGTGAAGTGCGCCACCTGTCTGGGTGAGAAAGTCCAGGCTCCGCCACAAACCAGCACAGGCACTTTCTAAGACAAAGATGGCGAAAGCTCCCTTCCCCCACCCACCCACCCACCCACCATTCTGTGCCACTTCCTCGAGCCGACCAGTGCTGGGCTTTACTGTTGTCTCCAGCTCCAATCTCAAGCTTATTACCAAAGATTGTAACGCCTCTTTCCAAACAGACGCAGGAAACCAGCAATCAGCTGCACTAAAAGAAAAGGCCGAAGCAAACCAGCAAAGCGCTCACTACTGCACACCTTCCACTCGCACCACCCACACGCCTCGTCGGGGCATATAAAAGCTTTCGCAAGAGCATTTACAAACATGAGGGTTTTTTTTATTATTATTTTAAAGCCGCGGCAGGAACACGATCGTTAAAATGCTGCAACTTGCGCTTTGTTCACCGGGAAACAGCAGGAGATCGGGAGAGAGAAAGAGAGAGAGAGAGAGAGGGGGGTCGTTTAGTTTTCATTTTATGGAGACTCGTTCTTTCATAACAATCCGAAGTCAGATATTGCTACACGTGCAGCTTTTGTCTGCATTTTCACTGTAGTTCGCGAAAATATAGGATTAGATTCAATAGAGAGAATAACTGGGCTCACAGGCGATCAAAGTGTTAAAAAAAAGATTGGCCGATCATCATTGCATTGGCATCGACTGCAGTACATAATCGTCCAACCCCTAAGCGGTGTTGCTACACGTAACACTGGGAATTAGGAGTTACCCCGTGTCCTTTGTACCACACTTCAACGCTGCGCAACCTGTCATTCCTGCCCAGAGTCAAACCCAAGTCAGCCAAGGATCCCCCTCCGCCTGCCCGACTCTCTTCACACAGGAACACCACTCCTTACTTCAAGACGAGTACAATGAACAACACAGCTCCCGTGGATAGTGGGCAGTAACTTTAAAATCGGTATTTCCCGCAATGCGAGCCAGTATGCACACACACGCACGCACTGCCGACAAAGAAACAACACACTCTTTCTGGTGTCAAGTTTCAAACCTTATTAGAGTTGCTCCACAATACGGCCCTTTTTAAACACAAGGAGGTTAAACAGTGCACATCATTTAACACGTGGCTCAGGCGTGCACTGTAAACGCTACAAAACGGAATCATCTCTAACAATCAATCTTTGAACAGGAAATACTTCACACGGTGATGCGTTTCACATACTGCATACTACAACGTGTCTGTATATTTCGTAAATGGATATCAACACAATATGCATATACTCATTTTCAGATGTTAAACCGAGGTCCAGCCTGCCTGTCCTCATGTGAACTTTAAAGATCCCATTATTGTAAAACACAAGGGAGATTCTCCTACTACCCTACAGATAATGAAGGAACGCTTCGGTCATCTCAGCGCCAATTAATTTTCTTCACAATCCAGATATAATTGATCATTCACTTTATGGCTGCTTTTGGAACACTGACGTGTGCAAATTGCCTACAAATACACAGTCACTGCACTTCACCGTAAAATCCTGTGAAGCTTTTTGGGACTTCTCCATGACATGGTAAGGCGCTTTGTCAAATGCAACAATCATTATTATCTTGCAAAACAATCTTCCAGGGTAATCTGCTTTCACCACAATGACTGTAGAACCTTCTGTGTGGAAAATGGTGGGAGGAGAGATTATCCCACAAAACCAGTCACCACACTTAATAATTACCGTAAAGTGATTTGAGGCACTTTAAAATTCCAGGTACTGTCTTCGGTATTATATGTTACTTGATAAGGTTAGTTAGTTAGTTAGTTAGTTAAGGGTCAGGGTAACTCTCCCCCCACCATACAATCCTGAAAACATTTGATTGTGGAAACTCAATCAATATATAAGATTTGATCTTTAGATGAGCTTATTTTGCTCTGAAATTTGCTCTTTTTTCCCCTTTTAACCATAATTATTCCATAATAGCTTTTAGGTTTAGGGAAGAAGTGTTTAGATCAACTGAATTCAGATCCGTCTTATAAATCTGAAATAAGCCAATGTTATTCATTCCTCATTCAACCACTGTAAGAAGATACAAGTCTGGAGCTGGACTGGAACCAATTTACCCACAAAACTATTTTCTCTAACACACACAGTGTTGTGCATAAGAACATTCCAAAATAAAGTTCCCAGACAGGAACCCAGCAATAAAGCAGCAATCAGTTATTTCACTGAATTTGGCTTTCATTCTGAAGGCAAATTCATAAATTCAGACCTGTCAAGTCTCACTTCTTCTCACTGCAACACCCTGATCTGATATGCGTGTGTGTATGTGAGTGTCTAGTTGGGTGAGTCAAACCTGTTTCTGCATGTCTAACTGTTCAAAATAAACACAGCTGTATTCATCGCAATGGATTTGTGATATGAATACGTCTCATTGTTTTTTTTCCATAAAATGTCACTGTTGGGATTGCTTTGACCTTGGAGAGTAATGGAAAATCTCACATCCAATGGTTTAATGGGTAAGCATTCCACCCAGTGTAGTGATCACTCAGCAAATCAAGAGGATCTCAGATTTGGTCCCTGATCTAAGGCTGAGTTCATTGGTGATCTGATCGGGGCAGTGGACCAGTGGTGAAGTTCTACTATTGGTTCTAATGTTCCAGGATATGGAGTGTGGAAAAATATTAGTTAGAAGATATGACTATATGACTATCTGTTGAGAAAAGAAGATCTATACGTTAGTGTATGTATATTGATGGAAATTAATTAGGCTTTAATACCCTTATACAGTCAAATAGCCAGTAGTACTTAAATCTAGACCAAGATCATATGGAACAAGAAAGTGCTGCTTCTGCAGACTGCACTGAAAGTACCACATTGTGAACTTCACCCGACTTTATCTCCTGAAAGAAAATTCTGTATGGATTCTCGCTTCCTGATCCCCAATGGTAATCAAAATGACAGTCCAGAATATACATCCATCCCCATTATTTGCCAAATTATGTGTGTACTCGAAACCTGCTACTACCCATGCATCATTTACTCAGCACGATTTGCCACATGTGGAATGGAGGTGAGGGGGCGGGGGAACGACACTGAGAAAACCCCCAGAAATATATTGAATGATCTTTAACTCCATGTATGATCTATTTGCATGATTTGAGTCTAATGTGCGTGGGAATGACATGATCATTCAGTGCTGGAGAAATAATTTATACCCAAGTTATATTGTTTAATATGATCTCAAAAGGCTTGACACACACTGAAATTTGGTTCATAATGTACTGAACAATCTCTCCGAACTGAAAAGGCTGTAACAAATAGCCATACTATACATGTTCTATAGTCAGTACACACTAACAAATCAGTTTGGTTTCTAAACCGACACCTCAGAATTCTTTGCACAATAAGTCTATTACACAGTTGCAAAATGTATTGAATTCTGGCATGACCTGCACATCTACTTATTACACATGAACACACTTCAACTGGCCTGAATTGAAAAATCTACCCCGGGACAACTAGGATGGAATTACAACCATTCCAGATTCTCTGTATCAGAACTGAATATAACTCAGATACAACAACCCCTGGATATTAAAAAGAACTGTCACACTGCCTATGTGAATTCTTGGATACAACGGATTAAGAATTATGTTCAACTCATAAAATTAACATTCAGAACATTCTCCTAGTTTTGCCATAAATATCGAAGCACATGGACCATGCAAGCATTTCTTGCAATAGTACACTCTAGAAATGCTGCAGTGGCAATTGAAACACAAGAACAATTCAGCAACGACATGTTAGGTTAATGATTCAGTGGTGGGGAGAGGGACAAAGATACTTAATGACGGCTGGTGGAATACTTGTTTTATATGATGAGTGATGACAATCTGCTGCATTTAGCTAAGAACTAGTTTAAGTAGGGACTCAACAATTCACCTCACTACTTCGGCATTGGAGAAAGCTGATAGTTTAGCCAAGTTTGCTGTCAGTGGCCAATTATTTCTTCCAATATCTACAAATAAATATTTTAATAAAATATTGTATTATATTTATTACTGATAAGTACACAAACAAATGTTGAGCTCTCCATTTAGGGTTCTTCCTTCTTGATCCCTGCTGCAAAGTGTGTGTTGGATGGAAACATGTGGTGTGCAAAATAGACTTGAAAGGGAATGACCTTGACTCTGATGCTCTCTTTTCACTGTTAAATTCATTGTCTTGGCGTGCACATGAAGAAAGGCCACTTGGACAAAATAGCAATGATTGCTGGAGGAAAACATTGAGCCCATTAGTGAGCATTGGCAGGTTATTCACCTGTAGGGGGAGGGGGATGTTACATGTCAAGCCTGATCCTGTGTTAATGTAATGTCAACTCACTCGCACTGCAGCAGAGATCAGTACATAGTAATCAAGAGTAGAAACCCAGGGTGAATTTGCCTTTCCATAACCCAGGGGTGCTGAGTCCAATTGTAGTATTGGTTATAGTATCCTGACTGAGATAAGATGACTGAACCTTTGTTACTCTCCAAGCCACTATGGCAGCTTTTTTTTTTACTCTATTTTAATTCAGATGAATTTCAAAGTGCATATTGATCATTCATCATAAGTGCCATGATTATAATTCAGGGTCAATGGGAAATTAAAGGCTAACATTAAAATGTAAATTACATGCAGAAAATGTTGTAATCTCCGATCTCTGAATGAATGTCTCCTCTGCGTATGGGTTTAAATTGTGAAGTCAATTTTAAAATCCAAGCTTCAAGTCACCTAACTACTGTTTTTTGACTTCTTATTTTTGCTCCTCATCTTTTGAAACCCAGTGCAAGTTAGTCAAATTTTCAGATGACACTAATTTGAGGGTAACTGTAGAATCAAAGGGGCAACAAACATCTTACAAAGAGAGCTTGATAGGATATGCACATGGGCTGATGATTGGCAAATGAAGTTCAATACAAATAAATGCAAGCTACTGCATTTAGTAAGTATTTGCTACATTAGTTAATAATAGCCCTTGCATTTGATATAGTGCCTTATCACATCTTCAAGACATCTCAAAGCGCTTCACAGAACAGTTGAGTTCAGATCCCCATACTCAAAACTGTTCAGTCCTCTGTTCAGGCCAAACCTAGGGCACGGCATGTTTTTCTGGTTTTCTGATCTGATCATATGGCAGACCTACGATATTATACATACTGAATTAAGAAGCAAGCAGCAGTTAGACAACTGAACTTTGTTCAAAATAATAAGCCTCGATGATAAATAGCAGAAGTGTGTTAACTGATTTTCTCTCGGTTTGGTACTTACCACTTGAGTGTAGAAAGTGGAAACAGCCAGCACAAACATTCTGATCCTATTTGAAAACTTGTACTGTGGTCTCTAAGGCACTGTCTGAATTGTGTCTGTATTCAGTGACTTTGCAGTTGGTTCTGAAACTGTTGTAGAGCAGTCCATTCCTTTTACAGAATCTAATCTGTTCAAGCACCACCAACTTCCGTACTGAGGAACAAGATACCTTCCTATTGATGCATTTTGTTTTCGAGAATATATTCTCCAAAACTCAATACCTTAAGGTGCATAGACCCTCTCGGACAACCACTGGAGCATTGAGAAAGAGGCATAGTTCACCCCTCAATTAAAAGGATATGTGGAAAAGTGCTTAAGGAATCACTTTGCTTGTAGTCAAGTTGAACTGAGCACATGATGACCCCGGCTTGAAAGATTACTAAGAATTGTCAGTCAGCCTCATGCTTGGAGTCACCGGGATTTTGTTGTATGAATAAAAGCACTTTTTGACATCCAGAAAGCATTTCTCTGGCAATGTAACAATCCCTTGTTGAGTTCTAACAGGGCTTCTCTGTATTCCAAGTTGCTTTATGGTTTAAAATATAGTTTCTAAATGTACTATGAAAGGCAAGAGTAGAATATTTATAAGATTGGGCCTATCTAATATCTTAGGGGGTAAATGCGCAGTGTGTCATGATACTGATGTCAGACGAGAAGGGGACAAAATAAAGGGAAAATTCAGGCAATGTCTGTGCTTATAGTCTTAATTCTGGGGTCCGTGAATTTACACACTTCCTGAAACTGTACTGAAAACATCTGATTAAGATGGTTTATTTGGGATGCCATATATTATTATTGCTTGCAATCTTCAAAGATTGGATGTTAGTACTTTCTAAAACCTCACATGTATTCGTTTTCACGGTATAGTCCCCTCAGCTGAATTCTTTTCAGACCAGATTAATCTGCTTTTTTNGAAGAAGTGAATCAAGGCAATAATATTGTTATGAAAAATCAGGGACTCAAGACAGCACCAAGGAACTAATGCTAGCTCTATCACAGGAATTGATGGCATCAACTGCTCCCACCCAAACTTCCAGTGGTAGCATCCTTTGCTTATAGTTATCCTGTGAATGCAGGAATAGTAGAATCCATTATAACATTCAGCAACAGAACGCTTTTGATACACGACCTTCAGCAAATGAAAATTTTGCCTCTATGGATAATACTTAACATCGCTCCCTTTGCAAAAAAAGGTTTGCTGACACAGAATCTGTCTTATAGGTACAGGAGCAACGTCTTTGAAAAAGTTAAATTCTTCATTTTTAAGCAAATTGGTGTCCCTCTTTACTCCATAAAATGAGAATTCATTATAAAGAGTCACTTGAAAGAATCAATCCATGGGATTAACTAACACCATTTTTTCCATCTTCACAGGCATTTGCTTGACACTTCTATGTATGGTTTTAAAGAAGTCCTCTACCCCTTGCCAAAAATACCCAGCCAAATAAAATATGGATCATGTCTATCACACCTTATTCAAGGTAGTGCCCATATTCAAATGTTTATTTCACAAATGTTGGAAGTTCTTTCCAGAGACAACTGAACACAGACGCCTGTGTCGACAGCTGCTTTTGAAAAATGTTTAAATACTTCAAAGAAAATAAAAGAAAAATGATTGTACATTAGTGCGTTTGAACCTTTGCGGAAATAGCACGCTACTGCTACCCATGTTTGCTGAACTGAGAAACAGAACTGAATAGAAGCAATGCCGACTGGGTTTGCATACAGCACAGGAGGAAGCCACATGTGTCACAAGAATGGCCCAGGTACATTCCACTGAAAAGTTTTAAAGCGGAAAGTGCATGACTTATTCTATTTGCTGAATTGAGAGCTGAGTCCATGGTATTTGAATAAGTCAAAGTAAAGGATAATTTATTTATTCAGATTCAGCCCACCATGTAAACAGTGCACCTCAGCATGAATCAGACTGAATTCAATAGAAATGCACCACATTTTGCCGAAGATCTAATTTTGATTCAAAGATGTATATTAATTATACTCAGCTCAAATAAATTGAGAGTCCCCGCTGAAATTGATACACTATGGTAATAATACTTAAGGGTAGTGCTTGCATTAGGGAAACAAATAATAAATAAAAAATTGTAAAATGGATTCCACTTACAATTTTATGTCTTTGACACGTAAATAAAGAAGACAACGGGTGTGAACAATCAGTGGCAACAAACTTCTGTATCCAGACTAGATACACCGTTTTCACGTACGTTTCACTCGCCTTTAAGGTTGGTATTACTTTCAGTTCCTGCCACTGGCTAGAAAACTAACTACATACCTCACAAACTTTAAGTAATTTTAAATTCAATTTTCTACATTGTTGTATAAATATTGAGATACCGAAAAACTTATATCTGCATGATTGAGTCATGTAACGTTAATATTTTATAAACACCTATTGACTTTATTCAATCAAAACTATACATAGAATTAAATCCAACACTCTTCATAATATGCATATAGAGGCCATTTCTTAGAGCAGCTAACTCAATACAGTGTTTTCCCTGGCAATGATTATCCTGTCTTAAAAAATATTTTCCATTAAAAATCAACATACAGCCAACAAATTCAATACAATCCAAGATCTGATCAGGTTCCATATTTACAGAAATAATTTAACACAGTTGACAAATCTGGTTTACATCTTCCTGAATAGAAACCAGGTCTACAATGTTTGGTGTTTAAAAGGTGGAATATAGCAAACAAAGTTAGCTAACATTTCTCAGATTTACTATGTAGGGTTCTACCACTATAATCAACAATAACATGCATTTAAATAGCGCTCTTCACTCCGGGTAGCATCTCGGAGCACTTGACAGTATGACACCGAGCCGGGGGAGAGGGAGGTGACCGTAAGCATGATCAAAAAGGAACATCTTTAGGTGGGATTTGAAAGTGGGCAGGGAGGGGGAAAAAGGTGGAGGGATTGAGTGAGAGAGTTCTAGCATTTTGGGATGTAGTGGCTGAAGGCATGGTCACCAATGATGGAATGGAGGGGACGAGCGACAAACAGGAGGCCAGAGTCAGACAAGTAGAGGAAGTGGGCCTGGAGTGGGGGTTAAGTAGATCGGGTAGGTAGGGAGATGCCAGGGTGTGAAGGGATTTGAAAACGAGTGAGAGGATCTTGAAATCGATACGTTCGGTAATTAGGAGCCAGTGGATCTTGGCAGGGACTGGTGTGATAGGTGTATGGATTTTGGTGCGGATGAGTATCCTGGCGGCCTAGTTTTTAATTAATTGGATTTTGTGTATGGTGGAGCTGGGGAGACCAGTGAGGAGGGCATTGGAATAGTTCAGGCAGGAATTGACAAAGGCATGGACGAGGATTTGGGCTGCATTGGTTGTGAGGTATGGATGGAGGCGAGCAATGTGATGGAGGTGGAAAAAAGCGGTCCTGGTCAGGGAAGATCAAACCCACAATGAAAATTCATCGATGCTAAAGGGGAAAAGGGTAATTCAATAAGATATTAAATGTGTATACTTTGGTTTTGAAATAACTGAAAATGGTCTCCAAAATGTACACACATTCTGTATTCACAAGTTTCAAACAGTACATAATCTAGTGTGAAATTTTCGTTAAATGGTTAGCCACAAAAATCTGCATTAGTGGCTTTATGAATACTGGCCAAGGGTGTAATGTAGCATGTTCTGCTGATGTTGTAAATAGATGATGCACAGCAGGTTATTAAACCACAAGTGAGAAAAATACTAATAACCTAAATCTCCCTTGTGGGTTATCAAGGTCTCACTCAAGAGTGGGATAAAATCTCTATCCCACTAATGTCTACTTTGTTTTCACAATGAATAGTTGAAGCCTGGTATGAAGATACAAACTGGAATACTGCTGAAAGGGTTATGATGTGCTTGTACTCAGAAACTCACCAAACTCTTCTGCCCATTCATTTCAAATCACAAATTTAAAGCAAGAATTCAATGCGTTTAAGTTAAGAATTCAACCATGCTAATTTTCTTCTTTTTTTGCCAATACTGACTTTCTAGGCAATAAAACAAATCCTAAAGGGCTTGAATTTTTGAACAAATTAGGGTTTTGGGAAGCAACGTTTCAGCAATATCAATTATTATCCCAACTTTATTAGCTGGAAACATGAATGTGACTTGAAATATCAAAATGGTCAATATGTGTTTGCAATGACAAAAGCTGTTAAAGCTTTCCATAAGACTTAATGAACCTGTAAATAACCAGGTAAAGGCCACTATTGTAATAGCTTTTAGTATCAATTGCTGAAAAACGGGAACAAAAAATATTGCAGAACGCAGGTGGTACCAACTTGATCTCAGTAATGGTTGGGAATAAACATCTAATCAGAATGGTAGCTTTATGATGGTCTCTCTGGGTTCCTGCCCTACCAAAAACGCATTTATACAGTGCCCTTCAAGCGGGGTAGCGCTTAACAGTGTCGTAGCATGAGGCCAAGATCCGGGAGGGAGCAGGTGAACATAAGCACAGTTGAAGAGAAAGGTCTTCGGTCCTGATCTAAAAGAGGGGAATAAGGGGGGCTAGCAGAGGGATTGAGAGAGAGAAAGTTCCAAAGCTTCAAGGTGTAGTGGCTGAAAGCACGACCACCGATGGAGGGGAGGGAAAGAGAGCTGAGCAAGAACCTAGAGCCAGGGAGCAGTGGAGTGGGGAGAAAGCAGGTCAGAAAGATAGGGAGGTGCCAGGGCATGAAGGGATTTTTGGACAAATGCGAGGATCTTGAAATTGATCAGTTCTGTGATAGGGAGCCAGTTGAGCCTGATAAGGTCTAGTAATGGGATTACAGAGTTTAGTGTGGGTGAGTATTCAAGCGCTGGAATTCTTGTTGTAGTCCGTGAGCAGTGAAGCTTGGGAGACTGGCAAGAAAGACATTGGAATTGTCGAGGCGGGAGGTGATGAAGGTGTGGACGAAGTTTTCGGCTGCATTTGGTGTGATGTATGGTCAGAGGCGGGCAATGCGACGGGGGGCGGGAAGGAAAGCGGTCTTGCTTAAGGAATGAATGTGGGGGAGGAAGAACACCTGGAGATTGAACGTGATGCCTGGTTTACTTATAGGTTCAGCAAGTCTTAGGGAAACTCCGTGGAGGTTGAGGAGGTCAGACTCGCTAGAGAAAAGATGTTGATGAGAGCCAAATTTAATAGCATATTTTCATGTAGGGTAAAGCTTAAGATACCAAATAGTTTGTTCATTAAAGCATTACCACCAACAGAGAATAAAGATGGCTCTACACTGCTGTCTTGCATATTTTATTGATTTAAAGCTGTTTACCTTTAGTTCTGCAATATATTTTTAAGCACAATAATTCTTTGGTTACCCAAAATAAATCTGTAAAAAAATTACTCTGAAGTATTTGCTTTTTGTGACTTAAAGTAAAAAAAGCATAAAATCACTATAGAGATTTCATGCGTGTATGTGAATGAAAAAAAGCACCACAAGTATGCTTCGGCAATTCAGCACTCCTGCACTGAATGGAACAGAATGATGCCATTTTCAACAGCAGCATAATGGCAGCCAGTACCACAAGAGTGAGGTGGCCACAAGAAATACCACATTCTTCAAGTTGACAGCATGCAAAGTAGTGCTTTGAAGTTCAAAGGATATTCAAGTATCCAGTCTTACCACCTAAGGCACAATGTATTTACTGGCCTAACCCTAACCCTAGGTACAAGAGGCGTCAGACTCATGGCAGTAAAATACTGATTGAGCCATTGCTCTATGTAAGAGTGAACTAGGTTTGAAAAGTCTAACCTGTGATGATTTATTTGATCTTAGCCAGTGTGGCAACAAAGGTGTTAATGATTTGGACTCGGGGATCAAAAGTACAATTTGAAAATTTGCAGACGACACTAAATTGGGGGGTGTAGTTAATACTGAGGAGGACTGCAACAAATTACAAGACAAATGCAATTTCAATATATATAAGCGTGAGGTGGTACATTTTGGTAGGAGGAATAAGGAGGTCACATACTGCCTGGAAAATAAGAAACTAAATGGAGTAGAGGAGCAATGGGATCTAGGGGTACAGATACACAAATCACTAAAAGTAGTGATGCTGGTTAATAAAGCCAAATAAAAGCAAACCAAGTTTATTTATTTCTAGAGGGATAGAAACGAAAAGCAGCAAAGTTATGCTAAACTTATATTGAACCTTGGTTAGACCACACTTGGGAGTACTGTATACAGTTCTGGTCCCCATATTTACAGAAAGGATATAGAGGCACTGGAGAAGATGCAAAGGAGATTTACAAGGATGATACCGGAACTCCGAGGTTGTACCTATCAAGAAAAGCTGAACAAGCTTGGACTCTTCTCTTGAAAAGAGAAGGGTGAGGGGTACCTAACAGAGGTCTTTAAAATTCTGAAAGGGTTTGATAGAGTAGACATAGAGAAGATGTTTCCACTTGTGGGGAGATCAAAACCAGGAGCCATAAATATAAAATAGTTACCAATAAATCAAATAGAGGAGTCAGAAGAAACTTCTTTACCCAGAGAGTGGTGGGAATGTGGAACTTGCTACCACAAGGAGTAGTTGTGGTGAATAGCATTTGCATTTAAGGGGTGCTAGATAAATACATGAGGAAGAAAGGAATAGAAGGTTATGATGATAGGCTTAGTTAAGGAAGAGCAGGAGGAGGCTCATGTGGAGCATAGACCTGTTGGGCCGAATGGCCTGTTTCTGTGCTGTACATTCTATGTAATTTTATGTAACGGAGCTCAGTGGGCCTGGGCTATGGAGTGGGAGAGGAGGCATAAACCAGGGTTCCTGCTTCTCAATCACAATACAGTAGCTACTGCTGGAAGGTTTGCACCTGTGAATGTCTGACGAAGACTGGATTGGACGTGGCAGGTTTACCAACATTCATTATCTAAGCTCACACCTCTTCAGCAAAGGACTAGAGGGCATCTGGCATCCGTGAAGCTTCATCCTGGCAGGAGCAACTCAAAAGGAACAGAAAAGAGCAATGTGTATTCTGTGAAATCATAACAGGGAGGACAGTTCAGCTATTATACTGGGCCTAACACCAATATCATATGTAGACTTCCCTACTGGAGTACAGAGGTGCTCACTTTAAGCAATGTAGTTTAGTGATAAATCAATTGGCATAAAATTATCCTGGTGTCATACACCAGTTATGTAGCTTTCGTGCAAAATATTCACTCAAGAAAGAATTTGCATTTTCCAGGGTCTTATCACAATGAATGTGGCAACCATTTTACACACAGCAAGTATTCCACAAACAGCCATAAAGCAAATGATCAATTTATCTGCGGAATTATTTGCTCGGAGACTGGAAGAAATTCCTGTTTCAAATCGCATCATGGTATTTTTTACATTTACGTAAAGATTGGCAAATGGGTTCTTAGTTTTAACATCTAATTCAAAAGATGGCACCTAAACAATGCAATGCTCCCCCAGCAATGTAATGGAGGGTCACATTAAACAATGAACCTCAAGTCCCTAAGTAGGGGTTCTCCAGAACGTTGTGACCCAGAAGCAACAGTACCACCAGCTGAGAGAAGATGACACTTTCATGCTCACCAAATTACGAGTTGCTACTAGCCATAGCCTAGTAAGCATCCTGGATTCTGTGTAATTGCACATTTGCATCTTGAATCAGAACTGCACTTTTCACATACAGAAGAATTCCATTTCACTGGGTAAGATTACAGTTTTTAAATAATAATTTCTAGCAAAAAGTACCGTACCATATTCCATATGAAATGATTAACAAACGCATGGAAATCTGTTCAGTGAGTCAGTCTGTGGCTCGCTTTATTGAGCAATGGTAGGAGGACATCTAATTTTTAGTTCAATAACTGCTCGACAGGACATCATCATGGAGAATTGCAGTGCTGCGTATTTTTCCTTTTTTGAAAAAAAACACACACGGGTGGGGGGCACAATGAATCGGGAGAGGAAACTGGGAAATATGTTTATGCTTTGTAACAAGGACAACACTAGTTTGTAAGAAAAAATGAGCGCTAATAGAGAATTACCCCAGTTTTCGGGCTGTGAGTGTGCCTGTACAGTAAAATAATTTGTGCTCATCTCTTTTATCCATAAACCAACCCAAAACATTGTCCTGTGGACTGGAATATTTCTGCAATCTCACATCCGTTTAAACCCTGGCTGCCAAGTGTGGGGAAAGGCATGGAATAAAGTCCTGCTGCTAATGTGCTGCTCTTTATAACACCTATTTTACATTTCAGTTTCACCCATAGAAGCAAAGTCAATGGTGTTTCAGACTGAGCTCACAGTCCCGGCATCGCGACTGTTCAGAAACATCCCCATCCCCTTTCATAAGCCGAACTCGGGAGAGGGGGAGGCAGAGGCCATCCAGGAAGCTGGAAAAGGCAAACATCTCCACGTCACATGACAGACAATAAAATCAGTTCGCATAAGAATATTGACCCTTCCGATGATCCTGTGGGTGAGTGAGCGGTGCGGGTGGAGGAGGCGTCGGTGTGACCATTAATACGGCACCACACGGCTGTCCACGCGTGCGGTTTAGACGGTATTTCGAAAACTCCCATGTGATGCGGATGGAGCAGATTTGTAAGAGCACAATGAGTAATGGCGTGTCAGCAGGTAGAGGGGATGCTTACCCAGTCACGGCTAATGGTCGCCTGGGGCACAGAGCGCTGCAAAGCCTCCCGCGCACCCGAGCTGCACTGCACACAGCAGAATGGCCGAGTACCTACAACGAACGCAGCGTTTAAACTTCCTGGGAGCAGCAAGGACAAGATCGCCATAGAGACGGTTCCTATCAGGCTACACCAGTCCCAATATTCATCATTGCGATGTAATTTGTCAATCGCAGCTCCGGTGGGCTTAACACGATACAAGAGAAGGCTGATTTCCCCCCCCCCCCCCCCAAACAATTACAGCGTGCACCATGTGCAAGACAGCGAAATGTGCAAAGAAACGCAGCCAAGTAAGGATTAATCATTGAAACGATAAAGCGGCGAAGAATCTAGCTGTACGTGAACTTTTTAAACAAAGAACTATGCAACAAGAAACTCAGCTTAAAATAGATTTTGTCTCTCAAAGACTACGAGCAAACTGCAGTACAAGAGCTGTAAATCTCACTAAACTGTCATATCTATTGTTCTCCCGCACACACCACTCAAATCAATAATGGTAGTGGGAAGGTCTTTCCTTCCATATTACCTTGTTTCAAGTTGGGTAAGTTCCCAACACATCTCGTTCATTTCACCATTGATTTATTTGAGGATTGTATGCACAGAAGCCTTCTACTGATGGACAACATTGCACACTCAATTTAATAAACTGAAGATGGGGGTTAACGAGGGCCAGTGCTACACACAGGCACGTCCACTGTTAATTTAATGTAGGATATGACTGTACAAGACTGAGGTCGGTTTCTCAGACAAATCACATCGCACCCAATCGCTATTACGTTTAAGGAATCCTTTCTGGCTATACACATAGTCACGACCGATTCAAATCATACGTTTCATGTTGTAAACGCTCTTCAGCCAGCTTCTATAAGCTGATTATTATTTTAATATTAAGGTAAGTTTATCATCCCGGGAAGATTATGTACAGATTTGCTTAAAAAATCTAAATGCATGAAACTGTAAATAAGTTCCTAACAATTTACAACCCGTTCTAATTGAGTTCACATCTCATCCTCAACAAAAGGCTAATATTACTTAGGAGGTGTGAATAATTAAACCTGATGTACTGTTTTATGTAAATCTAGGTGTTAGAGGAAAGAGTTTATTGAAAGATCCAGTGTAAAGACACTGGAAAACAAACAGCGTGTCAGCACGTTTCCTTCTGAAATGAATTCAGGGTTTTCAGAGAAGTAATTTGTCATGGTTCCGAAAAAAATATGGCGTCTGATAATGCCAGTAAAATTCATGAAATATTAATATAAAATAAATATTTCCAAAATAAGACTGGCAGGTTACATCTGATCGATCAATTGGCAGATCATATCGATAAATTGATTAATTTTTTTTAAAGTCATTGACCGAGAACGTCTTTTAAGAAAGGGCAGTAAGGTTTTAATTGAGTCAAAATAGGCCAAAGAGTAGTTCTGAACATTGCTGGCAAAACGCAGAGCCTCCTCAATAAACGCATTATACAACACTGGCAACTTCCTGATACGCTGACATAAGGGGGCAAACAGGTCGCCCTGACGCATGTCAACTTACAATGCAGCTACAGAGACAATTTCTTTGGCTGCTCTGGGCGCAGACATCCAGTACGTAATTGCAATTGGAAAGGGGGTTGGGGGGGAGTTGAGAGAGAAGAATGTCTTTCTTCAAACCTGTACCCACAAGCTACACGGTCTAAACCCTGAAACCAGCATCTGGCTTACATACCGCAACTAGTCATCAAGTTAAAATGTGTGTGTGTGTGGGGGGGAGGGGGGGGGGGTGTTCTTCCCCCAAACAGGGTACAGATAAAATATACAAGTTTGATTTACTTCAGAAGCCGTTTATGTTAATTCTGAAAACTTCAGCCGTGGTCTGTTAACTGGTAGTTATGCGTGTTTCTCAATTGGAACTGCGCTCTCTGAGCGCCAATGAGAAGTGACACCGTGTTACCAGACCCTCCAGCTTATCTGCACTATCTGTCTCGCTTTCTCAGCGCCTTCTGGTTGGGTTGGGGGCTGCTACAGCAGAGGAACATGTTTTTAGCCGCTAACCCATCTTCCCGCGACGTCAGTATCAAGACACTTTACAGCGGATGTTATTTATCCACGTTACTATCTCTACACAGATCTCCACTGTATTTGCTGCCGCGAATGATAACTACCAGAAGGCACACGCGAGCCCGACTTGTAGCAGATTTAAAAAGAGGCAACGACCCACTTTTTGTGGAATCAAAGCTGCAGCACTTGTTTCTGGGTCATTTGTCGGTCTGTATTGGAAACATGGTTATTAACCGTCATCATTGCATCTCACTTATTTACATACCTTGTGGTCATTTATTTTGCGCAGAGCACAAGTCCACGGATATACAAGCGAAATACACGCTATATGAAGCACCCGGACGTTCCCCAAAGCTTTACTGCACGTTTAACGTCACGTCCAATATAGTTCAGGCCTCTTACAAACATCTTAGAAGGGATCCAATGCCCTTTCTATCAACACCGTGTTATTTCTTTCATTCTTGATCAATTGTAACCCAATGTTTTGCGAATATTTCAATGATACTGTATTCTGTAGTGAATCTGCAAAAAAAAACCTACCGAAGATGACAATCGCAAGACGATGTTTCTATTTTAATAAACTCACCCAAGCCATGCACACTTGACTGTTTACTAAAGGTACTTTACCCCGCCCCCCACACACTCTCTCTCTGTGCTTTTATTTGCAATTCGGATTCACCCATTTCAGTAATTAGAAACACAATTTAAGAGATGCACGTGGTGCCAAAATCTGCTATGGTCTATGTTGCAGTCCAGGCGCACTGGAAACTTGTTTCTTCAGTTGGGGTCAACAATGCCAGAGCAGGAGGTAGGTCAGATACTGAACACATTATGATGTCTGTAGCTCAGTTGCTGTCAAAGACAGAAATATATCATGATAACAAACTGCACCATGGCAACTAGATTTGGGCAAGATAAGAGTACAGTCGTTTCAGACCTCAATCTGCATTACGCGGGGTTATCTTTAAGACCTTACTCGCTTTTAGGCTGCAAATGGCCAGCCCTATCACGTGAATGGGTCACTCAGTACCATTCGAGAAAACGTTCACAAGCTGCTGTTTGAAACAAGATTGGCCACTGTAAGGTAGATTCCAACGTGAAATAGAAACAGCGAGCATATGGAGAAAACTCAAACTAAATTAAGGAAATATCTAGGGTGAAGCTAAATTGAAATCAAAAAGGAAAATCGTCAAAGAAAACTTTGGAAAAAAGCTGAATGCTGCAAATAATGTAATGGGGATGGGCGTTTTCTGGAAATCTGACACCTGAAGTTCCACCTAGTCTTACCCTTGTTGTCTTAAAATTTAAAGATGGTGAAGAATTGTGGAACATTAAATTCAAGACTTAATTTTTGAATGTCTTTCTTTGCAGTTCTTAAAAATTAATACAATACAATTTACATCTATATAGTGCCCTGTACACTGGGAGGATATCCAGAGGCATGTGACAGTCCAAGTTTGGCACCCCAACTGAGGGTATGAGCCAAGTGGGTGGTGAGGGGAAAGATAATCGAAGGTGCAGGCAAAGAGGAAGGTCTTGAAAGAGCTGAGTGAACCGGAGGGCTTCCTGAGATGGAGTTCCAGATAGAGGGGGAGGATAGGCTGAAAGCCCAATCAATGATGGTGATTCAATTAAGATTGAGTTCAAGACTTTTTCACAATTCAAATCTTAGGAGGGAGAGCTACAATTCAGAAGAGGGTCAGGAAAGACAGGTCAGCAAAACAGCCACAGTCATGTCATGGCCACCAAAAGATTTAGAAAATGCATCTTACGTGCTTTCATGGTCCTTAATTAAATATTATCAAAAGTAAGATTCCTAAAACCAATTGCATTAACAAACTGCCAATCAAAAGATTTTTTTTAAATACTTTTTCTTATGTACAGTACCTTTTCACTGTGAAAGATACCCTACGAGTGCAAGTTGTATCATTGTTGCAAATAAATTCCTCTGTGACAGCCTCAGATCACAGTAAAAGGCCATTTGTTCACTCAATCCACGACTGTTTATGGGACATTGCTTGCACAATTGGCTGCCATGTTTCGCCCACAAAATATACAGTCAGTACACTCGACAGTATATTCTGTGAAGCGCTTTGAGATGTCTCAAAGGCACGATAAGCTGCTGCATCAAATGAAAGGATCATTATTATAGGCACTTAACCTGCTTTCATATAGCTAGATATTATTTCCAATATTATATGTTTTTAAAAGAAATCTTTTAAAATTTCAGGGTTCAGTCTGCCTCAGTTGGCAGGTTCTCACCTCTGAATCGGAAGGTTGTGATTTCACATGGGGGCTTTCAACTCACATAGTCTAGGCTGGTAATGCAATGCTGAGGGAGTGTTGCATTGTACGAGGTGCCGTCCCTTCAGATGAAACCTTAAACTGAGGACCCAGATGCCTATTAAGTTAGACATTGAAGATCCCATGGCACCATTCAAAAAGAGACGGCAGTTTCTCCTGGTATTCTGGCCACCAATCCATTATATAAAATTCGGCATTCACTTCATGGCTGTTTGTGGAACATTACTGTGAGGAAATGGCTCCTGCATTTTCCTACAAATACACAATCACAACACTTTATAGTAATTCTTGCAAAGCACTTTGAGATGTTTCAAGGATGTGATAAGGCACAATAGCGTATACAGGGATTATTTTATTATATTGTTTCAGGTTTACAATCTGTAGCACTTAATAAATGTGAGCACACGTAATTTGTCCACTCAAATTATTTCTTAATTAGTTATGTGCCTATATTTTACTGCATTAAATAAATTCTATATGTTGTACCTCAATGCCTCAGTTAGCAATTGAGTTCCACAGACTGATGAAGGCCTCAGATTTGATCCTTGATCTATAATAGGGCGACAACCAGAAGCTTAGGTACAATTAGTCACAGCATTCCTGTCTTTTGGAAGGGGGTGGGGGGTTAAATCTGCCAGGGTTTCTATTCCTGATCATTATTCTGTGACCCCCCTTGACAGTTCAACAACATCAACAGTCTAGCTGTCTGGTAAGGACAGGATTGATCTTGGCTGTGACCCTTCCCCTCCCCCAACTAGTTGCATAATCTGACAGTCCTCACTGTCAAGACCTATGTGAATCATGCCCACTTGGACAAGACATTGGAGGACATATGCCACACATGGATGAAACCATTCACCAATAGAACAAAAAATAAATCAAACAATGTCAGAAAAAGGGTGAAGAAAATATCAGTGAGGAGAGAAAAAAGTGATTTGTAAAATCCCTTTCGTAGCCAAAGTATTATACCACAGTATTATATTAAAACTTTTGAAACAAGCTGAATGCAATGCATCCTAGGCTGCTGGAATGGTATTTCCTTCCTCCACTCCACCAAGCACCTCACTCTGCTGGCTCCTGCCTTCTACACATACTCTTCACTCCACCATCAGCAGTCATGCTTTCAGTTACTATGTCCCGAAACTCTGTAACTGTCTGCCTCAATCCCTCCACTTTATCCCCTCCTTGCCCATCTTTCGATCACTTCTGAAGTCCTTCCACTTTGATAGTACTTACATAGAAGCAGAAGGACTTCAGCTCCACCACTCCCAAGTGCTCCGGGATGCTACCCACATGAAGGTCATTTTATAAATACAAGCTGTTGTTTCTATATTGAGGTCATGGTTTGGATTCTCTGCACATTACTTGGCGGTTATTTCTGCAGCCCCAAATCCTTGGGAAATTGAAAATTCCTGCACAACAAAGTCTCAATTGAGCCAGGAGTTTGATGCCCAATGTATATAAAGAGATGGAAAACAATATTCTTTGCTGCTTAGACTGCATGGACCTCTTCCACACTCTTACATGGCACCTTGTGATGAGGTAGGTAGATGTTGGTGGCTGAATAAATCCCTAGCTGGCTTATGTCCACTTTGTTCTTTTGAAAAAAATTGACTTTTGCTGTCCAGTTTAAAGTTCAGCTTACGATACTATACTGTCTGTTCAAAAACACAGACGGTCATCTTAGTCAGCATGAAATGGGAGGGTGGAGGGGGAAGAAGGTTGTTGTTTAAGAGCTGGAATGTCAATTGAGAGAGTTCTCACCCACTTTAAGTGCTGTAAGACAAATGTAAGGCTTTGTTGAGCTGTGGATACAAAAACAATTGTTTGTGGATGTTAATTTCATTGTGTTACTTTCCCCCCCCCCCACCCCCCTGTCTCTTTCCAAAAGCTCTATATCATAATCAGTTGTTTCCACCTTACTATCTGACTGGGCCAATTTTCCTACTCCTCCTCCTTTCATGAAGGAGTTCCTCTGCTGGCATGCAGTTCCATGAGCTACAGTGGCTCAAATTGCCAATTTTCATTTATGACACCAGACCTTGAGCATCAGCAAACTATTTGACTGCACATATCACAGCTGAAAATTATACTGTCCTCACCCAAAAAGCATTTTGCAGCATGAGTCACTGGAAAGTGATCAGGTGTGGGAACCTTGGCTGATTTTGCCCAATCATTAGTAACAAAATGCTGTGTCCAATTATAGATCCCCCCCACCCCAATACTATCACATTGAATTAGATTATTTAAACAAAAATCTGTAATGGTCTGCATGGCTTAACAGTGCACAGTTTGGGGGTGTAGAGCGGGAAAGTATTTACCCACCAAAATTTGAAGGGTTAATTTTACAATTTTTCTTCAATTACTTATATCTTACTTATTATTCCTATACTATTTTACTTTTTTGTTCTTGATTTTCTTTCCAGCTGTTTGCTTTGGATTGTCGGCTAGGACACTGGCAGCAACTCCCTTCTCTTTTCAAATAGTGTCATGGGATTTCTAATGTAATAATAATACTTGCACTTGATATGGTGCCTCATGTCTTTGAGAATATACTGTAAAGTGAATTGACTGTATATTTTGTGGCCGAAATATTCATCTAAACAGGCAGACAGAACCTCATCTTAACATCCAAAAGACAAGTGATGTTGAGCACTCCTCCAGCACTGCAACTGCAGTGTTACCCTAGACAATCATCTTAAAGTCACCATCAACAGCTGAACAATATCTATTTATTCATTTACTTAATTATATTCTGGGCTGTACTGCTGCAAGCCTATCTTTTGAAAGTGGTCTAATTTGTATGCATCCTAGTTCATTTTGGGATGGTATTTGATGCTGTACTATAGTCTGAGATTCATACAATTAATGATCAACATCATGCCAGGTATAAGTATAATGAAGATAGCGTAATGAAGATAGTATAATGAAGATAATAAAGTAGGTCTTTCTATTTAATACTTACAGCTGAAGTGTGCATTGGAATAATTTTTCCTTTTTTATATCATAAATGAAAATATTTTTAACACACTCACAGCAGGTAATATCACACATTTAATGTTGTGCATACCCACAAGCAGTTCTCTTCTAGTAAGTCAGTGGTAGTATTTGGAGAAGACAGTATAACTAGCTTGACCTCAGAAAATTCACTTACCAGTACTGGTCTAGTGGTGTAAGAATAATTATGATATTAGAACACACATGCAGGGCAGGTATAATACAAGTCGACCTCTATAAGACAGTTGGATTTCAGTAGATCTAGATACACAAGGCCAGTTATACTGAACTCCGCCTCAGTAAATCTGATAATTTGACAGTATTGAGGACTACGCTCGTTCTGGAATATAACGGGGTCGTTTGTAAAGGAAAGCCCCAAATTGGATCTTGTTTATGCTGAGATAAATTTGGAGTCCAAAAAATTTACTTGAATGTGCTTTATTTTGGAACCCATATTTTAGCTGATTTCTTGTCTGGTCTGACCTCTGCAACAATACAATGTAGCATTAAATAACAGCAAAAAGTACAAGAAAAGTGAAGTTACAAATTGTTATTTTTCAATTTTTTTTTAAGTATTCAGAAACTTGAATGCACTTTTATTGTCCACACAGTGGAGTCCTGTAGCTCAGTGGTTAGAGCACTCGCTTTGCAAGTGAGAGACCTGAGTTCAATCCCAGGCAGGGCGAAACCTTGGGCAAGTTTCCTTACTCCACACGCCTAATAATAATCCCTCCAAAAAAACCAAAAACAATAATTAAATTGGTCATTTTCAATCTACGACTGTTTGTGGGACATTGCTGTGCGCAATTGGCTGCCGCGTTCGCCCACAAATATACAGTCAATTCACTTTACAGTGTGTTCTGTGAAGCGCTTTGGGACGTCCTCCTGACGTGAAAAGCGCTATATCAAATGCAAGGATTATTATTATTATTATTATTATTTTAGGGTTATAAAATATTTCATTGTCTGCTACAGCTAAATGGAATGTCTTATGTATAATCCTGTTAAACTTTAATCAATTTAAAATTGAAAAAATTAACGTACTGAAATAAACAGAGCTTTAATCATAACTGTATTTTGCACTGTAGTATCCTACATAAACAGGCATTCACCAGATGTGGCGACTGTGGGTTGTAATAGAATCTGGTGTGTTGTCCACACTGCTCAAATCTTTCTGCTATTTTAACCAAAACTCAGTCCTACATGTGTTTTTAGGGATGGTTTTGATGCTTGTCCCTCCCTTCCAACCAAATTAAATGAGTTGGGAGAAATTGAGTAGAAAATAAAAAGTGCATGCATTGAGTCCATTTGGTATATAATTTTACCCTTACAACCAGCAAAGCTAGTTTGAATTTCAGCTTCTTCGACTGTCATTTAAATCCAACAATTCTTATTGGGTAACTTTTCACAATTATCAATCAGATTAAATGCTCCATGGTATTGATTATTCTAACTGTAGATAAGAGGGGGAAAAGCCTATCAGGACCAGTGCAAGTAACATGAATGCATCTCATTACATCTCATTATTAAGAAACAGATGTGCAGCAATAATGGTGAATTTAATGGGTGGGGGTGAAATGAGGGAAGCATAAATAGAAAAACAATTGCTTTTACATTTCCTCAAACTGAGAATGGTGCACACCTACCAAAATGGGCAGCAAGTGTAACACTTTTGACAATAATCATAATATGTGATCTTTCATGTTTTATATTAAATCCTCCTTTCATACCAACTACATGTATATACATCTGTCTGTATATGTCAGACATATTGAACTGCACAACAATATCAACATTCAACCAATGCATATGAATTTCCAATGCATATCAAAATGGATTTTCAGCAAACTTCAGATTAGTCTGTTTTATTCTATCCACATGGAACATTGCTCCAAAGATGGCATTGTAAAAAGCACCAAAGATTGAATCCGATTTACGAGACAGCACTTTACTTCAGAACCAAAAGATTTTCAATAATGCCAATTACAGAACAGTAGGTGGTCCTTTTTTAGTGTTTCTAATTTGTGTTTATAATAATCCTTGCATTTCATACAGTGCCTTATCAAACTTTGAGACGTCTCAAAGTGCTTCACAGAATATACTATAAAGTGAATTGACTGTATATTTTTGTGGGTGAAACATTTTATAATGTCTGTGTTGTTTCAGAGACATATTCTCATTGTTAATTATTATTATTAATATAACTGACATCTTAACTCCAACTCCAAGATCACAATCCACTTGCAGCCTGCTTAATGAGACCTTTTCAGCACATTGGGATGTCCTCCTGACGTGAAAGGAGCTATATAAATGCAATTTGCTGTTGTTGTTGAGACAAGCTAAAATGATCACATATAAATTCCTTAGTAACTCAGTCCAAAAATAATTGGTACCAATTGCCCGACACAAACTTTCCAGAAAAAAACACCAGGTAAAAACTTTCATCTCCTTTACCTTGAACAACTATTATTTTGCATTCTGACTTGTTCAATTTGTTTACTGATAGGTTAAAAATAACCAGACAGATGGCACAGCATACTTAACACATAACACCACTACCCAATGGAGTGATAAGACATGGATGTGAAACCATTAGCCACAGAAGCTGAATTCCTGACCTTTGCAAATGGAAGCCAAACACTTTTCTATTTTGAACAAAGAAAAGTTAAAATTTTTAAAAATGGAGAGCAAATCTTGCATGGCCTTTCTTAGTTCTTCCCCCAAAAAGCAATTCTTACTCAAATTTGCTCCTGCTCTCGTTTTTCCTTCTAGTGGGGGATAATAACAAATGTGCTGGTCTCTCTCAGTTATCAGGCCCAAGCATCTATTATTTATATGTGAGTTGTGACCATGAGTGTTGACAGGCTATTCAATCGTAGCTAAGACTGATCCTGTCATAAACCCCCTCCACAAACATACACCTTCCAGCAATATAGAACTGAAACCCTGGTTGATTTTTCCCTCCCTAAACCAGGGGAGAATAGATCAATTAAAGTGTCCCTGGCTAAGATGAGTTAGCAGCACAAACTGGAATTCAAACTTATGTACCTCTGGGTTGTGTAACTTTATACTGTACTGAATGGTGCCTTTGCTTGTGAGGTCATCAAGGAAGTTTATATTTTAATTGTCAGATCAGGAATGGCATTAATAAAGAGTAATATCAGGTCTACAATCCATCTAATCTACCGAGGAATATGGGACAGCAAGGACGATATTAAAGAATAAAGGATTTTTTAAAAATGGGTCAATTTGTTTAAAAGTAGATAATGGGTAGGCAGACAATAGAAGGCTGAGCATAAGACTTTGATTCACAGATCGCAAATTGAAATACCAGTATCAAATGATAATCAAATATAGCTAGGCTATGCTCCTAGATGACTGGAAAATCCCACCTCTGGGGTAGGGGGAAAAAATGTCAACAAGACAGATCACATTCTTCAAATGCTCGTTGATACGAAGTTGCACAGGGTTGAGGGCATGCAGCTGAATGTTCAGAGACTTGAAATGGATATGTACAGTGGGAAACATCGGGAAGAAGTGCAAACAGAAATCTGGTTTAGGCTATGAATAGTAACACATATTAAAAATACATTTAATGTTAATGATCCTCTGCACCCTAATATTTGAGTAGATAATGGTGATGTTGGCATTGAACCACACAAAGCAGGGAGTCCTCAATTTTATCCATTTTTCATGCTGCATTAGCTGAACTTCCTAATCTCAATCAGAGCAATATTGGGGCAAGTAAAATTGCTGTTATCATTGAGTTTGTGAGGCTAAATTTCACCAGTGTTTCCATTCCTGGTCACAATTCAATAATCTCAGATGAAAGTGTCCTGAGTATGGCCATGTATTGATGACAGTATTAGGTATAGCTGTGATGGAACCTATTTTATTAGCCCGTTAGCACTCGCTCCCCAAGATCACATATAAAGAATTTAGGTGAGATTTTAGTGGACCTCCAATCTCTAAAGCACTATGTGACAAATTTGAGTCACTGGCTGAAGAAGACTTCTAAAATACCAATGGGCATCATGAATATTGTTCCAGAATTAATTTAAAAAGATACTTTTCTTCATGGAAGCTTTTTTGTTGTTGTTATTTCTGAAAATTAGAAGAACCACAAGAACCTGCTCATCATATGCAACTTCACAATTCAAATTATCACACCATGTCTCTGAGACCACAGTGAGACAGATTTGCCAACTCCTTCATTCATATGTAGGGTGCCACTCTTTACATGCCTGCCAGGAATATTTACCATAAAAAATACATTATGCGTTAATTTCTTATTTTGTTAAATTGAGAAAGATCATTATCTTACAAAGATACACTGAGAATGTAACATGGTGGTCTTCCAAGACTGAGCTGAGGCTTATTCGTGGGGTATGGTGGGAAGTTTTGGATATGTTTCATGTGGATCTTAGGTGCCTACATTGAGAAAATGTTCCATGTCCCAGCACCAACATCCCTCATCTTTAAGACCATAAAGCTCATCTCCCCTCCCACCAAAAAAGGTCAAGGTAAGGATAGCTGTTTTTGTTTAAGCCACTGAATAACAAAAGCAAGCTGCACTTCACCGAGCGCTCTGGGACGCTACCCTGCGTGAGGGGCGCTATATAAATGCAAGTTGTTGTTGTTGTTGTTGTAAATGATCCTGCTTTCGTATAATGAATGTACCTTATTCTGTACTAACCTAATGCCAATCCGAAGGGCCAATATTACTCAGTGTGTTGACTTTAAGTGACCACATGCATTGAAAATAAAGGCTGAGTTTTGAATTTGGTCATTTTCACGGGATTTGATTCACACGCCCCGGATCGGGGGGGGGGAGGGGGTGTTTGAGTTGCAGACGCCTAATTCGGGTTTAAAAAGTGCGTGGCTGCAGTGCAAAAAAAAAAATCTATGTTTTGCTCTCCAGCAGATTTCCGAAACCGATTGCACGAAACCCGGTAACAGATTTTATGTAAGTTGTGGTCAAGTCGCCCAATCAACAACAGAAACTTTGGAAGTGAGGCCCACAAAAGGTGGCAGTGTACGGTTATTCCGGAACTAAGTGGGGGTTCCGACCCGTCGCTCACGTCGCCCCAAATACATCTTCAATCTCCGGCTTTCAGGCCGCTAATGAATGAAGGAATTTGCAGGAGGAGCCCGGGCTACGCTCCACTGGCTTCCTGATCCACGTATTATGCGTATCGAAAAAGCAATCGCAGCACTCTACACCCAGAGCCTGCAGATCCCGGCTTTTGGTTAATTATACCGATCAAGTCCTGTGTTATGCCAAAAAAAAATAACAAAAGACGCCCGATGTGGCAGACATTCTGGTGCTCGCTGTGTAAAAAAAAAGTATTGAAAAGCCTCTGATGGTGCCGGAGTCGTCTTGTGTCAGCCGCCAGCAGCTCTGATGCAGATTAATTATCCGTTTCGGCTTAGTTTACCACTCCCCTGCCCCGGGTGACCCCAGAGGCCGAGCAACGTCTCAGACGGAAACTGATGAATAGAGATCAGTTACAGCGCTCTGCATCTCACCTCCTTCTCACACGGATCCACCAAGGGCAGTGGCGCAATACTTTCTGTTACAGCGAATGCAGCAGCTATGCCAGACCAGCACGGGATTGCACAGGGAAGTGGCTCCAAAGCTGCTTAATGTGGGGAGACGCCCAATTCACCACCAGCAGCAGCAGCAGCCGCCAGTCTGCTGCATATTAAGTCCTTTCCTGAGCGCACAGCGAATCAAGCACAAGCTGGAGCGTGCACCACATCTGCGCTGTTAGCGAGCGAGCGAGGAGAGAGAGGGGGGGGGGGGGCGGGAGAGAGAGGGGGGAGAGAGAGAGAGACGCCAACTGCCTGTGTGAAAATAAACGCGTTACTACACAGACGCGAACCCGCATTGCAAACACTGAGCCGGAACATGCCATGGTTTGGCTGAACAATAGCCGCGCACTTACCAGCAATACATGGACATGGGACTGCACCCAGCACTCACACGGCCTGCCCACATCCACTAAAACACTGTGTACCCGACACTTGTGTAAAACATTAATTGTGTCTGGCAACACCTTTCAATTTCATAAATTGTTAATGAAATGATCTGTGCCCTTTTATTGCGCCAATTTGTCGTAATTTTGTTCCTTGTTTTATTAGGCAATGGGGCATTCGAGGGTCCTTGCAGACTGATTAAATGCCAGCACTCCGAGAGCATGGCCAGGGTAGAGCATGACCCCCTCCCCTCCACCACCACCTTTCGGAAAACATTTCAACGCTTAACACGAGTGATAAAACGACTTTTACTTCAGTATCGGTTTACCCAGGTCCTCGGTCGGGGAACTTTGTTGGGCTTTTTTTTTAAAAAACGCGAACCTTTTGAAGGTATCGGAGGAAGAGAGTAACTGAAACAGATCGGAGAGGAATAAAGAGCACCGATGCATATCGTCTTACCTTATCCTTCCTGCGAAGCTTGGCGACGGGACCTATCCAGGCTGGATGGAGTGGTTGCGATTCCTCCATCTCCAGCATCACCTGACTGGGGTAAGCACCTCGCTCAGAAAAGTCCAGCTCTTTAAGTTCCACCAGAGAATAGTTAAACCTGCGACTCTAACTCCCGTTTGTTTGAAATCTTTGCCAGATAAGCAACTAATGATGTATGGCCCCTGTGCACAGTTAGCGTCGGAGCGGCTGCCAACACCATTCTCCAGTCACAACCGTGAAATCCCCTCCTCTCTCGACACAGTGCAACTCAACTGTAAACTGTATTGCTTTCGAGTCGAATCACACGTACATACATAGAGGCTTTTATCCAACTCGACTGAGAATCTTGGATTTCACAGCACCCTATGCAAACTTGATAACGTAGTTTACACACGAGGACAAAGGAAACACTATCCAAAAAACAGAGTGACTCCTAATGAAGGAAGGCTGAACGAACACGACTGCGGCTTCTCCCTCCAGAGCGCCAGAAGGAAGCACTGCACGCAATGCTGCCCACCTCCCTCCCACCCCAGTGAAGGAACAGCAGCAACCGTCAGCCCTTCGCCTCCAAAGTTGTCGCACCGCTTGTCTTGTGTAACATTTGTCTCTGCCAGGATTATCCGAGGAGAACAGTCTGGGAGCTGCTGTTTCCTGTGATGCAGACTGCGACCTCGGGAAATGAATTAGCTTCAATAAAACCAAACAAAATGGGCTCATGTGACCACAGCTGCCCATTCACAGCCCGCTTCACTCATAACTCCAGCTAAACTTTCTGAGCCGGCTCCCCCGATCTTTTGGAAGTCATTTTTTTTATATTTAAAAAAAAACAAAAACGGAAGGAAGCTTTCACTGCGATCACTGTTGTAAACGTTACACTTCCCTGCACGCCGAGTTAGTCAGTGGCTCGTATAAACATGCATTGCACAAACATCTTAAAGGTGTGCCGAGAATTTCCATCCTATGCCAACAGTCTACTCTTTTGATTTTTTTGAAAAGAAGTGTATTTTTTTTTCCTTTTTGACTTCGGATCAATGCAGTGCCACAAAGAGGTTGTGTCTGTATGCGTGTGTGTGTGTTGGGTGGGGGGGGGAGGGGGAGTATTCATAAACCCAGCTTGGCTGATCTTTGCAAATGAAGTGATAATGTTCTGTGTGTTTTGTTGACAATCGCATTGCGGAGCAAACAACAGTCACATTATTTAAGATAAGGTTCGGTAAACAGCGTTGGATGAAAAATCCACGAATTAAAGTCTTGTGGATGATTATCCATCCGGTCATCAATGGATTTCTTTTGCGGAACAAAACTCACTTCACGTCAGGAAAATAACCAGGACTCATCTCGCTTTTAAAATAAGCAACTCTGGTTTATTCGGGTAAACGACGGTGGTGCAATAGGGTGTCATTTCACAACGTTCTTGTGACTGGACATATTATCATAGTGAATGACACTAGAACATGGAAATACAGTTACACTAAAATGTCAGCTGTACAGAGTTTAACCAGCCTTAGGAATAACGTGACCTCGCCCCCTCCCCCCCAACCTGCAACTGTTGCACACGTATTAAATGCACGCTGTGTGCCAATTGAGGCACTTTCAGCTGTTATTGTTCAGTCGACTGAGTAAAAAGATATTTTAAATGATCTCTTTCTGTAGTCTAAGCTTCCCCGCCTACACC
Source organism: Callorhinchus milii (assembly GCF_018977255.1). Classification (NCBI taxonomy): domain Eukaryota; kingdom Metazoa; phylum Chordata; class Chondrichthyes; order Chimaeriformes; family Callorhinchidae; genus Callorhinchus; species Callorhinchus milii. The sequence continues at coordinate 51,438,020 of NW_024704745.1, forward strand.
CGCCCAGCCCTTAAAGTCTGGATAGGGTTCTTTCATTTGGTTTCATCTTGATGTTTTTTTTAAAAAAAATCTGCCCAACTTCTTTTCTCTATGCGAGCAGTGAGGGATTGCATTATCACATGTGAAGGGATACACACATGGATGGACCACATCGATTACACAGTGCAACTTTTAATTTTTGAACTCTGCAAATGACACTTCACAGCGAGCCGCCCCTGAAACACAGTGACTCATTTCTCAAAACCCTACACGAAATAGCGCTTTGCTGGCGTTGGGTGAATAATTACGAAAATATCGGTAGGTGCAATAAATCTGGAGGGAAATCCAGAATCCTGCATCTCAGCACCAAGGAGGTTCAAACACGGTTCTATTATTCATATCAAGCCGGCAGTAACCACGCTTGCAGTCCAATGAGCCGCGGGCTGCACTCAGCTCGGCTGCCACTTCCATCTACTTGTCTGACCGCCCCCGCTCCTAAACATACTTTATGACTCATCCACGGGACCAGAGTTTGCGACACAGATGCGTTGACTGCACAACTGAAGGTGGCGGTTCAAGCACTACAATCTGTGTCAGAGCCACGCAGTGATACAGCGACCAGCTGACACCGAACAGTAATACGTGCAAACGCAACCCTACTTCTTTAGAGCGAAATTCTTCCCGATATTTGCATGGATAAACCGCTCTTTAAACTTCGTAGTTTGTTATATGCACAATATAATGCTATTTATACACACCCTGCTACACTTATATACCCGGTGAAGAAGAGCGCGACTAAACATTTCAATAATTGGACTGTTGTACTCATCTGGTGAATGTAAAAGGCTTGTTCTCGACTCCTAAACATTGTAACTGCGTTCGGTAATAGTATTTTTTAATACAATGAAGCCCGTCTAAGATAATCTGTGCCAAGATAACATCATGGTTACAATCAATAGCAAAATGCATCCATCTTTTGCTTTGTGCCTGGCGACATTACAAATCAGTTTAAGATTGACTTTATGCTTGACAGAACTGAATTTAGTGTATTGATGATGCATTTTGAGCCGATTTAAGTCTAGGACCTATGGAATGCAAACTGCACCTTCAATTTCAGAGCGTGAACAAGCTTGTGCTTATCGACACTGCCTGGAGACCGCAGAGTTGCGTGTTCTAATACCCATCTGTACTGACTTAACAGGTCTCACTCAACCTGATGACAGTAGGGGCGTTAAAATTGGCCTCAGTGTTCCTCCCTGGGCTCAGGAAGGGAAATTCTGCCAGGATGTGATGCTGGATGTTGTGTGTAGCGCAGGTGAGGACAGTTGTCTCTGCGGTGATGCCCCCCCCCCCCATGATAGCCTGCCAATCACTCACTGTCAAGGTTCATACATACATAATGGTCACCTGAGCAAAGTAGGGGTGCGTTCTAGCAGAGTAACCCCCAGTAAGGAGGTGAGAAAAAAAAATGGAAGAATAACTTCAGAATAAGATGCATAAGAAAGCATCAATGTTAGGGCAACGCCACACATTGAAAGCTTTCCTCATGTTGACGATAATGGTTCCCGGGAAAGGGAGATTAGCGAGAGAGGGTCCGGCATTGTTTCTTTGCGTGACAGAGCTGGAAGAGTACACACCATGTGGGCTTGTAGGTTAAAAAAAAGGAATCAGCGCCTCCCGGCGAAAGGAGAGGAAAGGTATCAATCGGGATGTGAGAAAGAGCAATTTCATAAGCGAAATCCCAGCCTTTTGTGCGCTCGTCTGCAGAAATCGTCTGCCCCTCTGAAATCGGATTGAGTTCAGTGCTTGTGAGCTGCCGTGAAACGTCAATCAGCCACCGCCAACCTATCGGTGATAATAGGCAATCAACACGAAATCACCGCTGCGGGGCATTCTCACGCTTAGGAGAGAGGGTCAACTTTATCCCACTCCACAATTAAACCACTGCAATAAATACATCAGTCAGAGGGAAAAATGCTTACAGCCAGTGGCCGCGATTTAACTCTTGAATGCTTCCATCATTTCATACAGTATTTGTCTTTTTATTCGACCCTTCCTTTCATCACTTCGAAACGGACGGATTTCCACCGGAGGCGGCAGCCAACCAGCGAGCTCTGCGTGTGTCTGCACTGAACGCCGAGCATATCCACCAGTGAAACCATCCCGAAATAGAAAGTAAAGAACTTTTTTTTAAAAAAAACACGCGAATAGAAGCCATTGCCAACTTCAAACAAAACATATCAGCTCCTTTTTAATATATTTTTATATAGAATATACAATGTGTGGGGGAAACTGGAGAGTGTGCCTGTAAAATAGATTTGGGCTGTGGAAACAGGGCATCAATCATCCATCTAACGTCAATCAAAAGAACGAGAACCCACTCACAATACTGCTGTTGTATAGAGGCAGGCCGTAGTCATGTAAACGGTATATTTGTAGTGTTTAATGTGCTCAATCGGATGAAGAAGCGGATGGGGGAGATAGAGAGAGAGAGAGAGCAGGGAGAAAGCATTACAAATGTGCAAAATAGTCTGAAACCGAGACCACGAAACACCTGGCAGAGCGATCATGCGAAAAGAGGCTGAATGAGACGCCTCAGTGTGGTATCGCGGCTTCATCTCTCATTACACGCCTGTGTCAGCAGAACGGCCGTGAACTCATTTCCTCCTCTCTGGTGCACCGCCAGAGGAGAGGAACAAAACACATTCAACAATGGCTTTTGTTGAACGATCGCCACGTTCACTCAGTGTGAGCATTAGTCCCAGGGAGGAAATTCAGATAATGCCTCGTAATAATGCTGGGGTGGGCTCCCATCAACGATGGCATTCAAGACACTGACATTTTAACTGTTATGAACAGTATTGTGCATTGCAGAACATAAAAGTTGAGACGCACTATAAAATTCCTGTTTACCAGCCACTTTTCTGAAAATAATGACCAAAGAACTGCAATTGTCGACTGGAATGGGGGTGGGGAAGGGTTACTATTTCAATAAAGCAAAGGACGTAAATGTGTAACGTGTAAAATAGGTAATTCACATTGTTCGTCTCAACCCCTTTCCTTATATACACGCACACGGACGTACACGATTGTACCACTGAACCATAAATGCAGAAAAAACGCTGAAATCCCCAAATGATTTCAATTTCCAATCGTCAGTCCAGTCCAAATAGCCTTAGGATTTCATTATGTCGCCCCGATAATATGACAGTAACAGAAAACTCATATTCAAGCACGCGATCTGCTTAACCGTATGGCCTATTCACGCACTGACATCCACTTCTGCACAGAATACTACAAACACATTACACGTTGTAATATTTATCTTTATTTACTTGTGAAAATGGAATACAAACCCTTTCTTATGACATAAAGGTTGTATCCGTGCAAGAATACATTTGGCGTTCAGATTTGCTGCAACTCATTTTCAAAGGCAGCCCAACATTAAGTGCTGTTGTGCTCACTCGCAGTTAAAGCGCTTTGATTCTCTTTCCAACTCCCTTTTCCTTTTCAGATAGTTGCGCCTCATTTCTCCTCGAGCTGGGGCTCTTGTACGCGCAGCTTTAGATCAGAACTTCCTTCCGCTCAACTGCACAAAAAGCAGTTTATTTCACAGCAGATCAAATGGGAGAAAAAGCGCGCCACCTTCTCAAACTTTCTCCTACGGGGGCTGCATGCATGCATGCATCACCATTCCCTCTCCTCCCTCCGTGCTTGAGGTTAGCTGAGGAACTCCTGACACGTCCAAACCACCCCAAAAAAATTACAAGCGTGAGACACAAAACATCAATCAGCGAGAACCAGCTGGCCGAGGACTGCCTATCAGTCCACAGCAAACACGTTGCTGCTTTGTATCAGAGCTTCCCAGGGCCTGATGGCTGCCAGGCACCGCTCCCTCCCCCTTCATTGTTGCCGCAAGTGTTTCTCCAAACGGCTGATGTGCAAAGTCACGATGGTTCGCACTCAGAGAGAGCCAGACCCGCGCGGTGGCCTCACTCACTCGCCACCGCCCAGCAACATTTCACTGTGTAACATAAGGAGGAAAGGCAAAGAGATAAGGGATACTTCGTGGCAGTGTGTGTTTTACTGCATTGCGTGACTTCTAAAATATGAGCCCCACAGAATTCTTCTCCTTTAGGTTTTTGGAGCATTGTGCGTTTTGTTTTCGTTTCCAATACGCGTAGAAAACATTGTAGGAAACCCAAACGCGAACAATCAATCATTTTCAGGGTTTTTGCTTTCAAACCACTTTCCCTATAATTGAACTGGTATGACTTAAAACATTACTCATTTTTAATAGCGTTATTTCGTGTATTTACTAGGCATCTTGCATCAACTGCGAAGCGTTTTACGTTCAAAGGTGTCTGTAGATGAGCCTCCGAGTAAAATCCGACATTACTGTCGCGGTCCAATAACTGCTTAACATTTAAATCTAAATGTTTCACGAGTCGGTGGCATTTTAAAGCCAATGCGATTGATTGCTATAGGATTTGATGTACAGGCTATGCAGGCCCTGTAAAGAGGCCTAACCTCCTGAACGACGATGGGGAGAATAAGGAAGAGCTGGTGGATACGATTATCAAATGGAAGAACACAGTGGTATTCATAAGTTAATACGAAGGGGATTCGTGATAGATGCCAATATTTTGAGAAGTACATTGGAGCTATAAGGTACACCAAACTGGTAGGGGGGGCGATTGTTAATGGAGCTATACAATACCGAAGAAACATTAACCAGAAATCGCATCTCTTAAAGTCCTAAGCAGTGAACGGAACCAAGGGAGAATGTGTGATGACCCGCTTTCCTCCATCAATTTGGATATTGTGTGATTTAAGATGCAATCAAATGCAGTACATGCTTGCTGCGTGATACTACAGCCATTTTTTGGTCAGCTGGATGCTTAACACATACTGAAACCCATCTTCATCTAAATCAAGTTGAGATTTCCATACATCACACCTACACGTGGAAATCCCAGAGAGAGACTGTTGGAATGGAATGCGCACTTTCTCCCTGGAGGGACCCATCCTGATTACTTAATTCCAGAAAGTATTAGGCGCAGATTGGCAAGAACCAAGGCTTGGGGAGTGTGAGTTGGGGTACTGCTGGGGTCTAACCAGCTAAAACCGCATAGCTTGCCACTGATATTGCAGTCCTGCAAACTTTCTCACTGCTTGCCGAGCTAGGACCACCCTACACGTTAGGGCTTTGGTCTGCAGGAGCTGAGTTGGATGACTCCCTAACCCCCATGGCCTCTCCTCCCCACAAACGCCATGTTAACTTCGATTGCAAGTCCTTCAATCATCACACAACTAACTCACTGCTGGTCGTCTCCACCACAGTGCAACTTAAATGTATTTTATGTAAACTGCATTATCTGTTCCCATTTTATCCCAAATCATTAGTCTTCTAATATTTAGTATACTGTTTTAGAAATTGTCTAAAGTATCAGGACTACATTGAACCTTGAGTACGTTTTGTCACTCTTGCTGGTTCCAGGTGATTAGGTGGCAGAATGTTTTGGCACATTAGTAAAATGTCTGTAGCAGCTATTACAAATCAATAGGATAGCTGCTCTGAAGTCTTAACCAATCTGACTTTTCATTTTAATTGGATACATCCCGTCAATTCTGACAGACAAATCTCTTTGCACTGTTTCAATGCTTTCAGCAGTACGCTAGAACGTACTTGGATATAAAGCTGCCAAATGAAATCCCGTGAAGGTAACTGGCTTTTAAATTGTTCTCTGTAGCGCTGTCGAGAGCTGAACCAGATGCCCAGTGCTTATAAATATCCCCCGCGTGACCCGTTGCTGAATGCACAGTGTTTTCAGCCTTGCATCGTTAAGGTATAGGCACAGGCACCAACAATATATCCTCTTGAAATCAACATTTCCATTCGCGTTTTGGCGAAGACGTTTGATTTTTTTAAAAAAATGAAATATCTGAAAGATGTTTTTCACAAATGTATGAAACGTAAAGAATACATTTGTAACGTCATTGTTTTTGGTGTTTGAATTAGTCATTTCTTAACTTATCAGGAATATCTGTGCTTTCGAGAGGTGCGGATAACGAAGAGTGGAACAACAAAGCGACTCGTGTTACTTGATTTGAAATAACGCTTTAAAATATTAATGAAGATCCCAAAATACCGTCAAACATCCGTTTATAATAGCCCATGGGAGGAGCTGCTGCCCGCTTAGATACACTATCGCACTGGAAAATAGTGCAGTTGAAAATCCAAAGGCATAAATGCTTTCAAATCTCTTACTTGTATCTTTGCCATTGCCTACTTTTGTCACAACTTCAGACCCAACTGCCCCTAATTGGTTGTTGTGTCCCTCTGGGTTCTGAGAATCAGGAGAATTTGAAGCTGCGATACGACGATATTCATCAAAACACCTAAGGTGCAGCACACGTACTTTTCGAAATCAATGTTCACACAGCACGAGTCAACAACAGAGGGGGAGGGGAAGGTGAGGGGAACCCAGTAGTAAACAACCCCTCGAGTAAAGGGTGCCTTTCAGGTCGTATTTATTTCGAAACACTCGACAGAAAAAAAACCCAGCGCTTGCAAATGGGTTTCCTGCTAATTCCGAAAACGTTGTGTTTTCTTCCTTTGCATTTTTTAAAAACAAATTGTAGGCGCCACGGCGCTCTCAGCCCCCACTGCCACTTGATCAGTCAACCTTTAGAAAACGAATCTGGCCGCAGATAAGTTATGCAGTAATAGCCCTATAATAATTCATATTTACGCTGGCTTTGGTTCGACAATTAAAGCCATTGAAATAATTGCGGTACAAAGAACCTATGGATTGTGTATGTTTCTCCTCCCCCACCCCCCACCCCAACACACACACATCACCCTACCCACCCCGAAGAAAACGGTTCATTGGTGCCATGATCCTAATTATCCCGTTTCTTCTCCCTTGATTAGAGGCTGGCCAGTTGAGTAAAATAAATCGCCCTGATCAATGCGGCAGGTCAGAGCTGAGAGGCTGATAAGACGGGGAGGTTTCTCCAGTGTGTGCCGCGGGCGATACTCGCAGCCCAGCGGGTGATTGACAGCCCGGAGCTAACACTCCAACACATGTTCTGCACTTTCAGGCCACCAGAACAATGCGGGAGATCAGCACAGACAGACAGACAGACAGACAGACAGACAGCCACGCTATCGCCACTCCACCCCCACCCAGGCACAGGCATCTTACCTTAGCTCCCATCCCACAACTAACTAAACTGCCGCAAAACAACATTTGTCTCCCAAATGTTTTCGCCTATAAAATGGCACGCTTGAAAATATTTTTTTCTTTAGTAGTTATTATTATTATTATTATTCTAAAAAAAAAGAGTGCAAATCAAAGAGCCGGAAATCTGTCGCCACGCTATTCCGAAGAATACTGAAGCTTTGAAGTCTTTCAGCTTTGTGGGCGGTGATGACAATTGCAATATATATTTTAGTTAACTCTTCATTCAAAATACGGTACATCATGTCGTATATGGTAATCTTACACGTTTTCTGCAGCGGTAACACATCAACAGATAATACTCCTGGACTGAAACGGGGAAAATGGCACAGGCACGAGTCTAGGTGACAGTCTAATACCGTGACATCATTACAGACAAAAACAAAAACATTTCCCCAAATCATTGGTACAGTTTAATGCTCAAAAAGAACAGATGGTAAACCTGAGAGGAAACTGTAAAAACGATGGCACTTGGCCTTTAATGCGCCACTAATTAAACATGCTTTATCCCATAGTTTAGTCGGATTAAAGCTCTTTTCATTTTAGCCAAAATGCAAACTCAATAGATCCCAGAATTAATGTGGACGTCAGTATTGGTAGCACGCTACTTGGATAATTGTTTCCTTATGTAAATTAGCGAACGCAATTGGATTATTGCTTCCCTGCATTTCCAAATAATGCACGCGTCTGGCTCCCAAATCTCTTCAATATGTATTTTAACCACACAATAACTGAAAAGTCGTAAAGCACGAATTTTGTATTTTCTGTGTGTGTGTGTGTGTGCGCGCGTGTGCGTGCGTGTGGCGGGGAGGATAAAATCACGATTTTCATTTTAGCCAAAATATATTTCACCCAGAACAGAGTAAACACGGCGGTATAGCTGTAAGGCCTCTAACAACCGATTCTGAGCCCCACCATGTACTATGCACTCACACACTGCCTCTGCATCATGCAATGGCTCCAGTCAGTTTGGATTGCATGCAGACAAATGATGTCATAGCTGGTACATCAACACACTGTCACTCACTGATACTCCATATGACTGTGTACAGTGAACGAGTGAAAAGTCCAATATCAATCCGTGGATTCCCTACATTTAAAATGCTGGAGCTAATTAACGTTGAGTCCTGTTTTGACGGGTGTTGGGAAGGGGATGGGGATCTTTGTGCACAATGTTCAACGCCGTGTGCTTTGTTTAATGGGGGAGGGGTCATAACATTACCTTCTTCCGTGCAGTGAATGCTGCAAACGCTTCAAGGAGAGAGCTACCTGATCGCACTGTATCCCATTACGAATTTCTGAGTATCCAAACACTGTGTACCGTGGGGAAAATTAGGAATGTGTTCAATCACAGTCAATACTCAAATAGTATTTTCTATCCATTTCAAAACATGCGTTCCACTAACAATCACTGAATATAAAATAACTTAAAAAGAAATAGTATAGTATCATTGTCAAGGCAATTAGAAATAAAAAAAAGATTGGTTTCTAAAATGTGCTAAATGGTTTGCATACTAAGCTGTCTGGCCTTTACTAGTGTGGCACAAACAAAACAAAGTAACTGTATGATTGAGAATATCACAGTGAGTAAAATACAAACATTTATTAAGACTAGCACTCTTATACTAAATTAATGGTCCAACATTAAGAAATTTGGGCTCAGTAAAGCTGTGGTTAGAAAGAACAGTAATACTAAATGCACATCAGAAGTTACTTTTGTTATCCATATGACAATTAAATAGAAATACAGGGCCCTAGATTTTAAAAATCTTGCTGTCTGTTTTGTTTCATTACCTCTAGAGGCTTTTATCATCTTTGTAAAGTGATAGCAACTGGTGTTAAAACTGTGACCAGATGATATCATTCATATTGTACAATTTGTGCTGATATCAAACTGTCCTTGGAATCACATTGGCTCACGCACTGAGATTTGAGAGTTAAACCTCCCAATTTCCCAAATGACACCAGCAGCAAGATTTCTTTGAAGAGGTGATATCATACAAGTCCTGCTGCACATCAACTGCAGTATAACTATATCTGGATACATCGGGAATATCAGAAGGATTGAGAGGTCATCTATATTTATTCACAACTGCTGATCTCACATACATAGATAGAGATCAACAAACCCAGCAAATATTGCTCAGAATTGTACTTGTCTGAAATTTCTACTGCAAAATCAGTTTACACAAAATACCAGTAAACTCCTGATAACTCAACCATGGTTTAATTTGTCACTACCACTTAAATCACCCAGCTGTCAATATCCTGGCTATGTTTACTTATGTATTTATACATATGCCGAACATGGTACTCTGGATAACTTGTTGCTGAGCCCTTTTCCTTGGTGTGATGAGTTATCAGAAATTTAGAAACTTTTTCACTTCTTCCTACCAACTACAGCACAGAGGAATAGCACAACGATGTTATGATATTTGTGTTAAAAAATCATGTCCTTGACTTGTCAAGAGTTAAAAGTACAATTGCACCCGTTTGGTGACAATTCACATTATTTAATATATCTGTTATTCTATATATGAAGTTGTCAAAAATATTCAAGGGACCAATATTTGTTACTTATCATAGAAAGTATTTTAACACAGTAGGAGGGTACTCAGCCTGTCTGTGATGGTGCCAGCTCCCCTCTAGAGCTGTCCATTCTAATCTAATTTTTCTGCTCTTCCCCAAACACTATATGGTTATTTTTAAGTTTTTACCCAATTTCTTTTAGATGCGACTTGGCTTTCCCATTTTCCAATCCAATGAGGAAATTATCCAGAACATTAGTCCCTTTAAGAGACCTTTTGGGTAGAAACACAAGTTCAAGTGAGGCTCACAGATTGCACTTGAAAGAAGGAAAGTACCAAAACTGCCATGACATAAATGACCAATTAATCTGGAAGATTCTTGGCTAGTAGACAAGGGAAAAGTCCCCTGTCTTTTCAATTTTTAACATTCACCTGGACAGACAGTCAAGACTTCAGTTTAATGCCTCATCCAAAGTTGACACTTCTGACAATGTGGCACTGCTCCAGTATACTACACAGGAGTGTCAGAAGCCCAAGATTTCAGGGAATATTATTAGGTTTCATCATTGGCTGCCGATTTACTGGAGAGACAGATTCAATCTTTACAAGAATATCAATGGCCTTTTGACCTTTATACTCCATTATCACAATACACTAATATTGACTGGGTATGGCAGAAAACTATTGAACCAATAATTACAGGTGCAAAAGCATGTACAGTATTTTAATACTTGAAGTTGAATATATAAGAAGTTATTATACACCTCTAATCTGTTCACCAATGTAATAAAATGTGGGTTTATTAATGTTGGCAAACTCACCTAGAATATTGGAATGTAATGATAATAAAAATCCTTGCATTTGATATAATAATAATCCTTGCATTTGATATAGCGCTTTCCACATCTTCTAAATGTCTCAAAGCACTTCAGAGAATAAACTGTAAAGTGAATTGACTGTATATTTGTGGGTGAAACGTGGCAGCCAAATGCGCACAGCAGTGCCCCACAAACAGTCATGGATTGAGTAACCAAATTATTATTGTTTTCTTGAGGGATTATTATTCCCGGAAAAGCGATCTGCTAATCGAATAACAACCAGGTTCCTACTTACTGCTAGGTAAATGTAGTTACAATATGAAGGAAAACAAATGAAAAATAATGGACAGAATTTGAAGACAACAGTTAAGAGGTATAAAATAAGATGAACAATACTGGGAGATGTGGCCTGGGGGCTAAAGATAGAAAACTGAGAACTTTGAAAATGTGGGACAGAAATAGCAAGTTATGTAAATAGTAAAATGGAAAGAAAAAAATATTGAACCAAAGGGAGAAATAGTTCTCATGGAACAATAAATGATTAAGAAAATTAAGTTAAATAAAAATGATTTGTCAATTAAATAAACAGGAGCAAAAAGAAAAACAAATATGAAAATAAACATTTGTGGAGTTGCGAGGCATAGTAGCGTGTTCGCCTTACAACAAGCTAGAGGACTTGGGTTCAATTCCTGAGCAGGGCGAAATGTTAGGCAAGTTTCCTTACTCTACCCGTCTCTGTTTACCTAGCAGTAAGTAGGAACGCGGTTGCTAGTCAAATGGCGGATTGCTTTCTCAGGGTATAATCCCTCCCCCCCTTGCCCCCCATGTGGTCACTCAATCCACAACTGTTTGTGGGCAATTGGCTGCCACGTTTCGCCCACTAACGCATAGTCAATTCACTTCACAATATATTCTGTGCAGTGGTTTGAGACGTCTCGATTACATGATAAGCAGCTACATCAAATGCAAGGATTGTTATAATATTATTATAAATAGAAGTAAAGTAAGCAAGCAAGGGTAAATAAAATGAAAACAACTAAGAAAAGAGAATAAGAGTGGTTGAAAAGGAAAGGTGAGAAAATAAATTAGAATTGTAGAATGTTTTTTCTTTTTGTTTCTCTTTAAATTTTCTTCCCCCTCCTCCTCCTCTCCTCAAGGCACTTATCTCCTTTTTCCTTCTGGAATACGGCTCCACAGGCATCATCTGGTGTCTTGCCTAAATGGCCATTATTAATTTGTAAGAGAGTTGACAGGGTGTCATCAGGTTAACATAGCAAGCCCAATCCTGTCCTGACCCAATTTCCACACATACACACTTAATATTAGGTCCTGGATAGCATTCATAATTTTACCCTCTCTAATCAAGAGATACTGAGATCAACTGTCGTGCACAACTGTTGCCCAGCTCACCCAGGCTAAGATCAGCTAATTCAGCACAGGCAAGGCTTTAGGTCGGCAACCTTTTAGCCTGTACTCACTAGACCAAGCACTCCGACACTACCTTCGTGTTGGGTGCTATATAAATGCAAATGTTATTGATGTTTACCATCAGGGAACTTCTCCAATGTGTATTTTTTATATACAAAGATGGAAATAGGATATTCTTGCCCTTGTAAAATGGAACAAATAAAGCATTTTTAATTTGGTTATTGAAATAGGAAAAACCTTACAGGAGAACTGCTGTTTATGTCTGTGTATCAGAAGAAATTATATGCGATTGAGATGCTGGTAGATAGATAGCTGCAGCTGAAGGTCATAAAAACACAAATATGAAAACCAATGTTTTGATTATAATATAACTGCTAAACTTGCCTATGGTAACAACTAGTCTTGAGTGTATAATGATATGCAATCCATTTGCAGTCACTTCTGTAACCTTGAAAAAAAACCTCATTCATTCCAAGCTCTCAAAAGTCAATATTTGTGTTTTTTGGGGAAGCAGAATGCATAATGTGACTGGCAGAAGCGTAATTATGTGTTCAAAAATGATCTTCACTATTACTTGCTTACTGAAATCAGCCCCACAGCAGTAATAATAATCCTTGCATTTGACATTGCACTTATCATGTTGAAATATCTCAAAGTGCGTCACTAGCAACAATTGCTGCCAAGTGAAGTGACTGTATTTGCGGCCAAACGTGATAGCAAATTTGCACACAGCAAGTCCCAAGTCCCAAACAGTGAAGTGAAATACCACTTTATCTGGAGCACTGTTGGGTAGGCCACCAAGGCAAACTCTCTACTCTATTTGAATAATGTGATGGGATCTTTGATCTGAACAGGTAGACAGGAGCTTGGTTTGATTTTTCAACCAATTGACAATACAACATTCATCCATACCCTTCAGTCTAGTGTCATCTTAAGACTACAAGTTCGAAGTCCCACCTTGGGGCTTCAACCCACAAATTTCTGGCCATAGGTGCAAATGCTCCAAGACTTTACTCAAAGTGAAGAGCACTATATAAATGCAAGTAATTGGTGTGACTGTTGAAGTGTATTAGCTGAACTAGCTGACTTAAGACACAAAACGTATTGATATTGTATTTTCATAGTCTCATAATTATCACAGAATTGTCACAAGATCTTTAACATCCACTTGAAGAACAGGTATCTGAATCCTTGGTTTAAGGTCTTGTCTAAAAATTGGCACCTCCCACAAAGGAGTTCTCACTCAATGGAGTACGAGCCGAGACTATGAGCTAAAATCCCGACATGGAGCTTGAACCCAACACCTCTAACCTAGAAGCAAAAGTGCATTCAAGCTAACTATACAAAACTCCTTATACAGATTTTCCAACATATTTTAACATTATATCCTGCTATCCATTGAGTACAAGCTGCCATCCCCCAAAAAATGTTTTATCATTCCTCACTGGACATTTTATGATGTATAATATTCATGTCATATTCCTTGTGTCTGTCCCCATCAGCCTACATTTTCTGTAGTGATATCTTGGGAAACATTTCAAGAACCTCTGGTGGGCAGTTCTCTAACACTGTGCTTAGGATCAGGCATTAAACATGTGTGAAAATGACCATGTATCAGCTGTTAGCTTAACACTTTATGGCACAACATGTTAATGGACCAACACAGTGCATCAATAGTGACCCCAAATGAATATCTTACTGCTGTATCTCCAAATGGGTACATTAATATAATCCAAGGCTAGATTCTGAAATATGTTTGGCTGAAATAGATGGTACTATTTTCTGATGAAGAACTCTGCAGCCTCTAAAATTACAACTTATCTATATAGCAGTTTTCACATTGGGAAGATGTCTAAAACACTACCTCCAATCTCTTGTCTTATACCCCCCCCCCCCGTTCACTTCCACTGCTCTGATAACTCTAGCATGTCTCATGCCTCCCCATCTGCTGCACTTCATCCCACAATCCGTGGGCCAGCTTTGCCCTGCCCTCTGGCACACTCTTCCAAAATTCTTCCACATCACCCCACCCACTCTTCTTTCAAAGACTTGGCTTTCAACAAGCTGGCCCCACCACCCCCATCTCCCACTCAGCTCGCACTCCCAGTCTGTCTGTAAAGTGTATTGAGACGTTCTCTCCATGCAAAAGATGCTATATAAGTGCAAATTACTGTTGAAGAAAACTATATTCAGTAACTATTATACATACCATTCCAGGCACACGGTTTGTGTGTCCGGGTGATTGATGCTGTACATCTTGTGTCACCATGATGTCACCTTTTAATCTGCATCAGCACGAGATATGCTTTATAACTGTGTTACACTGCCATCACTGAGCAGTTTGTCGTTGCTTGGAACACTAGTTGGCAAACTTATTGTCACAACATTAGCGGTGCTGTTTTATAGATCTGTTCCTTCTATACTTTACCTCCCGAAGGAAGCGAGCAAGTCAACTGGGGCTGTGATTTTCAGTGTGGTTAAACTGCTGCACCGGTCAGCGTTATAACTGGGGCAAAGTGTTACAGAATTGTCACATGGGGTGCTTTCTTGGTTCAGTGAGGTGGTGGGAAGCTTTCCCGCAAGTCACGACAGGGAAAGACGCGATGTCTTTAGAATCCTGAGCACCGACAACACTACTAAAAGGCTTTTCTTTCCCTTTTGCAAAGGTTACATGGGCCAACTCAATCCCCTCGGACTTCCGCTTCCGCGACTATAGCCTACTACAGCCCCCTGTGAGCACGGTGGCTGTGCTCTGACATTATCCCACTCCACAGCAGTTGCTGTTGAACCCAGCACCACCTCGCCTCACCCTGCAGCATCTCTGCTGATGATGGTTGTTGGTGGTGGGGGATGGGGGATGGGAGGGGGGTTGGAGGGGGAGGGGGGGCAGAATCCTTCTCCTTTGTGCAGTGTGAGCTGTGAAACATGTCCTTTTCCTTTGCACGAAGGAATCAAGATCCCAATCTTTCTGCTTTGATGAAAACGTAACCTGCAGGGTGCTGCAGCACGGAGAGAGCTCGATGTCTCAAATGCTTTTGAGACGCTTCAACCCGATTGCATAAGCGGGCTAGTGAGAAACACGTCCCAGCGCACCCCCCCCCCCACCCCCCCACACACACACACACCGCACCGCAAAACAGCTCGTGTTCAGAGAACACGGAGTTGTTGAGAAATGAAGCGGACTGCAAATTGTCAAAGCGCAACGTTTTTAAAAAGATTGATATATGGAAATAATGTTAGGTGGTAGTCATTGATTCCCCCCCCCCCCCCCCACACCACACACACACATTTGGCGTGTGTATGTGTCAGTATCTTCCAATTGTATGAGCTGAGGGGAGCTCCTAAACCTTGCAGGGACGATTAATGATCTGGATTATAAACTAGCCTGGAAGTGCCTGTTTAATATTCCCCAGAATGGCGCGCCAGCTTGGAAAGTATCCAGAAATCCAAACACCCTGTCGGGTTCGATGATCGAGGATTTCACCCATCTCCCACCTATCGATAAATAACTACAATTTGTGTATCACTCCGGCAGTAGTGTGTGCCCGAGTGGAACTCATCACACAAGACTGTATTGTCTTGTACTGCATTCCTGCAAGGAAATCCTTAGCTTGGTGTCGCGTCCTTATTTAAAATACTGTAATTGAATTGCCTGGAAGTTGGAACACGGTATAATCAAACCACTTTTTCCGCTTCGATCAATCATTTCGCTGTTCAATTCCTTCAAATAATGGAAACGCCAGATTGTTGTGTGTAATTCTGCACCCACCACAAGCAGTTTGTGTGTGTGTGTGTGTTATATCCCGTGCAGGATTGGTGATACGCGGACTTCATTGGTTTCCATTTTACTGTCCTTTCAAAATGCAAAAAGGCGTAGTGTAAAATAAAAAATTCTCGCTCTGCCCTCGCGATTTCCCGTGACAGGGAATGAATATTGTGTAAAACAGGCAGAACCTCCGAGCAGCCACGCCAATAAGAGGTTAAAGATGTGTCCAGCCAGCAGGCACTCATCGCGTGACACGTAAGCAGAGAGGAGACTTCCTCAAAAACGTTGCCCTTAAAGTGTTCAAACTTCTACATACATATGTTTATATCGCTGGTGTCTTGGTTGGCAACATACCGCACATTATGCACGCCATTTGCATAACGCCAGCTTCGTTATAGACTCAGTAATGGAACACATTCTGCACCTCAGCTTGTAAAGTTAAACATGACGATCAGCGGATACTATGTGTGAATGTCTCAAAATAGGTTATACTCACACACATATCACCCCCTACGCGCACACAACAATTCTAGACCTGCCTCCACACACATAGTTTCGTTAACTCAGACCTCGACACACAGCTCAGCCACCCACATCAAGTCTTCCAGCCCAGTTATATGCACTCCTGACACTGATCCCTCGCCAATTCTATGAACTCCCACCTTGTTTAAACCCCCTCACCTCTCTTGTCCCCTGAAGACACTGTTACATCCCTGCAGAAAAGTGCTTTGCAACGCTCAATACAAAGACTGGTGCTGGTCCTTGATAACCTTATGGTCCGCTCGGACCCGACAGACTCATTTACTAATGGCCTGTCACATTTTAAGAAACTGACCCAGTTCCTGGTATCAAAAAGGTTTGAGAATCACCATTGCAGATAACCTTCAACAGCTCACCCAAGTGGCTATTCTTCAAATAATGAGTCTGCACTAGGAATGGGCAAATTATTACACATGTGGGAGAATAATAATACTATTCACAATCCTTGAATTTGACTTAGCACCTCATATTGTGGAGAGGTCTCAAAAATACTTCATGAGATATACTATAAAGTGGATTGTCTGTAACAATCCCTGCACTGATATCGCGCCTTATTCACATCTTCGAGCGCTTCGCAACTGCTAACACTCCGACTTGGAACCGGAGTCTTTTGCTTTGAGTTCAAATTTCCTGTCCTCCCACTGAGAGATTTCAATCTGCTATTGAGGCTACTCTGTGCTGTTCGGTGCACTTATTTTTGCAATGCTCGAGGGCAATGGTGGGCAATCCATGGCCCGCACGCGGCCCACCGAACCTTTATGGTATAAATCAAGAGATATTCAATTAAAAAAAAATAACGTTGTTGGCCGACCAAAAAGGTTGGCAACCTCGGCTCCAGGCACTCCGACTTTAACCGTTTAAAATTCATATGCAAATCGTTCCAGGTGGCACAGGGCGCTAAATTGTATACACGTACATTGCAGCTCTATACTACACCGACCAGAATGTTGCTGGTTCAAACCAATCTCAGTTTGTAGGGAAGCTGATCTCAGTCAGGGCTGCAGGAGGGATGCTATGATTTGCGTCAGCAATTCCTGGGTTAAAGAGGCCAAAATTCAGCCAGAATACCCACTCCAAATTATCACCCAGAGCCCCCTGCTGGAAGTACATGTGTACGAATGTTGAATCAGGGCAGGATTGACCTCAGATGTGATGTCCCCATAGACAAATAGCCTGTTCAGATGAGGTGTTTGAAAGATACAGTACAGGAGGTTTAAAAGGAACAGAAGACCTTGCAGCCTCACGACATCTTTGTTTTGTTGTGTGCATTTTCTGTTCTGGAGGCTGATGATCAATGCACTCCATACTCTCTAATCTATCACTAAGTGGGCACCTGCCCATGAAGTTACTGCTACCCATTCCATCATAGTAACTAACCACCTTTTTCTTTGCTTCCCTCTTGATCTATTGCCTTGAACTTTTCCAGACAGTAACAACTCTAACAACCTTTCCTGTGACTCTTGAATTATTTCATTGTGTCATTTTTCTCATCATAATCAGCCTCATGACTTCTCTCTTTTTGTGGCCACGGAAGGAACCACTCATGAATCATTCTTCATGTCCAAATAATTTCAATACAGATCTCTAGCATGACAACTCAAACACCTTCAATCTTCTAAATTCATTAATTCAAGGTCCAATTTTGAACATCTGAACAATACTGTGGTTCACACATAACACTTGAGCATTTTGCTTCCTATTGTCAATGTGACTATAAGGGTTGCACCGAAACATCGTATCGTTAAATTCTAATTTTACAATTTCACTTTTCCATTGCTTCAGATGTCTGATATTATTAGACTATGCAATTAAACAACTGTCTTCATTTGCTGTATTTCCGTAGCTCTAGACTCAGCCATCAATGATAACAATAATAATACTTACATTTGAAATAATGCCTTATCACGGTCATTGAGATGTCTCAAACTGCTTCATAGGATATACTGTAAAGTGGATTGTCTGTGTATTTTGCGTTGGAGAAAAGAATGTAGGGAGCAAACATCAGATCAGAATGGAAGAGCAGAGTGCATTGCTTGGGAAGTAGGGCTGGATAAGATTGCAGAGTTAGGTTGGATCGAGACAATGGAGATATTTGAAGATCATGCCAAGAATATTAATCTCAATTCCCTGCCATACAGGAAGTAATAGGTGCTCAGAGGCTTGTATGGGGGAAAAATCGGACTGCAGAGTTCTGGATCTGCTGAAGCTTCTGGAGAGAAGAGTTAGCGAGGCCAAGTATGAAAGCATTGATTAAAATATATTCACAAAATGTGGAAGGTATGATAGAGTAGGGATTGGACAGCAATAGGGGGGTCATTATAAATCTTGGAATGCCACATTCTTATGAGTATGGCAGTGCCATACCGTAACGACGTTAAACAGCAAGATAGCTTCCCCTTTGGTTGCTGTTCAGCGTCATCTGGTCAAAATGGGTTAAAAAGTTAGAGCTCCACCCCCAAATAAAAACATCCTTTCCTTGTGGACAAAGGAAGGTCTTCAGATTTTAATCCTATAGGTTCCCTGGAGGTTGCCCATCCCCGTGAAGTTATTGCATGGTAGTAAACGTTTTGTTTAGGACTGCAAACTGCCTGACCCATCATAACCACTCTTCGTTTAAACATCAGCACTAACACAATCATCACAATCATCCATCCTCCTTCAGCCATAACCCTTTGCTCGCTTGACTCTGGCCTACTTTCTCGTCCCCCTCTCAATTCGCCCCACCATCAGTAGGCGGACTTCCAGCCAATTGGTGTTGGCTCTCTGGAACTCCATTCCCAGATCCCTCTGGCCTGCTCCCTCCCCTTTCTCAAGATTACTATGTGTGCTTTCGGTAATCTTTTCACCGCCTCAGATCAGGTGCCCAGACAGAATTGTCAAGCACTTAGGATGATATCCTACCAACTGAAATATTCGTATCAATTATTCGTGTCAATTATATTGTATCCAACAAGCACCAACACAGACACCAGCATCAATATCGTTCTCATCCCCCCCAAACAGGGGTCACGTCATGTTTTAAAATCTGTATTTATGAAATCAAACCGAACCAGGCAACATATGTTGCTACAATATTCGTCGATTCTGGAAAACCTACCCAGTGGGTTTGTTTAACACGGCTGGCGTTAGAGGTACATGGACTGCATGTGATCATAAACTAATACAGCCATTCATCGGGGTAAAGTTAGGGTATTCACATTGCTGCCATTTGTGCGATGTAAGCAGGTAATTGCAGTTCATCTGAATTCTTAACAGCGTTTATGCCCAACGTCCAAACAGAATATAATGCGCTGGGCGTGTGCTCACACCACCATCTCTCTTCCACACATCACAACTTAAGAGATTCTCTTGGAAGGTGATGAAAACTATTTGCAAACGGGAAGAGGAAGGGAGTTAGCGACAAAATGCGCCTTTTTTTTCTTAGAGACAAAAGACCCCGCAGCATGCCAGTTCTTCAATTGTTACTATATTTGAAAATGAACAAAGTATTTTATCGTGATCGTTGTGTCACGGCTTAAAGTTGGAATAAAAGTGACGAGTCCGGAGTGCAGAGAAAACACAGCAAAGTGACAGCCACAACGCGATACCCTAACTGACCTTGGTGGGCTTCGTAATTGAGCAAATCCGTACATTTTCAGATTTGTATTGATTAATTCCCACATGTCGGGGAATGTTGCATACTAATTGAGGCTTGTTTTGAGCTGTAGCTGGCTGTCCGTTGGGCTTTATTTGTAATGCTTGAGATCGTATCACATCGTCTCTAGGCACTGTCTATACAGCGCGACCAAACTCTAAAGTCCTGCTTAACACCAGATAAAGATCAATCCAGCTACCCAACACCCTTCTGTCACAAGACAGAGACATGCTTCCTGCTGATTATAAACCCAAGCTGCCTTTTATGACCTGTGATAAATCTACAGAGCACGCTTCATTAAAATACAGTGAAGCGTGTGGTTCCCATCAATGTCTGTTGCACTAACTGGAGTAAACGGTTAAGTAGTTCACAGTTATGCAACACTATTAGGTCTTTCCATTTCAAACATTTGCAATGGAACACGACACCGCAGAATTTGCGTGGTTGTACATCTTTTACGTAGGATCAGCGCCCCTCTACACAGCCACTGCCATCGCAAAACCTCTTCAAAAGAGCATATCGGTGGAACAATCAGTAGTACTGTTGAGAGTTCATTTAACGATGCGCCTTCCCCTCCCCCAGCAGTGTCTCTTCAAACTGGTCTGACCGCGTCAAGATGCGGAGGTGTGAAACTCCCCCCACCCCCCACAAACTGCACTAAATAGATAATCTCTTCTTTACTTTAGGATAAATTATCTTGCAGTTAAATGCATCTGTATCCGCAGAACACCACCAAAGACTATCACCAAACCAAACAGCATGGAGCACTGGTAAACGTAACCAAGCGGGTTGGCCGTTGCAAAATGTTGCGGCGCTGCGCTCGTTGTGTTAAAACGATGATAAACTGCACGCGATAACACACCGAGAGATATTTTTTTTGTGACAATAAAGTATAATGGAGCCGGCGGAAATGGGACCGAAAACCTGCGGGAAAATAAACATTGGACGCGATTGTCATACAGTGCGCTGTTCTCATTGCAGACGTTGTAACTCGAGATCACTTGGATGTGAGCCGCAAACTCGGGCATTTTACAACAAAAGAGGCGACGAAGGACTGACCACAAGACTACAAGCTGAGCTGACTGCCCGGCCGAGCATGCGTGCAATGAGCATTACATGCTGCTGTGGGAAGACACTGACCTACGCTGAAGTCTGAACGCACTTAATTGCCCGCTGCACACGAATGTACTTAATACATCAGTGCAAAGATAATTCTCCAGGGCTAAGAGAGCCCAAGGTCTGTTTCAATGAAACACGCAGCGTGCAGCTGATACGGTTGCACGGTTTTGCCGTCCTATCATTTTGAAAACACATGACTGCATCCTGCAACTTCGGTCACGTTACCACGAAAATATAACGCTCTGAAGTGAGGGAATTCAACTGCAGAATACAAACCCAGGCAGCATCGGCACTCGCAACGTGTCACACCGTCTTCCTTACCTCGGGACATTTCAAAACCTGTTTGCCCGGTGACCACGATCGGACCTGAAAGGTTACACGGTGGCGTCTTTCATCACAAGGGCTCGTCCTGTTCAACGTGTGGCTAAATAGATCTGAGCGAATCTGAAGCCCCAGTTACTCATGTTTGGTACTCAGTGTGCTATAGATCATACTGTGGCCGGGTCATGCCTGGAGGGAACAGCTGAAGTACGTGATACGCATTCAAGTTTTCCTGAATGAACGACTCCTTTGGGAGGCAGCTGACCCTGCAGTGGGAAATCAGAGATTACTTTACAGCAGCAAGAATTCCTTTAAACTTACCTGCTTCCTGTTCTCTCTCTCTCACACACACACACATATATATATATATATGTGTGTGTGTGCACACAGATTAAAAACTAAATCTACTTCCCAAAATGGCTGCATTCACGATCCCTGTGATCGAGTTTTTTTTNAATCCTCCAAACCTTTCGCGAGATCCATAATGGCATTTGGCAGATGTAACTCCAACCTTGAAGAGTGTACATTAAATGAGATATAATGAATTGTCTGCGGTTCTGCCGTCACGAGAGGCTCTTCTAATCTGCGATTTCACATGTTATGGTCCGCATCTCCCGACTCGCAGGTCAGACTTCATCAAACGTCTTGTCGTGCGATCCTCACAACCTCAGTAATTACCACGTCATTTGCTTAATCTTCTGCAGTACGTGGAAGTCACTGTACTCCCTCCACACGGCTCTCCGTTTCACTTACAAAAGATACAAAAGGTGCCTAACGTCTAGTAAACTGCCAGGCAGTGCATAAAAAGGTATAGCGTGAGACCCATTAAGCCTTCCTAAGGGCTGCCTTCTTTCCAACCTGGCAGATTGTGTTGCAGAATGGGTTCCGCCGAGGGATGGTTTGGCAGCGCATACACATTCATAATGCTCTCTCTCTCTCTCGAGTGTGAGTTGTCTGTTCCAGCGAAGCAATAACCATCCTCCTTCCATCTAAATAGTGAGCACGTGTTGATGGCTGATTTACTGCAGTTTGTACATGCGCTGCTTTACCAAATGACACAATGTACCCTCGAGATTGTTGGTTGTGAGTTAGTTCTATTGTACGTGTACAACGTCTTGTGCAGAGCTGACTTCAGTAAAGATTATTATTGTCGGTTTGTTTGTCCAGATGGCGCATGTGGTTTTCGTTATGTGCACTGTGGTATCCACTTAAAATTAGCACCAAGACCAAATCCCGTTTAAGGCAAACATTTTCCAGGAATATGACCTTGTCGTTCAAGGAAATGTTTAAATATCAAATTCTTTGCTCTATTTCCATAGGACGATATCATGACAATAAAATCAGGATATGAATGGGATCTGCATCACTTCAAACCTGAATTTTAAACAGACTCATGGGCAAAGCAAAAATTGGTGAATCTAGGGTATATAATAATAATAATCCTTGCATTTGATATAGCACTTTTCACGTCTTCTAGTCTAGTCAAAGCGCTTCACAGAATATACTGTAAAGTGAATTGACTATATTTGTGTGTGAAAGGCTGCAGCCAATTGTACACAGCAGTGTCCCACAAACAGTTGTGGATTGAAGTGACCAATTTTATTATTTTTTTTCCTTGAGGGATTATTATCAGGTGTGTGGAGTAAGGAAACTTGCCCTAGGTTTCACCCTGCCGGGAATCAAACCCAGATCTCTCGCTTCAAGGCAAGTGCTCTAACCACTGAGCTACAGGACTCCTGTAAGAATATATATATACACAGTATATATAATATATACTGTATCTATGTATATTTCTTGCACTTAATATAGCGCTTTATCAAGTCTTCAAGATGTCTCAAAGCGTACAGAATAACAGGGTAGGATATGAACAGACAAAATGAAGCAGAGGGTAATTATTAATGTGCATTACTTAAGCTCCAGACAAAAGCTGACTATTATTTTCACTAAAGATCAGCTCTTAAACCTTTCAATTATAAAATTAATCAATCCTTGCATTTGATATGGCACCTTTCACATCATAAGGAGATCTCAAAGTGTTTTGCAGCATTTTCTGGAATGTGTAGTGACCGAGTAACTATGGCGAAAGCGGCAGCCCATTTGCACACATTTTTACTGTTGTGTTTTCCTGCACACTCCTGATAGGGAGTATACATGATGAGCAAAGACTATTCTCCTTGAAAAGGGGGTCTCCTTGGGGTTGGAGCTGGCTCCAAGCTGATATGTTTGGCAATGGAATGTCGGAATCAAATCAACCCTCTATGGTGGCCTCAGCAGTCAGGTCCTGAGACAGGCAAGTACTCAGTGCTTCAAAGCACTGCTGATGACAGACTGCTAGCCAGGATGATCGCAGGACTTGGAAAGTCTGGCTTAGCTTCCTAATTCCCCACTTGGAGTCCTTTAGCTCAGTGGTTAGAGCACTCGCTTTGTAAGCGAGAGACCTGCGTTCAATTCCCGGCAGGGTGAAACCTTGGGCAAGTTTCCTTACTCCACACCCCTGATGATAATCCCTCAAGAAAAATAATAAATTGGTGATTTCAATCCACGACTGTTTGTAGGACACTGCTGTGCGCAATTGGCTGCTGCATTTTGCCTACAAATATACAGTCAATTCACTTTACAGTCTATTCTGCGAAGTGCTTTGAGACATCTAGAAGATGTGAAAAGCGCTATATCAAATGCAAGGATTATTATTATTATTAATTCTGGTTCAAGGAGGAGTCTTGGGGACTTGGCCTAAAGGCCCGGTAATACGTTTATCTGTTTAAGTCCTACCGATGAGCCAAGTAAGCTGGTAAATCATCAACACTGCCTTGGAGTCCCGGATACCCACCTGCCACAGGTATCAAACTATCAAACTACCAAGTCCACCACAAAGAAGCAAAGTGACTCTGTTCTCACTTCATCAGTCAGGGTCTCTCAGAGGCAGAGAGACTTGAATAAGATCCGATTTAACTCCTCCTCCTGTGAGCATAGTCACAAGCTGGTCATCAAACAGGGTAACAGTATGGAAAAATGCACATTATAATAATTATAATATCCTTGCAGTTGCTATTGTGGCTTATCACATCTTTGAGATGTCTCAAAGCGCTTCACAGAATATACTATAAAGTGAATTTACTGTAAATCTTGTGGCGCGAAATGCAGCAGGCAATTGCACACAGCATTGTACCACAAACAGTTGTGGATTGAGTAACCACTTTTTTTTGGAAGAAATTATTATCTCTGGAAAATTTGCCCAATGTTTCGCCCTGCCCGGGAATCGAACCTGGTTCCTCTCGCCTGTGAGGCAAGTGCTCTAACCACTAAGCTACAGGACTCCACAAATTGTACAAATGCTATAAGATTCAAGAGGTATAAACAGAATCAAAACGTAATGTTTGACGTAACTAAATTTCTTGTGAAAAAGAAGGAATGCAGCTTTGATGAGGGAAAACTTAGTTTTTACCACTTTAAACAGAGGGTAGTAAATTGCCTCACATATCTTTCTGAAAGAGCCAGTATGATCCATTGGAACTGATTATGTTAATGAGTGGGTTTTACAACACATTTACATTGGCAATTTATCAATATTATCAATTCCAAAATTGGCAACAAATTCTTCAAGTAAGGTGGTAAACATCACTAGATTTGATGCTTTCCAGCTGTTATTCTCATAGCTGTGACATTTCTGCCTTCGAGTAAACACTTGCAGCCAACAGTACCTCCTCCACAGCTGTCTTTATGCTGTCCAAAGAATAAAATCAGTCTAAGTTAACCTAAATAAACCTCACATTATAAAAAGATATTAAAATATAATTTAAGACAGAAATAAGGGCGTGTCACAATTCCTTTCCAACTACCATATATAGAACACATTATTGTCTGTATTTAAGGAAAGATGTTATAATATATTGCAAATATATTTATTTAACATATGGGCTCATATTACAGAAAAATAAGGTAATTGATTTAAAAAGTTAATCCCCTTTCATATTATACCTAACAGGAATTAGACTGAACACTTAATAAGATCACAATTAATGAAATTTTCAAGATTCCAGGGGTATAAACAGAATCAAAATAAAATGTGTGACATAACTACATTTTTGAGAAAAAGAGGGAATGCACCTTTGGATTTTATGATTTTAAACAGAAGATAGTGAATTGAATGAATGGAATAGATTTCCCACGGAGACAGCAGGGTGGAAAAAGTGCTCAATAGGAAAACAGCAACATTCCAGTGAAGTTAAACCAAGGTCCTATCTGATCAGATGGATGTCAATGATCCATGACACTATTAAAAAAGAGAAGGGAGCTTCTCCTAGTATTCCAACTAACAAACCGCTTGAATCTGATTAGTCATTCACTTCATGTCTGTTTGAGGGACTTTTCTGTGTGTAAAATAGACAACACATTTGCCAACATGACCAGTCATCACATGACAATAATTACTGTGAGACACTGAGACATTAATGACATTATAGGCACAATAACAATGTTTTCTTGTTTTAAAATACTTCTATAAAATTATATTGTCAGTATTCCTCCAGACAGTCAGGGGTTAACATTAACTGGAGAGTCCCTGAGTGCCTCTGTTTCCTGATCAAAGGGCTTGATGTCCTTTTTTTAAGTTTACTCAAAGCTGCAATTCCCTCTTTATCAACCTCGAGTTCTACAACGAACCCCCCCAAATCTGATGGAATTGCACGATGCATTGTATTTTAATAAACTGCTGATAAACTCAGAACATTTAAATTTGTAGCATTGGAAAGGTTCCTACTCTCATGGTTTACTTAAGGGAGCATCTTCAAAGAGCAGCCCATTAGATCAAAGCACCATTCTGGATGAAAGGAGTTCACTCTGCACAACTCTCCTTATACCATGTTTCTAGTAGCTTGACCGGTCAGATACAGGGTTATGTAAGTAAATGCTTACAATCACCACCTTATTTATTGAGAAGGAAATTCTAAGATCAACCAGCTGCTGCAAGCATGAACCGAATAAATCTACTGCATAAAAAGATATTTTTACCTACAGAATCTGCAAAAATAACTGCGAAGGACTTTGAGAGCTCCAGTAGATAAAGTGAATGAACATTCACACCAAATGAACACTTATCTTCAGTTAGTGTGAATACTGTTTTGTGTTCTTGCATAGTACATTAATAGGTTAGAGTTTCTTTTCAAATATTATTTATTCTGATAAACACAGTATTTTTAGTTTGTTCTGTTAGTAATATTTTTCACTCAAGATGGATGATGTGGGGATTCGAGATGTCTCAAAGCCTTTCACAGAATATACTGTAAAGTGAATTGACCGAATATTTTTTGTGGGCAAAATGCGGCAGCCAATTGTGCACAGCACTGTCCCACAGACAGTTGTGGATTGAGTGACCAACTGATCATCTTTTTTAAAAAAAATTTAGAGGGATTATTAGCCCCCTGAAAAGCACTCTGCCAATTGACTAACAACTGGGTTCCTACTTACTGCTGGGTGGACAAAGGTCTGTGGAGCCTAAGCCTGAATTGTAACACTTGCAAAAAGACAATGTAGCCCAGCATGTAACTGCTGTACGTCTTCACCATTGGTGGGAATCTTGGTCATATCTTTATAATAGGAATAGACTCAAAGACTCAAACTCGGGATGAAGAACTTTACTTGAAAGGTAAATGGGCCAGCAACAGTAAAAGCAGTACCCATATGTCAGCTGCTATTGCTTTGCCTCCAGTCAGCAGTCAGCAGCATAAATGAGCCATTAGTTGCTTTCAATTTAGTATGGTATATGGCAAGTGTTTGGTAAGTAGTTATTCATGGAATCAGTGAATTTGTACTGATAGTTTTTAAAATGTAGGTGCTTTTGTAATAATGTCACTTTATAGTGCAGCTATGATGTCTATTTTTACAATGACAAGCAGAGTGCTTTGAAGCTACAGATAAATATGGGCTCAAAAGCATGCATTGCAAAATTTGTTGAGTAATAAAAAGTTTACTCTTTTGGTAGGCTTCTCATTGGTTGATTTTAAACCACAGCTGGTGTACATCCTTACCGGTATGACTCCACTTCTTCAGTGTGGCTGTTTAACACAATGTGGATGTTCATCTGCCTATGAAATACTGCACTTTCCTCAGCAGAAGATATCTCACCAACACCAAAAGTGCACTGCAAAAGCAGTGTTGTACCCTGGAAATGCATTTTCAGGACTGATTGCTCTTCCTAGACAGATAACCCGATGCTGTGCTGGAGAAACACTGAAACGTTGAAAGTGCTGTCCTTCAGATGAAACAACAAATTACATTTGTATAATGACTTTCATGTTGGGAGGACGTTGCAAAGTACTGAAGATATCCTCCCGATGTGAAACTCTGAAGACATTAAACCAAGGTCCTGTTTGCCTGTTCAGGTGGATGTTAAAGATTCCATAGTATTAAATAATAATCTTTGCATTTGATGTAGTGCCTTATCACATCATTGAAACATCTCAAAGTACTTCACAGAATATATCGTAAAGCGAATTGAATGTGAATTTTGTGGGCAGAATGCAGCAGACAATTGTGCACAGCAGTGTCCCACAAACAGTCGTGGATTGAAATGACCAATTTTATTGTTTTTTTCCTTGAGGGATTATTATCAGGTGTGTGGAGTAAGAAACTTGCCCAAGGTTGGTCCTGCCGGGAATCAAACCCAGTTCTCTCGCTTGCAAGGATATATATATTTTTATTCCTTGCATTGTGGATTGAGTGACCACATTTTTTTTGAAGGGTTTATTGCCCCAGAAAGCAATTCACCAATCGACAAACAATCTGGTGCCTTCTTACTGATAGGTACACAGGTGGGTGGAGTAAGGAAACTTGCCTAAGGATATCCCCTGGATGGGAATGTGAACAGACGGGTTGAGGATGGGAAAGGCTCTCACTTTCCCATCCTCAATAAAATAAATGAAATTTAAAAAATGAGTTTTTCCTAATAGTCCCAGCCAAAAATCTACAATTGGTCATTTACTTCATGGCTGCTCTGTGGGACATGGCTCTGCACAAATTGCCTATTGCATTCATCTACAAAATATACAACCACTTTACAGTAAATCTCTTTGCATTAACTTTTGCTGTTAGGTTAACATTTTCTGAATTTGATTTCTATTCTTGTACTGGACTTTGTTTCTTTCCAAAATCTTTTTTTTTAAAAAAGTGCGTATGTGGGGGTGGGGGGGAGCATTTTTATAGAACCTCAGCCCTTCACGGGTAATTACTGCCACTTGTTTTAAGTGAGGCACGCAGGAAGCAAGCCAAACACTGTGTGCATTTGCAGTGAAATCAGCTATCGTAGCTTCTTAATAGCAGTGACTGATGTTTTCTCTTCCTACCCCACAGGGCACTGAAATCAGCTGTGGTGTTTCAACTGCTGCTCTTCTTCGATCAGCTAACTCAGGTCATTCTGTGTTCTGTATTTCCAATCTGCATTCTTTTATGACAGTTGCTTTCAATGATTCAATGGATTGAATTGGCACTGTGTATCCAGTATTTCCAAACAGACTGATATAATCATTCTTTTGAGATTGTGAGCTTGGTGAAGGTTGTCGCTTGCTTTCAACCATCGTTAGTAGGATCTGGTGCTGCTACAAGTTCTGTATAGGCATTGTTTTCCATCAATACATGCATGCACGGATAACATGAACACATCAAAGCACCACTGAAAGGTTAAACAATTATGAAACACAGAGGCTCTAGTTTGTGAGAGGGATTTGATGGGTAGCTCATGATGAAATCAACAGCTTTCATTAAACTAAAGACAGGCAGGCATTCGGGTATACAAGAAACTAAGAGTTTTGAAATTTAACGTATCTACATGCTCCTGACTGCAGTAAGGCATGTAACAAGAGCACACAAAGGTAATCAATCAAGTTAGAAATGCTTCAATCTACAATAAATAAGTATGCTTACTGAGCTAACAATACTATGAGTGAAACCTACAGACTGTTTACATAAGGTTCAAACATTGTTCTGAGCAAACACAACACAAAGGTGTCAGGGTTAGGGCTGGTATTCATAAATGTAATTGGTGGGTGAACTGATCAATGCTATTGATTATTATGGTAGGAAACATTAAGCAAGCGCTCGGATAGATTTTCCTTAGGTATAAATAAACTTCAGTTGATGTTTTGTGCTATAGGATGATTAGATCAGCAGTGCTCTCTCTGCTGAATGAAATCAAAACCAGTTCATGTAATCTATTTGTACAATGAATAAAAATGCATCTTGTGATAAGGAAGTCTCACTACTTAAACAGCTAATAAAAACATTTCATAGCGGATCGTTTCATTTGTTAGGACCATTTTTGTCACACAGACAACCTATGACAGTTAAGCAAAACATGTACAAGAAACATGTACAGTACTATCATATGGATGTGATGAGATAGAAAAAAGCTAAATTCAATCTGTATATTACTTTTAAGATTTCAATTCTCTGGATTTAAATGTTTCCAGCTGCTTACAAAGAGGAAACACAAGTACTGTACCAGTAATTGGCCAAAGAATGAAAACTTCTATACAGTTTACCTAGAAAATTCAGAACACTATGGAAGAGAAAAATATGGATACAGTTGGCAAAAATAAAAGTTCACATAAATAGAGACAATATTTTCCTCAAATTTAGACTGTCCATTAAAGCATGTAAAACTGACAATGTAAGTATGGGATCAGTGGTAAGTATGAGCAACAGCTGCCTGGAGTGTGTCACATACAAAATAATGGATAACTGGGAGTCAGCTACAAGACTGTAATCTAATCAAGAGGTTCAGATGACATCATAAACTATTAAGGTCATTTCTAACCATCATCTTTCAAACTTACACTACAACCACAAGCCATTCCCTGCCATCTGTTTTTTAAAAAATATAAATGGTTACATTTGTTTCAGGGGTGATTTGTTCGTAGGTGGGTTTTGAGATGCAGCTAGCTGTCCTGGATACAATAACAAACACAAAAGGAAATAGGGGAGCTGTGGAGTAGTGGTTTTCCTCCTGTCAGTAAAATGTACACAATGAATGATGACAAGAGGAGAGAAACAAAATGAGAGTTTAAGCATTTGGACAATTTATCAAATATCAAAGTGAAGTTGCAAATTTAAAACAGAAAATCAACAGCAGAACGTAGCAGCCAATATGCCCACCAGTGGGGACCAAACCCCTTGCACTTGCAAAAAGAATAATGCTACTATTCTGCAATTAAATAATTCACCTTCCCAGTTCTGTGAGATTGCTCATTAGGGGCAAAGCTGTAGATAGGAGACCGCACATATATTGGAAGAGGAGAAAAGCTACTTGAACACCTCCCTTTTACTCAGGGACAAGTGATGGGATTCTGAAGCCTGATCAAGGGATAGGTATCAACAATACTTGTCATCATTTTAAATTCAATTAAAAAGGGGTAAAAAAAAACTTTCCCCATAAGAATAAAGCACTTTTAAACAATTATAGAAAAACACAAAACATTATAAAAGAAAGCCAATGCAAATGTTAGAAGAATGAGGAAAATGGAAGTGGACTGACCTATCACCCCAGTGTTTCATCAGCCTATGCATAGGAAGTCAGCAAGAGGAAGGATTGAAGTGGGTAGTGGGGAGATCAGGACCTCTGCTCTGGTAGCCACCACATCAAATAGCCACGAGGTGATGAGGTGACGAATTAATCTGGAGGATTGTTGGCAGTTCCACTAAGAAAAACTCCCTTCTCATTTTGAGATCCATCTGAAGTTTGATATCTCATTTGAAGTTCAGGGAAACTGTTATAAGGTGGGTCCAACATTTCAGTGAGTGCATTGTAAATGAGGCCTGAAAATGGCTGACTTTCAGATTGTTGCATTAATATCCATTCCTGAGCGTTGTGTTATGTATAAGAAGTGCCACTAACATCACTTCCAGTGCAAAGCACATGTACACAGCATGCAGTACAATTTGCAGGACAAAGGAAATGGTGTTGGCAGTGTTTCCTGCACATAGCATGCATGCACAGTAAACAGGAGTGATATTAGTGGTGCTTACTAAGCATAGACGCAATGTGCAGTAAGTGATGTTAATCAGCCATTTTTGGCACAGAAAGCCAGCCAACTTCCAGTTTGTGTATATCCATAGTAGACCTACCTTCTAAGGGAGGCAGCACATTACTGAGGTGAGCTATAACAAGATTCCCCAAAATATAGCACCTCCAGTACAGCACTTAGAATCATGGAATTATACAGCACAGAAGGAGGCCATTCGGCCCATCATGTCTGTACTGGCTCTTTGAAAAGAGATATCAAATTCAATCCCACTCCTCCGCTCTCTCCCCATAGCTCGGCAAACTTGTCCTCCCCAAATAATTATCTACTTCTCTCTTAAAAGATGTTATCGAATCAGCTTCCACCACCCTTTCAGGCAATGCATTCCAGATCCGAACAACTCGCTGTGTGAAAAACTTTCTCCTCACTTCCCCTCTGCTTCTTTTAACAACTATTTGAAATCGGTGTCCACGGGTTACTGACCCACCTACCAGTGGAAATAGTTCCTCCTTGTTCACCCTATCGAATCCCCTTATAATTTTGAAAACTTCCATTAAGTCTCCTCTTAACCTTCTCTGCTCCAAGGAGAATAATCCTAGCTTCTCCTGATAACTGAAATTCCTCATTCCTGTTACCATCCTGATAAATTTCCTTTGCACCTTCTCCAATGCCTTGACATCCTTCCTAAACTTCTCCAGTATTGCAATGGAGAGTGAACCTAAGCCATAAACGAAAGTTGATGGTTCTACAAGCCCTTCTGAATAGACTAATTGGCCTGTAACATGCTCACCATGATGCAATTTAATGTTGCATGCATCTGCCTTTACCTAGTGCTTTGAATCCAGCAAACTTCAGCAGGAGAGCGCCTTGAGGAGCTAGTCTTCCATTGCTCAAATTATGTAAGAGCTAGTACCATTAAGTTAAAAAAGTTTGAGTATCTTTACGATCTTTAAGTTAAAGCCCTCCTCGCTGGTCTCCCCAGCTCCACCATACACAAACCCCACCTATTCAAAACTCCGCCACCGGATACTCACCCACACAAAACTCATTACCCCCCATCACATACTTTCCAGGCTCCACTGTCTCCCAATTACTGAACAAATCGATTTCAAGATCTTCTCACTTGTTTTCATATCCCTTCATGCCCTCGCACCTCCCTACCTATCTAATTCCCAGCCGCCCCCCCACTTCACCATCCGCTACCTCCACTCAGCTGGCTCCAACCTCCCATTTGTCCCTCATCGCCTCCACTCAGTCATTGGTGGCCCTGCCCAACTCTGGAACTCTCTCCCTCAATTTCTCCACCTTGCCCCCTCCCTACTTTCAAATCTCACCGAAAGACCTTCCATTTTGATCATGCTTAAGGTCAGCTCCTCCACCCACCCTCTCCCCCTGGCTCGGTGTCAGTCTCCGCTGCTGTCAAGCACTCCAGGATGGTGCCCTGCATGAAGGCGCTATATAAATTCAAGTTGTTGTTGTTGTAAATAACCAACGTAACTACTGAATGTTTAACAATGTTAAAAACGTAGATGACTTACAGATCCTCTCTAGCAGATTTGTAGCCATGCACAGAGCCCCATGCTATTCGCATGCAGCGAAGCACAACAACGCAGAATCAGCAGTGATAGCGGGTTTCATTGCTCCACTAGTTTGTCTAACTAAACAATTCAAACATATACAATTCTTACGCTACATTTATTTTGTGGTCTTAGAGGGATTTAAAGGTATCTGTAGGTGAACATTTGTTTACACTAGTTTGGTTTCAGTGCCTTGGGACATCCTCCAGACGTGAAAGGCGCTATACAAATGTAATTTTGTTGTCTTTGCTCAGCGTGGTGAGGTTTTGCAGTTCCTTCACTGCTACCTTATTCTGGTGGAGGTATTTTTCAGCAGGTGTCAGGTGATAATTCATGGCTTGAATTTTGTTTGATGTAAAACTGCAAATTGCTCAATGGAAGCCACTGTCGTAGCTCCACCAATTGTGTGTTTGGTAAAGCTACAACCTATTGTGAAACTAAGCCGTACAGAGGAGAAGGTTCCAGATATAGAACCTGTTAGCTGAGCCAGCAACTGGGTGTTAGAATTGGGCACCACAATTAGGCACAATGCCTCAGGCTCGCCGAGCCCACACTCATTGTCTAAACTTACAGATAAAGAACGGCCATTTGGTCAGCTGGTGCACATGGAAGGGTATCCCAGCAAGAGAGTATCTTTAGGCAATAAAAGGAGTAACATTAGCAAAACAAAAGGCATTCAAACTAGCAATAGAAAAGTTATTACAGAAAAATAAATATCATACCAGAGCAAGTACATGTACAGGAAGTATACAATAACAATGTGTCAAAGGGCTCTGTAATTTGTAACGTTACATTATTTGTAACATTTATGTGAAAGGACAATGATCATTGGCTTTAATGTGTCTGCATTGCTGTTCTATTTATAATTTCGGAACAGATAACAAAAATACAAAGATATTAATGCAACTTTGGATAAACTGGAAGAGTTAAACACATAAACTGATGTTTCTGTTCTCTGTGCATTTATGAATTTGATGAGATTGATGTCAATTGAAGTAGAGAAGCTTTATGTCAAGAAAACAGATAGAGCGTCTGAAGTATCTGTACATTGTTGTAGTATTTATGTGGAGGAATGAAGATCTTTGCCCTATAGTTATTCGATTTATAATTTGGGGGAAATGTCTTAGAAAATGGTAATGCGAAAAATGTTTTAATATATCAAGGAGCAAAAATAAATGGACCTTTGTAAAGTTGAGATTGCATAAAATAGGATGTTGCCAAACCGTTTCTTGTTTGTTTTATGAATACACAGCTGGTTTGAATCCAGGTCAGACCAATGGGATGAAGACTCCTGCTTTTGTAAGGTTACTCATGAAATGTGTAAGGCGTGGTTTCAACTCAATTCAACAACAGCAACGTGCTTTTATATAGCGCTTTTCACGCAGGGTAGCATCTCGGAGCACTTAGCAGTGGCGGAGCTTGATGCCAAGCCGGGGGAGGCGAGTAGGTGACTGTTGGCACAGTCAAAGAGAAAGGTCTTCAGGTGTGATTGGAAAATGGGGAAGAAGCACGCAAGGCAGTGGGATTGAATTCCAAAGTTTCGGACATAGTGGCTGAAAGCACGGTCACCGATGGTGGAGTGGAGGGGACGAGGAACAAGCTTGTGGCCAGAGCCAGCCAACCAGAGGCAATAGGAAATGCAGTGGGGAATAAGCAGGTGGGAATGTGCTAAGGCGTGAAGGAATTGAATTCCTCGTGGTCACAAATCCACAGTGCAAAGTACCCATTGTTTTGAAATCTCATAAGAAAGACTGCAATAAGTTGTGGGAAAGTCAGAAATACACTGTTGCAGTAACAAATAACTTGCATTTATATAGCACCCATCACAAAGGGTAGCGTCTCAGGGCACTTAACCATTATACAGTAATTCAGTGAGGTTGTTGCTAAGGCTCTTTGATGGGGCAGAGTAGAAAAAGAAAAAAATTTCACACTGGAAATTTAATAATTTTTTAAAAGCTAAAACACTGAAAACATCGGCTGCATAAAAGAACACACTTAGTACTTAAAGAGTTAACCAGAAATGTTGAACAATGCACTAATGGAAAATCCCCAGGCTAAGTATATGGACTAGTGGTTGGAAGTTTTCTTTCAGTCACTCTTTGAGGAGTTCCGGCAGCAACTGTGCAGGAAATTCTATACGCAGAATTAGTGCTGAATGTCAATGCAATTTCTTCCCCATAGCAGAGTGGTAAGTCAGTCAGCAATGAAGTTCAACAGCCAATCATACACAAGTCGAAAAGAAACTAATTGATGAACTTAACAACTTGGAAACGAGACCATTGACCTTTATAAATGATTCTAGCAGTATTTTGGTTGACAAAGAGCAATGGAAAATGGCGGAGGAAGAGCAACAGCATTTGCCCACCATGTTTTCCAGCTGCTGCACTTGCTTCCTCTTAAAGGAACAGTGTAGTATGTCTGAAGTCAAACATTAGACATGTGAATTGCTGACTGTTTTTTGTACAACAACAAGATTACATTTGTATACAGTGCAACATGTGTACCTCAGTTTTTTGATATCACTGTCCACAGTTCTAAACTTATTCAACAGGTCATTACAGGCAGCGTACTGCATAATTTAATTAGGAATATAACTTTCTGGAGTAATAATAATTATTGCAATTGATAAGGCGCCTATAACATTGGAATGTCTCAGTACATTTACAGTAACTGCAGTAAAGTGCAGTGATTGTGTATTTAATAATACTTGCACTTGATATAGCGCCTTATCACATCTTCGAGATGTCTCAAAACGCTTCACAGAAGAAACTGTAAAATGATATTAGGCATGGCTGTGATACTCTCTGGAGTCAAGTGGCCTGCCAATGCTCACGTACGATCAATGATCATTTAGGCTGAGTTCAGTGGGCATCCAGCACCCACAGCACTGCATCCCAGCAAGAGGTGCACACCAGGAGCAGACAGGCATGTGACGGTGGGGAAAAAATGTGGAAAAATATATTGGTGGTTGTAGGGTGGTCCTAGCTGGTCAGGTAGTAATGCTCTTAACGGCAAACCATGCGATTTTAGCTGTTTAAACTCCAGCAGTATCCCACATCACTTTCTAGGGTCCCCAAGAGCTCGACTCTCACCAATCTAATTTTCTCTGGAATTAGGTAAGCACGGTTCATCCCTCCAGAAAGAGAGAGAGAATGTATTCTATTCCAAAAACAGGGAAATTTCTATTCGTAGGTGGCTTACATATCCAAATTCCCAGTCGGGTTTGGACACTCTTAAGCATAGTACATGCAGATTAGTTTCTGCATATATCAGACACCTGGCTGAACCCCCCAAAAAACAGCAAATGCTTTAAATAAGTTTTTCCACCATCTAGGTATTGATAGAGATACTTGAGCAGTAGTTACATAAAGTGTAACTAGTCCTTAACTAATATTTTTCCTATTACAATGTCTCTCATTCTATTTTAGTTCTGCAGAAATAGTTTCCTCACATCCAATCCACGATTTCCTTCATGGTTTTTAGAAACTTGGATCATGTGTCCCTTTTTCTGATGAGAACATATTCAGCTCCCTTACCATTTCTTCATACAGTAGATTATTGATTTAAGATACAGTAACATCCTTGTTGCTTTTAGATCTTCTTATGCATCCTCATATTCTCTTTGCCTTGGCAATTACTGCCATCAAACATAACAACACTTCAAAATTTGCCAACCAGCAGATCAAACGTTATTTTCCTACTACATTGATACACCACTCAGTGTGTAATCCCATCCCTCTTTGGCCTCAACTGTAAACATAGACATTCTACTTGTAATACCATCACCAATGTCATTAATAAATGCTATAAACAGTGTCGATATGTGGACAACCATCTACTTTTTCATATTATCTTAACTAATTAATAATTCAATTATGAGCTTAGGGGTAAATGTAATCTGTGGTGGGTTAACAAGTCATAAAGACTAAAATAACCCTGGGTACAATTCCTGTTGAGTAGATCTCAGATGAGTGGGACAGAACTATTAGCCTTAAGGCTGGAAAGGTGGGGGGAAACATTCTGGTGGAGTTTCTCCTAGTGATCACTATCCTAAGCCCTCCTGCTAAAACATACATGTGTGAACACTTGGTGAAGACAATACTAGGATCTGCTAGGACGTCCCCAATCATAAAATTGTCTGCCAATACACTATTTCTAGATTGATTGTTTGGACCAGCTACCAGAGAGCCCCACTGCCCATGAAACTATTGGCTTCAGGAAAGAATGATAAGCAGGGAAAAACTGGTGATTTAGAGAGAAAAATAAAATGTTCGCCATCACCTCATTTAACTTATTTGTTGTTGAGGACATATTCATTTTCTACAGGGGCAAGTACCCTACTTGTGCTCTGCATTTAAGAGGTCCAGACTGCAGTGTAAGTACCACTTAAGGTTGGCAGTCAACTAGAGACATCCCATCCAATAGCCATCCTATTACTGCAGAAAGATGCCTAATCATCATTGAGCACGGTTCAAATGAGAAATTCAGCAGATTAGGCGGCAGGTGGGGTGGGGTTGGGGAAAGGAAAGAACTCAACTGTCTCCCACTTGCAGTACTTTGCATATCTCATTCAATTCAAAAAAAAAATTCTTTAGGTAACCGGATTAATATGTCAAGTAGTTTTGTGTTTTATTATTGTTTTCAGCTGTGGATTTGTACCTTTATAAACATTTAAAAAAATATATTTGGCAAAATACCATGTGGGAGTTGGAACTCTGAGTGTAGTACTGGGAAGCTATCTGTTGCCTGGAATGGGTGGATTCAGTAATTAGAATGGAGCGATTCAGTGCTGAGTCCTCTGCCAGATTATATTGGCATTGATCCAAATCTGTGCATGTGTGAAAGCAGGGTCTGGTTACAACTAGTGACACATATTTAACACCCGAGATTTGGGTAGTTTTACTGCAGAGGTCAGAATGAGGCAGATTTTGTAGCCAATGGGATGTCATTAGCACCACACAAAGGGAATGTTGTGTAAAGTATTGTTTGTAAGAAAGAAGCTCCAGATTAATGGTAACGTGAATGGCAGATAAATTAAAGCAAACGTTCCAAAATACAGGAATATAGTGGGATGGCATGTAATAAATATACTTATTTCTGTGGGGTGAAAGCTTAGGCAAGTTAGGCAACCCACGACTGTTTGTGGAACACTACTGTGCGCAATTGCCTGCCACATTTTGCCCACAAAATATAGTCAATTCACTTTACAGTATATTCAGTGGAGTGCTTTGGGACGTCTCAACGACGTGATAAGGTGATATATGAAATGCAAGGAATATTATATTATTATAAGTTGAATTTATTTCTCCTAAAACTCTAATGGAGCATTTTTAACTCTGCAACTAAATAACATGACTTTTTTTGTGTAAATAGGCTCACAATGCTTAAACTCCTTCACTGGAGTGGAGTTAACCCTGTGTTTTGGAATGTGGGGCATTGCTCTTGCAGAAAAAGTAACATCAGGTCTCCATCTGCAACTGGAACAATACCAATGGATCTGGGTTCAATTCCTAATAGCCCCCTCTACCC
The DNA here is from genome assembly GCF_018977255.1 of Callorhinchus milii. Classification (NCBI taxonomy): domain Eukaryota; kingdom Metazoa; phylum Chordata; class Chondrichthyes; order Chimaeriformes; family Callorhinchidae; genus Callorhinchus; species Callorhinchus milii. The sequence continues at coordinate 51,476,519 of NW_024704745.1, forward strand.
TAACAGGGACATTGAGCTTGACTTGAGGATAACATTCCTTTCCTTTGATGTGCTGTACCAGACCGATGGCTCCCAGATCCAATAGATCTTGTAATACAAGATGTGGTGTCATGGGTGGCAGTGGGGGTGATCTCCTCTGAGCATGACTGCAGGTTTTGCTGCCCTTTCCCTATTCCTCTTGAGCCTGTCTGTTGTCAAGTCTGCACTATCCTGACTCGTTAACATTTAGATACTGGTAACATATGGTTACTATTGAACTACAAATTTATAGCATAGTATATGTGGACACTGTATAAGAAGTTTTTAAATAAGAAGTCTATCACTTTATCTGCCTTTAAGTACTGTTGTTTGGTTTATTATAAATAAAGATTTTTTTCAAAAAGATACTAGTTCAATGACTATGATTGCTGAGCAATTTAGATTTGGAAGCTCATAAGTTTGTTACCCTGCCTGTGAGAGGTTAGCCAGATATCTCACTCCAAATCTCTATCCAGTGATCCCTGCTGCAAAGTGGATGGATTGAGCTCAGCTATAAATACCCGCTTGGTTGAACAGCCTTCTAACAATCATTGACTAGGCTCAAATGTGAAGAATGGGTACTGGAAGGTTGCCTGGGAATGTGTGATTGGTCCCTGTAAGTCACAAATAAAACTATCCATTCTATCTAATATATGTTTATGCTGCTCATATAGACTCCTGTTTTTAATATAAAGAGCCACTCAATTTTAAATAAGTACTGTGTTGTATTGGTAAATGTTCGATGCTTGCTGTTGGATAGCTGCACTATTGCACATGTTTAGGATTACAATCTGATGTTCAAGTGCCACAACACCTGGATCTATGCACAGCAATTGATTACTTGGATTTTGGTACCTGTACTCACTTCATGCAGGAAATCAGAAGTAAAATCAGTTTCCACCTAAATTGAAATAGAGGGTTGAAAGGTAAGGTTTCAATTCTAATATAATTAGACATTTCCTCATAAATTGCATCGACTAGTCATTGCAGAGTTCATTTTGCAAGCAATGCATATAAATTACAGTTCAAAATTTAGCTTGAATTGAAATTTTAGAAGCCCACCCAGCAACACTTTTTAGCTGCTTAGAGTTGCTTAGGGGAATTCTGAGTCAAACATGTTCATGTGCTACTAAATAAAAATAAAGAGGTGACTGTAGACCTTGTCATTTCATGAATGGAAGATTCAACTATTTTGTAGCCTAAGCACATATGCAGCCAAACTACTGAATAGAATAATAATAATCCTTGTATTTGATATAGCGCCTTATCACATCTTCAAGACATCTCGAAGCACTTCACAGAACATACTGTAAAGTGAATTGACTGCATATTTTGTGAACAAATGATCTGTAGTTTATATAAAAACAATGTTTCTGTTATTAACAATAAAAGCAAAGTTTTTATATAAACAGATGAGTGTCCCACAAACAGTCATGGATTGAGTGACAATTTTTTTTGAAGGAATTATTATCCCCGGAAAAGTGATCCACCAATCGACTAACAACCGGGTTGCTACTTACGGCTGGGTAAATAGAGGCGTACGGAGTAAGGAAACTTGCCCAACATTTCGGCCTGCCGGGAATCGAACCCAGGTCTTCTTGCTTGTGAGGCGAGGTGTGCTCTAACCACTGAGCTACAGGACTCCATGTACTGAAGCACATGCAATGTTCATATAGTGCATTTTACTCCAATCTGCATTATCCCCTTTTTTAGCTCTATAATCACTATAAAATGCTATATTTGCATGCTAAGATTAATTGCACAATGCTTATGCAAGGGCAGTTGAGTGAGTGCTTTTTTAAAAATAAAATGTAAAAAATCTACGATTCTGTGTAAAACCACTGAATTATAATCTATTTTGAGATGCTAACAATAAATTAACCAATATAATTTTTTACAATCATTAACAGAATTAAATTTTTGAATAATATTAATTTACATTTCAGGTGATCTGATAGATTCTCCTGTCAACATACTTTTCCATCAGCCTGAAGGGTATGTTGAGTCTGTAATACAGAGTTGCTGGTCCTGTCAGTTTTTCCCCTCCTCTTAGATAGATAGTCTTTCAATGTCACACAATAACAGTCTAGGCAAGTGAAATGAATCTGATGAGCTAAATGTATCTGAGTTTGAATGTCACGTGAGACTTTGGGTATGAACTCCTTGACTTCTAGTTTGGGGGTGAATCTACCGGCAGAGCTACAGAGAGTCCTGTTATTTCGTTTTCAAGATTTATTTGAATTCTACTACAATAATCAGTTTAATGGTAGCTTTTCCTTCTAAAGTAGCTCATGCATACAGAGATCTCAACTTGGGCATCAAAGGAACACAGGCCTTAAAACTTTGTGAATTTCAGTGTTTATAATTCAATAAATCAATTATAACAAAATATTTTGATTGCTTCAAAATCTTTCTAAGAATTTGGATAACAAAATTCTGCCACAATACCAACAGCAAGATTTATTTTATTTCCAACCTTCTCCACTTTTTTCTTCTCATAATGATTGGCAGAATTCAACAGAGGTTGGCAGTTTTCCAATAAGTTGTCAGACTGGTTCATTTGGTAGTGCTCTTGCTCTAAATCAGAATGATGTGCGTTCAAATCCCATGTCGGACACTTTGAACTCAGAGATTTGGCTGACTCAGTTCAGTGCTGGGAGTCCTGCACTGTCAAAGTTGCAGTCCTTCAAACGCAACTTTAAACCTAGGTCTTGTCTGCCTGTTCAGGTGGAGGGTAAAGATCCCATGGCACTATTTGAAAATAGAAGGGCATTTATCCCAATGCTCTGGACAACAATCCTCCAGTTAAATTGGTCATTCATCTCCTGGTTGTTTGTGACCTATTGCCCTGTGTAAATTCACTGTCATGTTTGCCTACAAATATAGTTACTAAAAAAAGTCATTATTTAGAGGCACTTTGAGGCATTTCAACACCATAAGTTGCTATATCAAATACAAGGATTATTAAGTGCCCATTTGCACATTCTTGATGTGTAAACCCAGATAGTTATTCTGTTCAGCCATAGGGCTATCACAGCCAAGATAATCCTGCCTTCACCCAACATCCATAGAGTCTTTAAGATAGCATCCTGGAGAGCGATCGGGAGTAAACGTCTGAGATCAAATCATGGCAGCAGATGAGATCAGGCTCAGCCATAATGTCTGATCAGGTTCACACATGAAAAACAGCAATTTAGGTATTCCTTCTGGAGTACTGCTGATACTTGTCGAACTATAATCCAGGATAAGTCAGTGCCTTCAAAAGAAGCAAGAAGAAACAGAAAGAAAATTGGAGAAAGAAACAAGTTCTGCTAACAAAATGTTCAGGTCTTCAGGCGTGATCTGTAAAATCTGGAAGGAGAGGGCAAGGTGGAGGGATTATGGAAGAGAGTTCCAAAGTTTCGGGGTACAGTGGCTAAAAGCACAGCTGCCAACAGTAAGCGGAGGGGTTAAGGAACAAATAGGAGGCCGAAGCCAGCCAAGCAGAGGTGGCAGGTAGAGGACTGAGGAGTAAGCAGGTCGGAAAGGTACGGAGGTGCCAGGGTATAAAACCAACAACTTGCGCTTATATAGTGCCCTCTATGTAGGGTATCGTCTCAGAGCGCTTAACAGTGGCAGAGCCTGACAGCGAGCCGGGGGGTGTGGGGGAGAGGTGGACGTAAGCACGGTCGAAGAGGAAGGTTTTCAGGCCGGACTTCAAAAAGGGTAGAGAGGGAGCAAGGCAGAGGGATTGAGGGAGAGTGTTCCAGAGTTATGAAGTGATTTGCAGATGAGTGTGAGGATCTTGAAGTCGATTTGTTCTGTGATAGGGAGCCAGTGGAGCCTGTCAAAGACTCGTGTATTGGGGGGTGGGGGTATGGAGTTTAGTGCGGGTGAGTATATAGGTGGTAGAATTTTGAATTAGTTGAATTTTGTGGATAGTGGAGCTGGAGAGACTAGCGTGGAGGGTATTGGAATAATTGAGGCAGTGGATGGGGGTTTTAGAAAGTAAAGCCATTGAGCAACTGAATCATACAAAACCAGGAAGATAAGTTTTAATCCTTAGTCTGTGCTCAGTTAGCTGATCTCTGGTGGGGTGCAACAGGGATACTGTGCAATAGGAGCACTACAATGGTCCTCCCTTCCTTTGAGCTGAGAAACCTATAATAGTTAAAACTGGCAACACCACCATCAGGGCACATTCTAAAATGTAAAGATTTACAAATAATTATGATTAATTTTAAATATCCTTTTACTTTTCTATGCCAATTTGTTGAATATGTTTTGCCCAAATAGCGAGTGCTGCTAGCATCACTGGAGGGTATCAACTTCGAAAAGGCACAGAGCAAAATTAAACCATTTACGGTTGATATTTGCTACGTTTATGATGCATTGCTCTGCAGTCACTTCAAAAAGTACTCTTTGCAGTGCCCTGAAGCTCCTACTGCTGTGGATTTCACGGATGCAACTGTTTCCAAAGTTGCACATCATGATCTTCCCCACACTGCCAACAGCCTGAAAATAATGATGATGGCACTCCCGGAGGCAGCAGGCATCACTTACTTTGCTGTCTATGGCACCACTGCAGACAAGAGCCAGGAGATAAACTGTCATTGAACACAGCAGCAAGTGCCTCAGGAGGCAGCATCGTCACTTCATTCACATTATCAACAGCAGCAGTGCCTTAGACAGCAAATATAGTTTCAGTTAATCAGATTATTTCCCCACCCCCCAAAGTGCCAGAAATGTATTTATAAAAAAAGCAAAAACAGTACACGAATAAGTTATTTTACCTAAAATATAAATGCAGCATCTTCTGAGGTATCTAATCTTATAACTACAGTATTTCCATCAATGTTACATCCTCTGATTCAGTTTCAGTATCTCATTCAAGCTAGCATCCTGATAATGACACCTAAACTTAATCAAAAATATCCAAGAGTTAATAGAAATGTATGAAATAAAACGAAAAAGATGGTCATCCCAAATTAAAGCTCTAATTTGCTTTGAAACGAGCAACAACGGCAAGACTTTCTTAAAGCATAAAGCTGTCATACGACAAATATGTTTGCTGATATTTTGGCATGATCAAAATTTTGATTTCACACAGTTATATATTGTATCATGTCCTATGATAAGTTTGGAATTTCACTAAAATATAAGCAAAAAATAAGTATGATTTGTTTCTGTGTGTGATTAGTCAGTTTGATTTTTTTTAAACATTAGATGACAGAAGCAATTGTAAAAAAGATAAATTGATCCAACAATTTGACCCTGGGAGTTGATTGAAGCATACTGACTGGGTGTCAGGGGAAACTGTACTAAGGTAACCTAATGTATGCTCCAGCTACTCATGTTCTTACAAGTGAGGTTACTCCTTCATATAATGCACTACGTTCCAGGTGACACCACCCACTGGGAGCGAGTTCCACAAGGAAGAGAAACTGTGTGCAAGAGTCTGCTATTCTGTGCGTGCATTTTAAACTGATACAAGATGTTGAGGTGCAGCTGCAGCAGCTTGTGTGGCATAAACATAAAGACCTGTTTTAACTATTAGCAACTCTTGTGGTGTTGTTCCAGTTATAATCTTGCAGAGGACGGGCAGTCTGGCCGCATCTCTCTGATGTTTTAGAGGGTGGACTTTTGGCAAGAAATGAAGTAATTAATATAACATTTACCAGTAGGCAATGGTGTTCTAAAATTCATTTAAGGTTCTGATTGTACCACATTGTGCTGAATCCACTTTCTGAAGTGAAATTCAGTAATCATACTGAGACAAGTGGTCTTAGAGCCCCTGGGATAGGGAAGAAAATACAAAGTGCCAGAAGGAAGCTGGTTCATATTTGGTGTATTTAAGCTGCAGCTCCATATCCAGTATGACTCAGTGCCATCAAGAGAACAGGAGATGAATTTGGGGGAGGGGAAAACAAAAACAACAACAACAAGATTCCATTTATAAAGCGCCTTTCACGTCAGGAGGACGTCCCAAGGCGCTGCACAGTTGGGTCATGACCCGAGCAGGGGGGAAATGGTCAGGGTGAGGGGAGGGAAGGGAGGGAGCGAGGAGGGGGGAAATGGTGAGGGGAGGGAAGGGAGGGAGCGAGGAGGGGGAAGAGATTCGAGAGGGGAGCTGAAGGCTCGGTCAAAGAGAAAGGTTTTGAGACCGGCCTTGAAGGAGGAAAGGGAGGAAGCAAGGCGAAGGCACTGGGGGATAGAGTTCCAGAGCCTAGGGGCTGAGAGGCTGAAAGCCCGACCACCGATGGTAGGGCGATTGGGGCGGGGGACGTGGAGCAGACCGGAGCCAGAGGAACGGAGGGTACGGGCAGGTAGGTAGGGGGATAGTAGGTTGGAGAGGTAGGAGGGAGCAAGGCCATGAATGGCCTTGTAGGTGAGGATGAGGATCTTGAAATCAATCCTCTGGGGGATGGGGAGCCAGTGGAGGCGAGCGAGGGTGGGAGTGATGTGGTCCCGAAGCCTGGTGCGGGACAGTACACGAGCTGCAGAGTTCTGAATGACCTGCAGCTTGTGGAGGGAGGTGGCGGGAAGGCGGGAAGAAAATTGCTAAGATGAAAACGTTGTCAAATTGAATATACAGTCTATCCATTTTATTCGTGCGCAATCGTTTTTTTTTAGAAAGCCAAATAAAAGCATGTTGCATCCAGCTGCAGAACTACCATTTCTTCAGGCAATGAAATGGTCTGCAGTTTCCTTTAAAAAAAACTTTTAAAAAAATTTTAAAAATTTTTTAAGCCAATGGGAAGATAGCAGAGTGGATACGTACTCGTGTATCAATTCTTTACATGCTTTCAACTTATTTACACGAGTGTATAATATTGATTTTCCTAGGCTCCCCAATGGATAAGATGGCAAGTTACTGTAAGTAGTTCAATCCATGGTCTGTGCTACGTTTATCTGATTTGAGCTGGGGCACTAGTAGGGAACAAGAAATAAGCCAGAATTTCCTGATCAGAATACAGTGACTCCTGCTGCAAGGGTGTGGATAACAGCTGAGGTTATGGTTGATCTAGCTGCAATGCCCCAATAGTTAAATGGCGTTCAGGCATTTACCATCCGGGCAGACACAAAGAATAAAACTAGGGCAAAATATTGTACAATGTTCATAGTACCATATCCTAATATTTGTTAGTGCCAACGTAAAATGAGGGGAGAAAATTGAAGAGGGTTCTTCAAAAAATCTTAATTTGTCAGCCCTCAGTATCTGACCAAAATGCAAATAAATTTGTGCCCAGAAACAGTTATTTTAGCTTCAGATTTACATAGGAATTCCACATACACAGCAACGCTAAATTGAACCTTATATTGTACTAGGGAGTTCCAGGTATTAGTTCATGCATGTGCAAGACTGTCAAAACACAGGGTTACCTGTTGATTAACGATTGAAAGAACAGCCATCAGTATATCATTGCTCTTTGGCAAAATATGGCATTATGGTTTGGAAAAAAAGTACTGGAAACCTTTCAACAAACACATGTAAAGTACACCACAAATGCGAGCCAGGCTGGAATTCAACTTCTAAATGGCTTTCAGGTTGTAAAATTCTCTATGGGTAAGTGCTAGCAGTTCTCAATTAGGCCACTGGATTAAACCTCTTGTGTCAGCAGAACACCTCACCTGAAGAAATGCCAGCAGCCAAGGCTGTCCTCCACTGTATAATGCGTCTAATTCTACATTTTACTAAACAAATCAGCATTGACAGTGGGACATGTGAAAGGCCCCAGTTGAAGCAAAGATCTAGAGAGGGTGTTTGGACACCATTTCATGAAGAGGAAATAATGTTTTGTTAACCCAGTGGTTTCAATTATTTATTGGTATAAGATATTTAAATTCTGCAAAACCAATGAGATTTTCAATAAACATTAAAAAATTAAATAATATTTGTTGATTGACAAGTTATAAAGTGGTTTTTTTGTGCCTTGCTTAATCAGTCTTCATAAACAACAGCCTAAACACTAAGTGGTGACGTTCTTTCAAATTATTTTTCTTCTCCACCACAGTTTTACAAAAGCTCCATTGCTTATACACTTACCATTAAAGATAACTGGAATTTTCTTGTGAGGTGACTGCATAAAGTTCTTTAGCTCTACATGTGTAAAAGGAAATTAACTATCAAGAAAAGCATCAAACATTATGATTTTGATGGTCAGTTGTTAACTGTTTGTGAAAACTTACTTTACAGGGATGCTATACCACTGGCTCGTCTGAAATACAATGAGTTTCCTCTAGAAAAGAATTTCAAGCTTTCATATTTAAAGGGCAAATGCCTTTTCTCGACTTGTCCAAGTGGAATTTTGAATGTTTTTAAATACAATCCTGCACAATAGCCACTTTTATGTATTACTCTCACACACCTGACTCAAATGAAGAATGGCCAAAGATAGGTCGCTCCTGCCAGTGGAATTGTATATGAATAATTGTCTCTGCTTTCAAGAGAGATGTTAGGTTAAAAATAAATTAAGTTAACAAAAAATGTCATATGTATGAAAACAAGTATATAAATGCTAAAAAAAATCAATCATTGGTAGATGATGAGATCTCCATTACTCATGGAAGAAAACCTTTTATTCATAACTTTATATACCTATCTTCTATTTATCAAAAGGAATAACTGTGAGAACAGAAATGGCACTGAAGTTCTGTAATGAGATTTGTATTAAGCTGAAGAAAATCCACACTTCGATTAAACACTCTATATTGTGTGTTTGAGCATCTGTTCCATCTTTGAGAATAGAATGAGTGAAAATGAAAAACAAACACAAACTGCTGACAGATTCTTTGCTGGAACTACAAAATCTTGAAAAAAGTTTGAGCCTGCAAGCTTTAGCCATGTTCAAACAGCAAGTTGCTTTATAAGTCTAATTACATCCCGATCCCTGCAGGGAATAAAATACTGCATTCCCTTCCCAAGCACTATATCAGATCCAGTATGTTTATTTTTAATATGGGGACACCAATGCAACCTACAAACTGCTGATAATAAACAAACGATGGACGAAATCTGGATCTATCACCTTCCTCCACAATGGCTAGGAAACGACGCCACTGAGCTGTCATGTGTGGCTCTCTGCTAATAGCATGGGTTCCTCTCTGAAGGACTACAGGACTAACGGATCTGGGAACAAAACAGATGTTTCATTCATTCCTCACAAATTAACTAGTCAGCGGTTCCTACAAGTAATATTTACTGTGGAAACTGCGGTTGGGTATTTTATCAAGTGGTAACAAATAAAACAAAAATATTGCATCGCTCTTTGAGAAGCACATCGCCCTGGTTGTACTATTTGTAACATCTATGTTAAAGCAGGGGTATTTTTTGTTTTTTCCTAAAATGAAAAAAAAACAATCAACACAAAACAGTTTAACTTTGTCTTATATTCAATAACTGATTAACAGTGCAAAATAATAATTGCATTTCAAATAAACACAACAAAGGCCTGGTTGCTTGTTGACCAGTAGGTAATGCTACACAAGCAAAATGCTTCAAAAGAAAAGGGGAAGCTACTATGGGGACAGGACGTTTTCATAAACATATTGCAGTTGTAAGAAACTGTTTCAGCTCTGTGCCAGTTTCACAATATTTTACATTGTTTCATCTTAACCAACTGAACTACCTTGAGTATCAGGGCTGATTTAATAGCATAAATAAATAGCATAAATAATAAATAAATAATAATAAATAAATAATAGCATAAAAAACAGTAGAGGAAACTACTACGACAAAACATATGTAATGAAAGAAAACCAAATAAACCAAATAATCAAGAGGGGCTGATTCAAAAAAGCAAGCAAGCCAGTATTATCATCCAGCTGTAAATTACAATACTGTTTTTCCCCCTTCCATTTCTTTTCCTGAACCACAATGAAGTATGGTTTCATAAGTGCCAGCAGACCAATGTTACCTGTTCCAAGTGATCTTGGAGTGCCAACGCCCTGTTCGTTGGCCTTCCCAATTCCTCCTCCACAAGCTGCAGATCATCCAGAACTCTGCAGCTTGTATCCTCTCCCGCACCAGGCTCCATGACCCCATCGCATCCACCCTCGTCCGACTCCACTGTCCCTCAGAGGATCGAGTTCAAAACTCATCCTCACTTCAAGGACCTCCATGGCCTTGCCCCCGCCTACCTTTCTGATCTGCTAACACCTGATCAACCTGTCCGCTCCCTCCGCTCTGCAGGCTCCTGCCTCTCCATGTGCCCCACCTGGCCCACATTGGCGGTCGGGTCTTCAACCCCAGACTCTGGAACTCCATCCCATATTCCCTTTGCCTTGCTCCCTAGTCTCCTTCAAGGCACGGCTCAAGACCCTCCGCTTCAACCGTGCCTTCGGCCACCCTCCTACCCTCTCTGCCTTCCACCCTCCCTGATCCTAACAACCCCCAACCCCGTTCAGGGCTTAATCCCTGACTGTTCAGTGGCTGGGACGTTCTCCTGATGTCCCAGGTGCTTTACAAATGTAATTTTGTATTGTATCTTCACAGGTCACATCTGAACAGTAATGCTGGCAAGTTATTTCACCAAACGAGCATCACAGCTGTATATAATGCTACCCTACACATTTCCAGCAGGAGTTACTGGATGGGGATCAGGAATAGGATCCCAGGCTGATTTTGTTATCCATGAAACAGAAATGCTGAGAACAGTTATGCTATTCCTATTGCCACGCCAGCTGATGGCAACTAACTCAGTGCACACCAGCAATTCAATCTGGCATCTTCCAGGTATGTAGGGTTCAATTCTGTACTAAAAAGAGCTTTTAAAAATATAAATACTCTGGGAACTTACAATAAAGGTTTATACAATGTCCACTAAAATGAACAGTCACTGTGTGTCAATACACATATCAGTGATTGTGTTGGCCTGAATCAGCTAGTAGCACTCTCAGAAACTTGTGAGTTCAAGCTCTACATTATTTGAATTTTGGACTTACTCTGTGCTGACACTCCATTTCAGTACTGGGGAGTGCTGCATTATTGGAGGAGCCCTCCTTCAGATGAGTTGTTAAAGCTGAGGTAGAGTTCCTTGCAGTACAGGTCTCAAGGCCAAACCATAGATCTAAGCCCCCTGCCTCTGCTCAAAGGTAAAGGAAGAGTAAAGTCCCGCCTTCAGGATCTGGCACAATATTTAATTACTTTGTTTACCGTATTCCTTTGTTTTTAACTTGCATTCAGCTCCTATTACCTGGGCCCTAGGCCACCAACTAGATTGTGTGTGAAAATATCTTATGTGAGTGAAAGGGAATCATTATCATCAATAGAAATGTAACATTTAAACCCAGGGAGGGTGACCAAAGGGTTACTATGGAGCTTAAGCTTTTTTTTGAAGGTGAGGGTCCTTAGATAAGGAAGAGAGATGCAAATCTGCAGAGGCCAATGATTGTGTATTTGTTTCTTTCTCTCTCCGTCCCCCCACCCCCCTATGCTTCACCTCTTCCCTTAAAATGTGTTGAATCAAATCAACCCAAGTTATTCAAAATCTTGCAATTGTTAGAGCACATCTGTATGTGAAACATGACCATGAGTGTCACTGACTGGAATTAAACTATGATATGATGACTTGTGCAGATTAACACCCATCTCATTAGCCATGCAAAAAACAGAGTTTGTGTCATATCTATATTAACATTGTAACCATTACTTTTTATCTATTTTCTTTTATTCTCAAAATATTGTTCACAATTAAAATAAGGGACTCAATTTCAATGGATTAATTGTGTGGCACGTTAGTCAGCATGCCTGTCATGTCGGGGCCCATGAGCTCAGAAAGGTTGGGAACTCCTGGTCTACAAAACAGTTGCAACACTTCATGGTTACTGTGAAACAAAGATGTTAAAATGTTTCAACATATAAGGTGCAATAAAGTGCAAGTTTGTTCTGTTCTAATTACTGTACGCTTTGATTGCTGTTTCAGATTAATGCTAAACCTCTAGGAAACAACAATGCAGTTCTTTTCAATACATCAACTACTTAAATAATAATCCTTGTATTTGACATAGCACTTTTCACCTCTTCTAGACGTCTCAAAGCGTTCACAGAATAGATTGTAAAGTGAATTGACTGTATATTTGTGGGCAAAATGCAGCAGCCAATTGCGCACAGCAGTGTCCCACAAACGGTCATGGATTGAAGTGACCAATTTATTCTTTTTTTGAGAGATTATTATCAGGCGTGTGGAATAAGGAAACTTGCCCAAGGTTTCAGCAATAAAAGGATAAAACTGTAAAAGTTACATTTCAATCTTTCTGAATGTTAATTTTATGATTTTTTAAATCAAAAAAATCAGTTTTCTTAATCTTATTGCAATTCAATAGTTATTTCAAATTACCAATTTATAATATACCTTTTTCAAATCAAAAATGCATTTCTGCATAATATTCTATTTTTGAGACGGATTTCAAGGAGAAAAGTTAATTCAATGTGACCATAAGTCAATGTGAATAAGACAAATACAATTAACCAATTATTTTGCTGTGAATAAACAAGGTGAGGTAATACAAAAAGAGATGACATGAAGCCCATAATGCAAAGCTTGATCTTATAAATCTGCATACAGAAATACCATTTCTCTACTCAAATGCTTTCATATTTTATTTAAGTTCATGCTCTGCCAGATCATGGTACACAAGGCGCAACAACCAGATAGTGTGCTGTAGAACTAAAGCTGTGATCATAAATTTTCAATTTGGTTGAAAATATGAGAATTTTAGATCTGTGTTTATCCTGAAACAGTAGAGAGATAGCCAAAATCAAACACTTGCATTTATTTAGCACCCCTCACACGGGGTAGCTTCCCAGAGCACTTTAGACATTGATGGACAAAGTCCTGCCCCTATTCATTTCAAGGACAAACTGGTTCCTTATGATTTTTTTGAACCATTCTAATATTCCTCCGCAGCTGTAATAAAGCTGCTCTTCTGCTCTCCATGGCATTTTATTGCTGCCGCTGATGGCCACATCGAGGTTTGTTTATGACTCTGTGTCTGGTCATGAAGCCAGAAACAGACATGCTCGAGAGCTGAGGCGGTTTCCTTCTGCCCAGGCAGTCGATTACTTACCCTGGGGAAAGGCAGCTCCAGACCCACACGATCAGAAGTCAGTAGAGACAGTTTTTGTAAAGCAGGGAAGGTGAATTCACTGATCTGAGTCAATATCAGGCACACAGCCAAAGGATTAGTAATTCCTGATGTCTCTCGCTTCCTCTGATTTCAAAACAACTTGGGTGCCTTCAGACTTTTCTCTTCCACTTAGATCTTTCCTATTTTAGCACCTTTATACTGTATTTAACATGCTTTCATGTTTGAAGTACGTAGTTTACCTATAAATACAGTCACTCTACTTTACAGAAAAACTCTAAAGCCCTTTGAGATGTATCAACATGTAAAGAAAGGCGTGATATCAAATGTAAAGATTATTATATTAAGAGCCAGGGGGCGGGGGTGGGGGGGTTGATAGGACCAAAGATGCAGGTCAGGTAAATCAATACAGAACCACATCAAATTCTGTGTTTAGATTGCACCATAATGTAGAATCTCCCCAAATAGAAGCAATTATACAATATCTGAAGGATGGAGCTGTGTGTTCAACCCATTTACACTGCAGAACAGAATTCATAGTGCCTTCAGCAATAGCTGCGCTTGCACAAACTCAAGCACGTGTGTGGATGTTTCCAAACTTACAAACTGCAATTTTATTTTCTGGTCAGGAGCTTTCCCCACTGTGCAGGCTCTCAGCCCGCCCACAGTTAAAAATAATGGTTCAGCAGTACTGCCAGAGGCAGGGAAAATATCTACTTCTGCATTTGAAGGTCAGTTCTGTGGCAACAACACTACCAGTTCATGTAGATAGCAGGCTGCCCCTGAAAGTATGACTACCACAGGCAATAGAGCTGCATTTAAAGCGCGGCATAAGTAAGCAACAGTTATTTCCGAAGCTAACATTTAAATATCATGGATAGATGAACAATTCAGTTCCCGTTCAGTATTATGGTGTAAATTACACAAAACCTTGTGCAGAGTTGTAAAATCATTGAACAATAAAGTTATTAAAAAAGATGGCTTTCAATAATTGTAACTGAGCTGAGAAAAATAGTTGAAAGGGTCGTTAAAAATCTTGGGACATAAAATATATATTTACATTTTGAACTCTGTATGTGAAACTGGAATCCAAGCAGGATAATTTTATGATTGTTAGCACTCAAACTTTGAATTACACAGTTATGTTCCAGTCTAAGAGCCCTGACAACTGTAAACATCAATCCCTCCTCATAAACCTCAGACCCTTTTACAGAGAATCCACAATAAGTAGGAGGATGGTACAAACCAAAAACACCACATCCACTCATCCACACTAATCTTGTGAAATATAAACTCTGTGGTGGTGGTGGGGGTGTAAAAAATAATGTTAGAATCAATTTAGAAAATATTCACAGATATTTATGGTAGAAAGGGCTAAATATTTTCCAAACAAACAAGACATTTCAGTATTTCAGCACCTCAGGCACTGGCAGCATCAGCCTCCACAGCTGCACACTCAACCTCACTAAGCCAGTCAGAAACCTGGGTATCTTGTTTGATCCTGAACTGTCCTTTCTCCCCCACATCCACGCCATGACCGGCATTGCCTACCACCACCTCTGCAATATTGCCAGACTCCGCCACTGCCTCACCACTCAGGCTGACGAAACCCTCATCCACTCATTTGTCACCTCAAGGCTCGATTATGGGAACTCCCTCCTCATTGTCTTTCCCAACTCTTCCCTTCACAAGTTGCAGATCATCCAAAACTCTGCAGCTCGTGTACTCTCATGCACCAGGCTCTGTGGCCCCATCACTCCCACCCTCACCCGACTCCACTGGCTCCCCATCCACCAGAGGATCGAGTTCAAGATCCTCGTCCTCACCTTTAAGACCATCCATAGCCTTGCCCCCTCCTACCTCTCTGACCTGCTGACTCCCTCCCAACCTGCCCGCTCGCTCCGTTCATCAGGCTCCGGCCTGCTTCATGTCTCCCGCCCGACCCGCCTTACCATCGGTGGCCGGGCTTTCAGCCTCTCTGCCCCACACTATGGAATTCCATCCCACGGTCCCTTCGCCTCGCTTCCTCCCTTGCCGCCTTCAAGTCTGTCTCAAGACCTTTCTCTTCGACAGTGCCTTTTAGTCTCCCTCTCACCTCTCTGCCTTCCCTCACCCCTACACCCCTACCTTCCCCATGTTCGGGCCCCGACACCTGATTGTTCAGCGCTTTGGGATGTCCTCCCGACATGAAAGGCGCTCTATAAATGTAATTTTGTTGTAGTTGTATTGAAGGGCTAATCGTAAATGATATGAAGTTTGTTTCAATACAATCCTTCTTCAGTTTTCCCTTTTTTTGTTTAAGTCAAGGGCACCAGCCTGTTACTTCTGAATATTTGCTTTTAATTTAATCTTAAATAAGACAACTAACAAATGAATGTAAATTTCAGAACTCTCAAATTGTGGCTACCTGTCTCAGACGGTCATGGCTGGTACACAGCATAGATTAGGGTCTTCTGATATTTGAAAATGGGTAGAACTGTCTTCAGGCGTAAATAGAAAATTTGCTATGATGTTATGAACATAATATCAGAGAATATCCTACTGTAGGTCAAGTTCAATTCGTCCCAGCCCTCGGTGACAAAGAAGTCAGTACTGGCACCTGGTCTACCACTTTATAGCCTCACATGCGATTCTAAAATATGCAGCTCAATATAACAGGTGAAAATTGGGGAAGGAAGCACTTTATCCTACAGTACAAAGCCTATAAAATATTTTAAATACCATTCAATAGTAGGATTGGATGGATTCAATTTTTCTACAAAATCCAAGACTGAAAGTAAATGACCCACTATAAACAATAATTTTCTTTCTTCTTCTCTACTGTACTGTTGAGTGGGGTTCTCACTTTTCACCAAGAACTATTAAGTACTCTCTATGAAATGAGTGATTTCCAACCCATTTGTCAATAGTCAAAAGGCCACAGCCTGAAACTATTGTACATAGTCATTTGTCATGAATGGGCTCTGATGAGCAATCCACCCACAAACCCAGTAAGATAGCACCCGAACACCTCAATAGGTAAATGTGGTGTGGCACTGAGCCATAAAAACAGGATGTTCTCAGGTTCAATTTGTGGTCAGTGCTGAGTTTGCTAATCTCAGTTAAACCAATGATGGCATGCTATAATTGGTTAGGAAGGGAAAAGATTGAGTTTACAGCAACCTCCTACTAGACGTGTGCATTTTGGAATTGGGCATGGATGGCAACAATGGTCCCATGGTGAATAGTCTGCCAATATTTACTCTTCAGCCTCACAGATAAAGAAATCCCATTTGAGTGAAGTACCAGTGGCCCAAACCTCTTTACAGCATCAGCTGGACAACATTGTACTCAAACTTCAGATTATGCAGTTCTTAAAGGGATGTTCGCCCACAAATATACAGTCAATTCACTTTACAGTGTGTTCTGTGAAGCGCTTTGGGACGTCCTCCTGACGTGAAAAGCGCTATATCAAATGCGAGGATTATTATTATTATGAGAGAAAACTGGCTGAACAGAACAGTTTTAACTATACAAATCATTGTAAGTTCTGGAAATCAAAATGCTCAGTCTTTTTACTCATGTGCTTTAGTGATGTGAAAACTCTCTACAATGTGTAGCAACACAAGTATAAAACACCACAATCTAAAATCCAAACTTTGGCTTTGGAAGATGTGCATTACAGATTCTCCAGTTGAATCTACAAGTAAAGTCCAAAATTATTGCATTTCCACAAGGATTGCATCTGACCTCTGCCACAGCTGTTCAATGACTGCTTAAGGATGTCAATGATTCCAAAATTGAAAAGCTTTTGGTTCACACCACTTCACTTTTATAAATGTATAAATAGAAATTACTCCCAATTGCAGAATATTCCCTCCCCTTTGCCATCTTTGCAAATCAGTCTCTCAATCTGTTGTGACACAGGTACAATATAAACATTTAACTCTGAAATTATCCGACATTTTAAGGTGACTAAGAACTCAATCCTGAAACTGATTTAAGTGAAAAATGTACTGTAGTTTCAAAGAGACGATTCTCAGGCTGAATGAGTTTTCTAAAATTTAGGTACATATAAGACCTTTATTTTTTGAAATAATTCAAAATAACAACACCAAGTCTGAATCTATCAGCTGAAGTAAATCCTAAATTTGACTTTTTCAAAACCATCCTAAAATCGCAAGTGACCCAAGCTCTTAAACTTAATTTATAACAAAGGCCTTATTCTGAAAAAATAAGACCAGATTTTATATTCTCCAGTTCAAACACATACAAAACATCTTATGACAACATATAATTTCACACAGGACCCATGCACATACCAGATTTAGACCAGAATAAATAGGTTAAAACAGATCTCACTCTCATGAACACCACAGTGTGGGAAATGGAAAACGTTACACTGGTGCACAAACAATGTTATTCTGAGGTTGAGGCCTGAGGAATGTTTTGGGGACAGATTAGAGGAGGGTTAGCTGTGTATCTAACCATGATATGCCTGACCTAGGAGTCCTGAAGCTGAGACTACTTATTCAGAAGGGCAAAGTTTAAAATTTTCCAGCTCTGAAACCCCTCACCTTGATACGCACAATATTAAAAATAATTGAATCTTCTGGTATGTCTATGAAACACACATTACATAAATGTCAGTATTTACTTGGAATCCACAACAATGATTTACATATACAACTTGACGCAAATTCCACCTAACAAGCTTGTAGTGTCTGCATCACAACTGTAGTGTTTCGCCCACTACAGTCAATTCACTTTACAGTATATTCTGTGAAGCGATTTGAGACGTTTAGAAGACTTGAAAATCGCTATAACAAATGCAAGGATTATTATTTTTACATCACCCCCTCCCTCCCTTCTTGATCTGTGGAGTCCTGTAGCTCAGTGGTTAGAGCACTCGCTTTGTAAGTGAGAGACCTGAGTTCAATTCCAGGCAGGGCGAAACCTTGGGCAAGTTTCCTTACTCCACACACCTAATAATAATCCCTTCAAAAAAACAAAATAATAATAAATTGATCATTTTCAATCCATGACTGTTTGTGAGACATTGCTGTGCACAATTGGCTGCCGCGATCGCCCACAAATATAGTCAATTCACTTTACAGTATATTCTGTGAAGCGCTTTGGGACATCTAGAAGACGTGAAAAGCGCTATATCAAATGCAAGAATTATTATTACCTGAATTGCTCCATTCTGACTGCACTATTAATGAAGATATCACAGATATTAATATTTGCAGTAACTGACTAAACCATATCAGAACTGTATGGAGCAACAATACACAACTACAAATTGTGCCCATTTTATATTAAATTGGACTCAGAGAATCTGTTCACACTTGGAATCTAAAATTATTAATCCATTTAATCATTATTCAATGCAATATCAGTATTATGAACATGTCAACCAGCTTCAAATAGATATTAAATTAAGCTACGTTAAAGCCTTTACGTCGTCACAAATTTCATACTGTGCTAGAGTCCAGACTTCAAAAATTATTCCAGCTACAACCTTTCGAGTCTTTAGCTTTCCAAGTATGAATGGACTTATAGTCTGCTGCATAACAGTTACAAATTAAAATAGATCTGAAACCAGCTTACAACAAACCAACAGCAGTGGAACCATCCACAAAAGGAGTAGTTTTCATATGATTTACTTCTCATCACCTACAGGATTCAGAGAAGTTAGACACCTACAGATATAACTGCACTCTGGGCTAGCATTACATTTTTTTAAAGGGCAGTAAAATCTTAGTTTCAATTTCTCCTGACAATACTGTTATTTGGGATCTCTCCTTCCTCCAACTAGTGCTGTAATTATAACGGTGACATTAGCTTGGCACAACAATATCAAATCAATCAAATATTCACGAGACAGGTAACAATGTATTTTTTNACAGTTTATATAAAAAAGTATCAGCTCAATAATGGTAATATTACAATATGTGATTGACTAAATCATTTATTTCCCAGAAATATAAATCATGTCAGCTTGGCTCAGTGGTAGCTTTCTACCCTCTGAGTCAGAAGGTTGTGGATTCAAGTCCTATGTCAGGATTTTGATTCACATACTCTAAGATGACACTCCAATGCAGCATTATGGGTGTGTTGCACTGTTGTGGTGCTATCTTTTGTATGAGGTGTGAAACTGAGGTCTCGTCTGCCTGTTCAAGAGGATGATAAAGATACCACGGCACCAGTCAAAAAGAGAAGGAGGTTTCTCCTGGTGTCCTGGCCAACAATCCCCCAAATAAAAATTGGTCATTCACTTAATTGTGGGACACTGATTTGAGCAATTGTGCTGCTGTGCTCACCTAAAAATACACAGTCACTTCATTTCACAGAAAATCCTGTGAAGCACTTTGAGACATTCTTCCGATTTAACAAGGCGCTAAACCAAATGCAAGGAATATTATTACTTTTCAATCTATTAACAACTGTTACTGTAGTAATCTCAGATCGAGAGGTTTATATAGCAAGATGTGAACAGAAATATGAACAGAACCCTTGCTTACCATCGATTTCAGTGAGTCATGATGCTCATTAGAAATTGGTCTGTGACTGTTTCCTGAATTTTTCTGATATACAGTACAGACTTCAAAAATCAGTCCGCAAAGCAAAAACACAAGTGGAATCATTAGCAGCTGAATTACAGAATTTAATCACAATGCTTCCCATTGAAATGAATGAGAAACAGGCTGGCAGTGTGATGACATCACCAGTCATGCAGTAATGTTCATCTCGGTTTAGAAGGGTGAGTGAGGGCAATTGCTTCTTTCCCCCGATCTGAAATAAATGAAACTGATGCCCAGCGGGGAGGGGGGAGATTTTGGATTTCTTTGTGGAGTCCTGGAGCTTAGTGGTTAGAGCACTCGCCTTGCAAGCGAGAGGACCCAGATTCGATTCCTGAGCAGGGTGAAACATTGGGCAAGTTTCCTTAATCCACTTGACTATAGCGGTAAGTAAGAACCCAGTTGTTAGTCGATTGGCAGATCGTTTTTCTGGGGATAATAATCCCTTCAAAGTAAAATTTTAAAAAAATATTTTGGTCACACAATCCACGACTGTTTGTGAGTCCCTTCTCTTTTTGAATAACGTCGTGGGATCTGCCTCTGAACAGGCAAACAAGTCCTTAGCTTAATGTCTCATCTGAAAGACAGCAACTCAGTCAATGCAATATTCCTCAGCGCTGAACTGGAAGGTTAGTCCAGATTATAAACTCAGAGTCTCTATACAGGCCTTGAATTCATAACCTCCTGACATTTAGAGGCAAAAATACGACCATCTTCGCCAGGCAAGAATGGGGTAAAGGGAACATTATGAGAACTACTGTACTTGTGCACCAGTCAGTTTAGTCCTTGCTAAATACAAGCTCTAGGTAGAAATCATTATCACCACTGTCTGGACAAACTTATTTAATATGTTTGCTTCATTTCCTTTTCTTATTTCTTCTGATTCATTTATCCATGTTCTTGTTGACATTAGAAACTATACAAACCTAGTA
Organism: Callorhinchus milii; assembly: GCF_018977255.1. NCBI lineage: Eukaryota > Metazoa > Chordata > Chondrichthyes > Chimaeriformes > Callorhinchidae > Callorhinchus > Callorhinchus milii. Next base: position 51,497,097 of record NW_024704745.1, read on the forward strand.
TCAGAGCACAGCAATGAAAGTCAAAGCCACTGCAATACAAATTGAGAAAATACAATGGTGAAACAGTGGGACAAAAAGTTCATTCACTTGAAAAGAAAAGCAAGAATACATCAGATACCAAGAACTGAAACAGGAAATGCATCCAAGTTACAAGCTCATATCAGTCAGACTGCAAAATTAAAATGTATTTATCGTGTTTTATTTGTATAATCTCAATAAATTCCAGAAATAGAATTTTAAATCAGCACTGTGACAAAATATTAAAATATAGACTTTCTGGAGTTGTGCATCTGTACTAATTGGCAGGGCTGAGGGAATAGTGGAAAAGTAGTCCCAGTCCACACCGATGAATAAATTATGCTAATGCAGGCTCCAGAATAACAGAAAATATTCATTTCTCGTGACTCCCTCGTTTGTGGAGTAAGCTTGATATCCATTATGTATTCTGTTTGTTTGTATCAGGTGAATAAAACAGATTTAAACTCTTTTAAAAAATATTTTATAACATTTTCTGGAAAATCTTTTACATCAGAAGGACAAAAGTGACACAGCAATATTGTTTGCGCTATAAAAATGAGGCATGTTTAAAATATATATCATAATTTGCACATAATATGCATTATCTTGTGAATTTAACCAGCAGGAGAAACTTAAAGATCGGTGACAAAGATTTAGTTGTAAACTATTAACTGAGATGAATTAAAATGGATGCAAATACAGTACATTAGAGCATATATGTATCTATACAGTCTATATATATATATATGAAATTCTCAGTTATCCTGGCCTGATTTTTTTCCCCCTAAACTACATTTGGAAACATTTTTTGTGTGTTCACACACCTTCGAAGATATTGGATAATAGCTGGTGCCTATGCCATACTACCCCAACAAAGAATCAGCTCTTTCAAGAAAGGAAAATTGGCAAATAAAACATTCATAATGTAAAATGGACACAGAACTTCCCAGTATTCAAAAGATTATTTATTGATTGAATTATTACTATGAGTGAGTGACCGTTTTTAATTGGGGGATGTGTTACAATACAAAATTACATTTGTATAGTGCCTTTCACATTGGGAGGATATTCCAAGGTGTCGGACAGTCAGGGATTTGTTGGTCAGGAAACTGGGAGAAACTCCCTTCTCTTTTCAAATATTGCTATGAGATCTTTACAGTCCACCTGAACAAGCTCTTTAACACCTCATCGGAGTGTAGTTTGTACTTATAATCATTTTATAGAAAGAATGCACAATTATATAACTACTACTTCATGTGTATCTAAACATCATTTAAAAAATGTAAGTTTTTAGGATTTCCTTATATGAACCAACCATCTATATTTTGATTGATTGTAGAACAAAATTGGCACGTGTTAATTATTTGAACAATAAAACTACAGCAATTACAAATATTTGTCATCCTTTCCATGTAATTCACTCTTTACACCCTACATTTAGCCATGCCATACACAATAATAAAATCTTGAAGCCTCCCTAATCTCAAGTATAGTAAAGAAAAGGAAAAACACCAAAAAACATAACTTGGAAACAGAAAATTTACACTCTGGCAATGTAGGGGTGCAGTTACAGTACAGACACTGATTTATGGTGATGGCTGTAATACAGCAATGCAAGCAGGGAAACTTGGAGTTCTACTGCCACCTCTGCATTGATCTTGTTTTGAGCTGAGTTCAAGTAAAGCAGAGCTTGATATATTCAAACGTGGAAATTCATCACGGGCTAAGATTTCTAAATTCCAATCAGTGTCTTGTCTGAGATACGCTAACTCAACACAGCCCAGGGATCGGAACCTGTAACCTTCTTGATCTGTATGGCTCAGTACAACAAATTGTGATGAATTTGGACCATTAAGAGAGTCAGTCAACTGTTTTCTTTCATTAGTAGTATACTGGGTTACCTGAATTCTTGTTGAACTTTTAGTTTAAAATTTCAAACGGACACCTGCTATGATGCATAACTAACAAAGTAAAATTATATTTTTGGTTATTCTCACGATTGATATCCAAACATCATTTGTTTCAGCAGCTGTATGGCACACAATTAATCACTGACTCGTGGATAAAATTGACGATAAACATGCAGTCTAACTGGGACACACGTTTCAATGTGGGTATGCACATACAACACTCATTCCTTTCTGCATTCCTATTTTTAAAGCTGCTGGTGTCAGGCATTTATGTAGCTCAGTTTTCATCGTTTCCTGTGGGGGATAAACGTTATTGCCTTGACCATTGATGTGGCAAACTGGAGTGCAGATCACATGATCACAGTTTACTGGGTTTGGTAGAGCACTTGTATGCCACAAACTACATTGAAAGTTATGGGCCCAACAGCGACATACTGGAAGTTGGAAAGTATATTTAATAAATGAAGAACAAATTTAAATCTTAAGTAGTTTTCTGTGCTGGAACAAACTTACTGCATAAGATAATTTGCAGTCAGACTGCAGAGCACCTTAGAGTGCTGTTTAGTGAGCACAACAACAGTCTGAGAGAGACTCATACACATTTTGTCTGCAATGATTGCACATCTTCACCCCCAAACCACCTCACCACCTTTCAACCCTCACTTTGACCTCAACCAATGCTACTGTATTTTACTTCCTGATAGTATTAATGAGAGTAATGAGTACTCAGAACTTATTTGTTTGTTGATCTACTGTTTGAACAGGTTTACAATGAACAAAATCATACTTGAATGAAAACTAATACATTTCAAATCAATTCAAATGATGTCAGCTACACCCAATCTTGCCAAACAAATTCTGGGGCATTTTATGAAGAAAAGCCAAATGGCCGCATACTGTTCAAAAATATATTGTCTTATAAATGCAAAGCTCATGTGAATTCAGGGCAAACCACTCCATAATGAAGTTTGCAGTGAACACCTCATCATTCCAGGGTGAGTCGAACAATTCACCCCCTCTTGACATTCATGCCGATACGACGTGAATGCTGATTAGCCTGGTTAGCACAGCCCTGGTATGAGGTACAAATCTACTTTTCATCATCCCTCTGTGTCTGTTGAGCACTCACCATGTAAACCTTATGCCAATGGCATATTTGCTCAGGAACAGCACAGCTGGAATCAACAATACAGAATCACAGTCCCCAACAGCTCTGTGGGTAAAAGCATCATGAGGCAGAGTGTTGAAGAATACAACAAGTCCCAGATGTAATACCTGTTTAGAGAATATGCCAGTGGAGACTCCACTCACCTCTCTGGGTCAAAAGCTTGTGAATCCAAGTACTACATCAGGACTTTAGCTCATATGCTGATACTCCAATGTAATATTAGGGTAGTGCTGTATTGTAAAAGTGCAGTCTTTTGGATAATGTTAAATCAAGGTCCCATCTGCCTGTTCTTCAGGTAGGTGTTAATGATTTCATGACAATATTCCAAAAAAGAGTTTTTCACAATGCCTGGTCATTCAACAACAACAAATTATATTTGTATAGGGCCTTTCATGTCAGAACACGTCTCAACAACAACAACAAGATTCCATTTACTGAGCGCATTTCACGTCGGGAGGACGTCCTAAGGCGCTGTACAATCAGGTCAGGACCCGAGCGAGCAAGGGGGAAATGGTCAGGGAGAGAGCGAGGAGGGGGTAGAGAGTCGAGAGGGGAGCTGAAGGCACAGTCAAAGAGAAAGGTCTTGAGACCGGCCTTGAAGGAGGAAAGTGAGGAAGCAAGGCGAAGGCACTGTGGGATAGAGTTCCAGAGCCTAGGGGCTGAGAGGCTGAAGGCCCGGCCACTGATGGTAGGGCAGTTGGGGCGGGGGATGTGGAGTAGACCGGAGCCAGAGGAACGGAGGGTACGGGCAGGTAGGTAGGGGGATAGTAGGTCGGAGAGGTAGGAGGGAGCAAGGCCGTGAATGGCCTTGTAGGTGAGGGTGTGGATCTTGAATTCGATCCTCTGGGGGATGGGGAACCAGTGGAGGCGAGCGAGGGTGGGAGTGATGTGGTCCCGAAGCCTGGTGCGGGACAGAACATGAGCTGCAGAGTTCTGAATGACCTGCAGCTTGTGGAGGGAGGTGCCGGGAAGGCCGGCGAGGAGAGAGTTCCCATAGTCCAGCCTTGAGGTGATAAGGCACTGAGTAACTGATAGTAACTGAGAGTAATTAATATCTATTACTTGATAGCAATTACTATAAAGCGCCTTGGTACGTTTTAATATAAGGCACAAGATTTTTTTGGGGAAAAACAATCTTTCTCTGATGCTTCATTCCGGGGAGGGGGGACATCAAAATATTTCCCACTCCTGATCATTTCAGTCACACTTCTCTGCTGGAAGAGTGCACGTGTGAATCCTGGGAGAGGATAGGATGAATATTGGCTTTGATTTATCTTGCATAGTATAACAACAACAACAAAATTACATTTGGATGGCTCCTTAACGTGCAAGCATTCACTTGACCAGACTTATGTGTGGGAAAACGATCATCTGAGCTACATAACAGAAGGGCACTAATTAAACTAACATGAGTCCAATTGTGCAATTGCATGAGTTCTCCCCCTCCCCCAGAAGGTGGATAGAAGGGGTGGGGTTCAGAGGAGAGAAGAAAGGTCAGAAGTCCAAAGCGCTGTAAATCCCTCTGACCTCAGATTGATAACCCTAATGAAACAACAGCAGGCACTGTAGTTCATGTAAAATGTGGTTTGAGAAACCTGCCCACAATCACTTACCGATAGGTTTTGTATTTGAACTAAACTGTGAGCTTTCAGTTTAACCACAATAATACGGGTGGGAATATCTGCTACAACCAGTTTCACAAAGTCAGTTGGGTTTTTATGGAGGTTGCAGTCATTGCACATTGCTGAAACAACGCGAAGAAATAATGCTGACCAGCAGTAGTTGGGCAAAACTAGAAGAAACAAGTGATAACAGTCCTGAATGGACAGACGTATTAAATAGGCAGCCAATTCGCTGCAATTATCTATTGTAACCCGGGGATTTACAGGAATGTAGACTCATCCACTTCTCGACGTTCATAAGAAATTGAGCGCAGATTCTTCCTCTTTAACAGAAAATGTAAGGTTTATCGGAAAGGATTTCGAAGAATAGCTATGGTTTCAAACGCCCGATCGGTCAACGAGTAAAACTTCTGTGTCAGTGTTAATTTACCAGGACACAGCTTCGACTGCCATTTCCTGGCATTTCTCAGCACATGTTTACAGAATATATGTTGTTGCAATGGCTTTAACGGCAGCAAAACTACCGATGAGCGGTGCACTTGCACGAGGTCCCCCCAAAAAATCGACTTCGATCCACTAGCAATACGCTGCTCTTATCGGTGCAGATCGATCGAGGTGCGTTGATAATAAAGACCGCACTCTGCATTTTTAATGGAGTGCTAACTTTTACAGCCCAGCTGTTAACATGGCAATATGGACGGGGTTCCAGAGCAGATTGCTGGGGTTTTCCTATTTCCATGGCAGCTTCACACGATCCAGTCTCTTAAAAGGCATCTGTCGTACACGAGCAGGACCGCGAGCGCCCCCCACCCCCTCCCTCCCTCGTGTCGAATTGCCAAGACACGAAGATTTTTTTTAAAAGCGTTGTTTTTAAAGCCAAGTAACTGAGTTATAATGGTCGGGGTTTGTAAGTCACTGGGGATGATGCTGATGTGTGCAGGTGGTGGTGGGGGAATAAACTCGGGATATTCCGATTCTTTGAAGTAGGACATTATTGCGGACTCACGATTTTCTATTGTGCACCTAATGTTTACAGCGCACAACACATCGAGGGCGATCCTGTGGGTCTGTGTGATTTCCTGCTACGATTTAAATAGGACACATTTTAAGCATTACGATTTTCAATCCCCCCTCCCACCCCCACATTGTAACATACGACTGGCGTCTATCCGACACATCTATACTAAAGCTCCATAGGACACCAATCGCCTTACATTCACAAGGAAATATGGATCAGGATACAGAAATACGTGACTGTTAGGGCTCTCAATAAAGCGATTTGCAGCCCTGCGGTGGGAGGATCCAACGCTTTACCAATAGTAAATATTTCGGTCTTTTGTCTTCAGTTGCGTTTGCAGTTTATGGAAGTGGTGTTTAACAGTGCACCAGCTATCCTTCCGCTTTAATATCGCTCAACTCGTAAAACTTCTGTGTCAGTGTTAATTTACCAGGACACAGCTGAGACTGCCACGAAGGTCTGGACATTCACAAACGCTCTGGGCTCAGATCGACACCCACAAGGGTGGAAAAAGGGCACACGTTTCGAAGAGGGAGCTGCAGCTTTCAGAGGGTTTGAATGCAAAACATAGGGTGTGATTGGCACAAAGCTCCGAGCCCATGTTAGGGCTTGAGATGAGCACTGTGCTGGCACTGAGTGCTTTCCCGGCTCCCCCTGTGTGAGCGGTGCCATTAGCTGAAGCCATTGTCTGCACAGCCACAGCTCAGTAAATATTCAACAGTCACACAACAAAGTGGTTCCCTTTCATTCCCCACCCCCTCCTCCTCCTCCTCCTCGGAGAGTCACCGTGCACCAGCTAAGCTATACGTGCAGTCGAAATCCCATGTACACAAGCAGGAAGGCAGATCATTCGAGCCTCGGGGAGGCAGGAAATGGTATGAAACTTTTTCCGACTCCATCTTTTTTGAATAAGCTCCGTTGCGATCGACACAGAAACCCTCCCACTTGATAAGAACTGATTTTCCACAACAGCCCTTGCAACTGGGCCTGTGCAATCCGGGTTCAATATGTGAGCGACTAAATGCAAAACAGCCTCCCCAAAGAAAACAATAATTGAATGCAAATACAGGTCTGGGATGTCTTTCCCACAATAACGTAAACGATTGAAACGTTTATTTTACCACAGTAAAAAGACACCGTAATATTGCAACAGTACTTTCGTATCAAAGTACACACTTGTATTATTATTGTACAGGTAAACTATGAATGGCCATTTAACTTGAATGGAAATTTACAAAATATTGCGCTTCACCCATCTCGGATTCTGCTGCAGATGTATTACGTACTTATGTGCAAAGTCCACTAATGTATTAAAACTGGTGATAATATAAACAAGAAAAAGCTCTGCTTCACTAAAAATGACTCGATTTACTTAGTGTGGTGTGAAACTACAGAACGGATAACACTGGGAGTTTGCTGTTAAATCGCTGTGTAAGAAAGATGAAGGAAAATGTTGGAATGGATGGAAGTTCCACCTAAAGCTTTTAGTTATATTTTAACTACAGAAGGCACTTATTTACCAAAGCACAGACAGAAGAGAAAGAAGACATTCATTTAAGAAGGTCAGCCACGCCCCTGACTGCACATTAAGAATGCAAAACTTATATTTTACACTTTCAAAAGCTTGGCCTCAACTCCACCCGCAAAAATATTCTCCATCCAGCAAATCCTTCTTAAATCTCACAGTGCCACTTATCAGAATGAAACAGTTATTTAAGTCAAATCGTATGGAAAGCGTAAATGTATGTTCTTCCTACAGACTGAATGTTACAGTGATTTGTTTCCAAGTCTATTTATATAGAGTTAAAGTGCTTTGGGACTATAAGTACACTGCTTGCAGGGGGCCAAAGCTGCTGGGTGCTTCTTGCGTGACCTTCCCCTGTGCAAGACTCACATGACTGTCAGCAAAGATGGTACAATGTAAAGACCAGCTAACTGTTAACCCTTTACTGCCAGTGTTTTTGCACATTTGTGTTATATACGTTTTGATCGAATTTATAATGTTTGTATTAAATGTGCAATAGGCCAAACATCATACAATATAATAATGACCACATGGTGTATTTATGTACGGTATTCGACCTGGTTATGCTGTTCTAGTGGTGGTGGTGGTGGGGGCACGAATGACTAATCATTATTGGCTAACGACGAAAGCAATAATATTTAAAATATATCTAGATGATCAATAAACGCACGTGTAGCAGTCCTTTCCGTAATGCTTACAAAAGGTCATTCAGAAGGAACCTGATTGATGAGGATGACTAAAACACATGACTGTGGAAGGAAGGGGCTGGATCCACACATGTTTACCCTGCAATCGTATCGTGTAATGACGATGTCCCATAACCCGGTAAATGGATTCGGTTCTCGGAAACAAAGGAGTCGATTCATTAAAAGAGGTTAATGTCCATCTTCAAAGGTTTAAACGTATCTACAGCACAGCTTTAGCACTGCCACTGGTGTGGTGACCATGGCGACCTATACCAGAGATTGGAAGCAACCTCTCAACAAACGGTTAGCACACATGGTGAGCGAGCAAGGAGCTGAATCAGATCTGCGGGATTAAAATGCTAATTCACCTATTACGGTCGTCACCAGTGTGCCAGACTTGGGAGCCACGTTACCTCGCAGGATGGATTGTTATATAAAACGTGAAAAGTGGTCTTTTTGTTCCAAACTGACTTGTTTTGAGGATCTTCAACCTGGCACAATGTTTATGAGCACTAAGCAGTAAAGGCTCGCTGGTTACATTTCTTCAGGCAAAGCTAACTCCGCCATTCCAAGAGGAACTATCAGCGAGCTAACTTTACTATGACTGCTGTAAAAGTAATCTTGAATGCATTCCCACCAATTCATCTGTCAGATGAAGGTGGCTAGGAAATTTCACCCTTTGAAGTCTACGAGGCTACTGTATTTCAACAAACAAGGTTGCATCTTTAGTACAATGTATGATCGACGTTTTCCTAACCATCTCTCTGGAGATGTACCTGAAGCAAATGAACGCTTATGTATTACGATGTTATTTTAAAAAATCCTGAAATGTGAAATAAGACCAGTAAATACCTGCAGTAGAAATATTTTAAAAATACACAAGGCGAAAATGAAATCTAGGAAAAACCTATTGTTCCAAGTTTGTCGAAATAGAATTCTAGGCAAGAAGTGTATTAAATAACAGTCGGTTGTAAATTGAACGTAAATGCTTTCAGAGAATTGAACTATTGAATATTAATCCATTATATGAGAAATTGAAGGCCTCAAAATAATTATAAGTAAAAGGGCTACAGGCCCAGACCTAGTATGCTGTTCTGTAAATTACCTTTTATTCGAGTTATTTTAATTTCCAATCACCTGCCCCCCTCCTTTATGGCTGTTTAAATTATTTGCACGTTTCCCCTTTGAATTTTACACATGCGACACATCCAGCAGAAAAATATCTTGAAAATGGAGCAAAACACTTCTATAATAGGCCCGGTTGACGTTCTTATAGAGCAGTGTTACTTCAATTTGCACCAGTTGCTAACTGCAGCTGCAGTATATCATTCAATAAAAAGGTTTTCACAAAACTTTTATGCCAACAAAACCATCGTCACGGATCTACGAAGAAAGAGTTCGAGAGACAAACTTGAAAGAGTATCAGCGGTAACATTCACAAGTTTAAGATCATCTCTGTATGACAATTTCACGATTCAGTCGTTCGCTTCCAAAAATCAGAATTTCATTGCAACTTAAACTTCCAACATTTGCTGAAATGTCGACACTTTGGATGATAGCCTCCAGTTCTCCAGCAACCAAGTGAACTACAAGCCACCAGCTCTACAGTACTTGAAATAGTACACAAGGTTGCTAGCTTTCGATTGCGATTTCAGTAAACAAGGCAAACCCTAAACTTAATAGACAATTATTGCTTACATTGATTTCTTGGTTTAAGGTTCCGAACGTTTCAAAATCAAATATTTCAAACTACTCAAGGTCAGCTGAAAGAGAGTGTGTTCTGCTACCGTCTTATTCATTAGTTGCTAACTCTCAAGCATGGCCCAAACCGCTTACTTTTAATTTATCAACGCAAAGACTGCCTGTCTGCTCATTACAAAAAAAGGCAATCCATGGTGAATCAAACAACTGTCAACAGAACTCTCATCCCGAATTTCACATCGTTTTTAATGTTTTTTCACGTATGGCTTCTGGGTATTTTCTGAAAATAAAAACGTTCCTGGATCTTAGTAATCAAAGGCATTTCTGAAACCATACAGTCATCTTCCTTGATTCTGTATTGATTAATATGCTCAGTCTTTTTAAATAATGGATTGATTACTATTAACGTGCATTCATCACTATTGAACGTGGGCTTCACTTTAATATGGATTCATCTGAAAGTTTGACATAGTTAAGAAAAACGCCTAATGGTCTTAAATAAAATATATATCATTCCTTTTCAACTAGAATATTTAGCAACATGGTCTAATCTCGGTGATAGCATTTTAAAATTCCATATGATAAGTGGTTGTTAATGCATCGACAGAAGTTACTTTCGGTAGTTGATCTGAGCTAACTGATGCCATGGGGAGGAGAAGGCTAAATTATCTGTGGAAACGTGTTGGGAATTAAAACATTTGCTGTGGGGTGGAACTTTACATTGTTTTTTTTAAATCCATTAACCAAGCTATGTTTGTTCTACTGGTAGGACAGTCTAAGGACGATATGTGCGTAAAAACATGGAAATGAAGCCAAAAAGTAACAGGAAAACAATCAATGGAATTGCAAAAAACGTAACATTTTAACCCGTCGTCACTAAATGTAAAAAGTACGTTTATCTTTTAAGGAGATGGTTTAAAAGCGAGTGTAGACCAACTACGAAGCTGCTGGGATCGGTTTTAATCATCAACCACCTTCAATGCAGCCAACAGTTCACCCCCGAGATGCCTTCCAATGTCTGTCCATTGGCGTTCGGAGAATATGCTGTGTGCTTTTGGGGGGGGTGGGCACGAAAGAGTTAAATAATTAAACACGACCCACCTTCCTCACACCTCCTGAACACCGAGGATTGACCAGGTTAAAGCTCTCGGCTCTTCGTCTGTCAATTTCGGAGTCTTCTCCCCTGCAAACGATAATGCCGCGCAGTGAGCAGTGACTACAAGGAGATCACTTTAAAACAAAGTTAATGCCGATTATTAAAATCCGGGATAGGGCAGAACCGCACGTACTGTATACATATATATGCACACATATATATGTGTCAATGGTACCTCTGGTACATTTCTTTCCTGTCTTGCGATTGCATCCACGGATACAATTCAACAGCTCATCACCGCACGCGCTGCAAAAAATGAAGCCTGAAACTCACTTGGCGATGGTCTTGTTGCGATCCTCTTCGCTGCCGATGCGCTCTCCGGGCATCGCACGCGAATCGCCATGCATCTCCCTCCAGGCGTATTTTTCTTTGGTTTTTGCCATGTGTTGGGAGATTGCAACGATTCTCCGAATGGAAGTCGAATGACCCCCTCCCCCCCCCCCCCACCTTTTCACGCTATCCAACGAGGTTCCTGGTTCATTCTCTTTTAAAGTTTAAAAAGAAACACACACACACACACACACACACTGGGGAAACGTGTAGAAACGCGAGTCCCTTACACCAGGAACAGCAGCAGCAGCATAATGATGATGATGATGATGATGGGTCTTCTCTGCTTTCACTCCTATGAAGAGACAGGAACCGAGGGAGACGAGGGAGTCTTTCTCTTTCCTTTTGGGGGGGGGGGGGGGGGAAAGCGAAATTTTTTTTTTTGCTTCGGCAAAAATGCAAATCCTCCAACTTAAACCGTTTCCTTTCGGGTTTTTTTTTGTGTGTGTGTGGAGCTAAAAAAAAACCTCACGAGGTTCATTACACATTCGGAATCTCTCTCTGTCTCTCTGTCTGTCTGTCTGTCTGTCTCCCGGCGATGTTACGCGCTGTAGGTGGGTGTCATGTTAAAAAAAAAACAAATCCAGTTCTTAGTGGTCAGTGTCCCTTTTTGTAAAGTTCTTAACCTTTTTTTTTAAAAAAAAAGAAATATAAATATCAAACGTTCACATCAATCCAGCGGCGAGTGGAGGAAATGCACTGACTGCCTCAGCACTTGCTCTCTGCCTGGGTTCAGGTCAAGCTTTCGTCTTCCTTTTTTTTTCCCAATTCCCTCTCTCCCTCTCAGTGTGTGTGTGTGTGTATGTTTGTGTGTTTGGATACTTTCAAAGTTGTGGTCGAGATAAACAAAAATAATAACAACAACAACAGAGATGGAGGAGCAGTAACTACTGGCCAAGGGCGGCGTGTGTGTTAAAAAAAAAGGTGGTGGGGGGGGGGGTCGCTGGTTGAAGTGTGCGCATTGCCTTGCGGGCGCCCCTCGCCTCCTCCTCCTGCACCACTTTGCGCCGCGCTGATGCGAGGCGGCCGGAGCCGGACCTCACAGCTCGTCAGGCGCCAAACACGGGTTAAAAACACACACATTCCCCCATCACGTGTGACACCCTTCAACTATAATTTAGCATTTATGCTTTTTTTGTTGTTGCCGCTGTTATTGATTGTCTTCCTGGTGGTGTTTATTCCTTGATTGATTGGTTGATTGATTGATTGATTGGTTGATTGATTGATTGGTTGATTGAGTCCGTTCCTGGGTCTGTGCTGTTGGCACCTGATTATGTTCAACGTGTTGTGGCGTATATGCGCGCGCACCCGACCCCCCCCCCCCCCCCCGCGGGCTCATCGATCCGCGCGCCGCCCCAACCCGACTGGGGCTCGTGATCAGCCGCTCGCGCTACTCGGGGCGGGACGAAGCTCCGAACGCTGTGCGGCCATTGGTTCATCGCGTCGGCGACGAGCGCGGCGTCGGCGGCTGTGTGGATGGTTGCGTCGAGGTGTCAATCAAGCTGCCCACCAACGGGCGGCCTGATGCTGACGGATTGCCCCGCCCGTACAGCGCCGCCCTCCTCGCTGACTGGTGGGGCGCGCTGTCACTCAGCGCCCCGGCTCGGCTGAGTTTGTGGTGGGAGCTGCCGCCTGTCGCCGGCCCCTGTAACCGCAGCGACTCCGGCGCTCCCGGCAGCCAGCACACGGAAGGAAGATGGCGGCTGCGGGGGTGCGAGTTTGCGGCCGCGGCGCTCTCCTCCTGTTCCTGGCCACCGCGGCCCTGACAACCGGTAAGCGCCACTACCAGAGACGCTCGGGCAGCTGCAAAAAAACGTCAGTTGTGCGCCGAGGCTGTGAAAATCGAGCTGCGCGGTCGCTGGGCCGCCTGCGTGAGGCTGTCGCATCAGCTGACGCCCGTCACCGCCCTGAGGGAAGCCGGTCTGACTGGAAAGGTCCCCTCGGTTTCCCACGGCGGTGACTTACTTGCGCGACAGAGGGAGCGGAGCCGCGCGGCGCTCGTGAGAGAGAAAAAAATACATAAAATGTATATTCTATGTGCACGTTCAACTGTTTTTTTTTGTTGCCGTTCGTCTTCGTCCGTCAGTGACTGCCGAAGATGATCATGTGATTTGTTTCTGGTTTTTTTCCCCCTAATATATTGGATTGAGGTTTTTTTTTAAAAAAATTGAAACCTCTCTATAAATGTCATTTTTTTTTTGCAAAAAAAACCCAACAACCACCACCTGCTCTGTGAGGGGGTCAACACCGACCCTTTACTCTTATTCGCCTGTTGGCTCTTCGTCTTTTATTCCTATCGGTACGAGTGAATGTTATGGCAACACCCCTTTATTTTCAGGATCGGGATTGCTGTTTGGGGACTTCTTCCATCTTTGACAGTTTAATGTCAACTCACAAAGGTGGCAGTTAACATCAGATTAACCCTTAAACCTGCCGAGAGGCGAATTGCTGGGATTGGCCCGAGAGCATTCAAAAAAAACATTAATTCAGAGTTTACTGAGTTACGGCGTAATTAAACTGGTTAGGTTTTCTGGAGTTAGAAATTCAGACTTCTCGAAAGGTTGAAACAAATGAGTGCAGATCTGTAGCAGCTCTTAAACTCCTACCTTTCCAGGTTTGGGGAGGTAATAAGATATCTTTAGTACAGTAAAATTCACATAAGTTGTATCAGTTGGGACCATAACATTTGATGACTTATGCAAAGTATGAGTTACGGCAAACTTGAATAAGTTGTATCATATCACTCGTACAAAGTTTTATCTGTAAGTTAGATTTTATATGACTAACACATAACAAATACACAAGTACTCTACTGGCTGATGACATTAAAGGATGGTTTCTGTACCTTGTTTAATCCTTGCATATTAAAGCTATGGTTGCCCATTCTTTCCATATACAGTACTGAACAATATATTTTTTACTGTAACTCTTGTGCAGAAAACATGTACTGTACATTGAATGGCACAACCAAACTGATTGCACACTGGTTTAGTGAGTGTGAGGGAGAGGCCAGGGAGGTTGAAGAGTTCAGATTTTCTGGAGTGTGAGAGATTAGAGGAATCGAGGGTGGGTTCCTCTAATCTCTCACACTCCAGAGAAACGGTGTGGATGGTCTGGGTGGGGTGGAAAGAGACACGGTAGGGGTGGGGGGAAGAGGACGATGCAGCCAAGTGGACGTTTTCAATTGAGGCGAAGAAGTCTAGCACCTCTTCACACTTGACGTTTGATGTGAGAATACAGGGGCCTTGAGGGCATGCACGGTGGAGGTGATGGACAGTGGAAAACAATGTCTTTGGATTGTTGTTTGCCTCCACGATGACATTGGAGCAAAAGTCAGTTTTGGTCTGTGAAAGGGAGAGGCAGTAGGTCCGGAGGTGCTGGAGCCACAGCTGGCGGTGAATCGTGAGGCTGGATTTCTGCCATCTGCGCTCGAGGTTTGGTAACAACCCTGGATTTCAGGGGAGCCAGGGAATTAAAGGTTGTGGAGAGACGGTCATTCAGCAGCTCGATAGCTGCATCAGGATCGCTGTGAGTGGAAGGCCAGAGGAAGAGGAGGTCCGAGAAAGAGAGGGCATTTGTGAGGGACTCGGGAGGGGTGGGGGGAGCCTTTTCCAGGGTGGGGAAAAAAAGGTGGAGGACTTGGAAAAGGGGAGGGGGCCGCGGGAGGAGAAGAAGATGAGGAAGTGGTCCGAGATGGCCTTGTCCGTGATACACAAATAGGAAATGTCAAGGCCATGTATGATGATGAGGTCGAGGGAGTGGCCATGGTGTGGTTCGGCGAGTTGATATGGAGGGTGAGGTTTAGGGAGGAGAGGAAGGCAGTGAAATCCAAGGAGGTGGTACAAGGGGAGTTAAGGTGGAGGTTGACATCAATCATGAGCCGGTGTGCAGTGCAGAGGGACACGGATGAGAGCAGAGAGGAGATATCAGTGAGGAAGGAGCCAGGAGGTTTGAGGGGGGAGCGGTAAACTAGGAGGATTTGGGGGGAGAGTAGAGGAGGGATGGTAGAGGGTGAGGTGTTCAAAGGAGGAGAAACAGCCAGAAGAGTAGGGGAATACACCAAGGGAAGCTTGGGAAATGAGGGCCACCCTGCCGCCACGTTGGTTGGGGCGGGGGGTGTGATGAAAAGTTAGCCAGGCGGGGAGGCTTCAATGATCGGGATGGGGTCACTGGGGAAATTGAACGGTAACCTGGGGGATGTATGACTTAGGTGATGATACACTATTACAGATCACACTTTTGTGAGCTTTACGGTATATTACAAATGCAGGTCAAATATGTGTATGGGGGTGTAGAGAGTTAAATCAGCTCTTTCCTGCAGAATATTGCATGTCTTCATGACTAAGCTTTTCTGTGGAATTCTGTTGGAAATTGATAATCTTACTTTACTTTAGCATAGTTTATCTTAATCTAGTTGGTGCAGATCAAGTAGGTTTCAGTGTGGATTTATCTGCTTTAAAATTCTGTTTTTGTAGTCAATCTGGATTTTCACCAACAAGATTATTCTTTAAATTTAGGTTGATAATACATTTGTACTGTACATTTTCTTGAGTATTTAAGGTTAATTTAAGAACGGGTTGCATTATATACTCCTTGAATTAATGTTTATCAACCTGATATTATGAGTCATACAATTTAAGTGTAATATTAGCTTTGCTTTAAAGTTGGTCTAGATATGACTTGATGTTATGTAGGTTGGTTCCAATTAGTTGGAATATGCACAAATATTATTTCATATACATTTCAATTAAAATGTAAATTGAGTGAGTTTGTTGTCCTGATTGTTAAAAAAAAATTATATTACAGTTATAAACAATTAACTACTGATTAGTGTTAAGAATTTAAAATATTTACAAATTTGTAATGTACATTGACTTGGGCATTTTTGGCCTAAAGATGAGAACTTGTGTGACCAAAAACCTTCCTCGTTATCACATATCCTAAGAAAATCAATGTTGTTTTATCATTGCATTCATCAGTGGTATACATGACTTTAGGAATTTTTGCAGCAAAGTATGGTTTGCTCAGTGGAGTGATTTGGGTCTTTGGTACTCTGCTACCGCATCCACATGATCATTCTTGTGTGGGCAGTTAGCAGGACATTTGACTGGGGGTATCACAGCAAAGCCAATTCTGTCTGAGCTTGATAATAATAATCCTTGCATTTGATATAGCGCTTCTCACGTCTTCTAAACGTCTCAAACCGCTTCACAGAATATACTGTAAAGTGAATTGACTGTATATTTGTGGGCAAAACGCGGCAGCCAATTGCGCACAGCAGTGTCCCATAAACAGTCGTGGATTGAAAATGACCAATTAATTATTGTTTTGTTTTTAAGGGATTATTATTAGGCGTGTGGAGTAAGGAAACTTGCCCAAGGTTTCACCCTGTCTGGAATTGAACTCAGGTCTGATCTGATCCTTGTCCAATATTCATACATGTCCACTTTTAATTTCCGATAAGAATCAGCAAAAAAATCAAACTTGTCCTCATCCCTCTTTCTCCCACCCCACCCCCTCCCCATACACAAATTTTAATGTTTGGGCTTCTTCACATTGGCTTGGTTTCGAAAGGTTGAGACGAGGATTTTATTATTTTTGTCTATTACCTTTCCGTCCCACTTTGATTCAACTCGTAGGCTTACCTTCAATTAATTTGGGAACTAAAATGTGAAATCGAATTGTACAGATGAGTGATGCTTACTAATTTTAGAAAGTGAAGAGTGAAAGAGTTCAAAATTGCAACCATTTGAATGCTTTTCTTTATTTGTTTAAAGGTGTCCTTGGTGACCGATTCAGCATATTGAGGGCCCCACAATATGTCAATTTCCAGAATGTTGCAGGACCTTTACCTATGGGCCGGATTCCAGATGTGTTGGCATTGTCTATGGGTTTTTCAGTTGAGGAGGTAACTGATGTTGCATGTTACTGTACAATGTAGAGAATTATTAATGACTTTCTCTATACAATGTAGAGAATTATTAATGACTTTCCAGTGACTTTACTGTTTATTCACTATTTGGTCGTCTTAAAATTTAATAAATCAACCATGATCATACCTGAGAGTATACTGAACTACACAAAATACCCTTTCTGGTTTAGTTGGTATTAAACTTCATAAGTGCCTTATAACTTATTGCTTGTCGGCCTCCCCAACTCCTCCCTCCACAGGCTGCAGATCATCCACAACTCTGCATTGCCAGACTCCGCCACTGCCTCACCCCTCAGGCTGCCGAAACCCTCACCCACGCATTTGTAACCTCAAGGCTTGATTACGGGAATTGCATCCTCATCGGCCTTCCCAACTCTTCCCTTCACAAGCTGCAGATCATCCAAAACTCTGCAGTTCGTGTGTTCTCATGCACCAGGCTCCGCGACCCCATCACTCCCACCCTCACCCGACTCCACTGCTCCCCATCACCCAGAGGATCGAGTTCAAGATCCTCGTCCTCACCTTTAAGGCCATCCATGGCCTTGCCCCCTCCTAACTCTATGACCTGCTGACTCCGTACCAACCTGCCCGCTCCCTCCATTCATCGGGCTCCGGCCTGGTCCATGTGTCCCGCCTGACCCGCCCTACCATCCGTGGCCGAGCTTTCAGCCTCTCTGCCCCCACACTCTGGAACTCTATCCCACGGTCCCTCGCCTTGCTTCCTCCCTTGCCTCCTTCAAGGCCGGTCTCAAGACTCTTCTCTTCAACTGTGCCTTTGGTCTCCCTCCCACCTCTCTGCCTTCCCTCACACCTACACCACCCTTCCCCAATGCTCAGGCCCCAAAACCTGACTGTTCAGCGCTTTGGGATGTCCTCCCGATGTGAAAGACGCTCTATCAATGTCATTTTGTTGTTGTTGTTGTTGCAGCCCGTGAGGTCTCCCGCACTGGGCTCCGCGACCCTATAACTCCCATCCTTGCCCAACTCCACTGGCTTCCCATCACACAGAGGATACAATTCAAGATCCTGGTCCTCACCTTCAAAGGCCTCCATGGTCTTGCTCCCCCCTACCTCTCCGACCTCCTAACCCTTTACCATCCTGTTCTCTCCCTCCTCTCAGCGGGGTACGGCCTGCTTTACGTCCCCTGCCTTGCTCGCCCCACTATTGGCAGGTGGGCCTTTCGCCACTCTGCCCCCACCCTCTGGAACTCCATCCCGCAGTCCCTCCATCTCGCCTCCTCCCTTGCCACCTTCAAGATCCATCTCAAGATACTTCTCTTTGACCGTGCTTTCGATCTCGCTGCTTCCCCGCCTGCCCTCCACCTCTCCCCCACCCTGACTCCCAGCTCAGGTCCGTAACTCTGTCTAACCAGAGTCTTGGGATGTCCTCCTGATGTGAAAGGAACTATACAAACATAATTTTGTTGTTGTTGTTGTTGCCTTTCTGCAACTCTTTGATAAGACAAGTTGCCCTTGGTCAATGCTATTACTGGTAGGTTGACAGGAATAGCCTCGGGATAATTCATACTTTGTTCCTCTTTTTCTCCCTCGGGGTTGGAGAGGAGGGGAAAGATCATTTAAATCTTTCCAAATGAGAACCCAAACTACTTCTGAATATGACTTAGCATAACCATATGATTGGACAGCTTCTTAGAATTCTTTTAACATTTCTGATATTTGTAATTTCAAAGTGAAGTAGTGCATTTCCAAGCTAGTTAAAGCTGGGAAGCAATTGTATCAACTTTCCAAAAACTGACAGAGAGCCACCAACCTTGACTGTTATTTCAGTAACTTAAGTCAATTTGGATAATTTGGACAAATCTTCAAGTAAGAAACTATTGTATGCTATTACAAACCACCCATGACCATGGTTTTCCTGATATTTTTTCTCTTAAGTTTCTCTCTTTCCATTTCTAATAGTATGCTTACTTTTTCTGTTTACTGGGGTATGGTCACTACTGGCATCATCACCAAGTTACCATTACACATGTCTGGACCAAATGCAGTGGTGGGGGGGAGCCATTGGCTGAGCAAATTATTCACTGAGGTCCATTGTAGATCAGGTAACTCAGCACAGGTTGGGAAATGAAGCTGCAATTTATGTGGTCTATTTGACTTGGTGCATATTCTGGCTTTTTATGAGTTATACTAAAATTTTACTGATTATACTGCAGTAATAAATATTAAACTACTGAATTGAGTTGTGAAGGGGAGTATTTCATAAGGTTTATTGGCTAGGTTTAATTTTCAAAACAAAATTTTTAAAATCTAATCACTCAAAAAGTAATTTATTTCAAACCTATTAAGGAATTGCTGAACTCAATGCGGAGGAGACACAGTACATGAAGTGGGCCAGAGGTAGCAGAGTGTGAACAAGTAGGGCCGCAGGAGATCAGTAAGTTTAAATGGAGGCGAGAGAATTCTTACAGCAAAATAGGAAAGTGATAGCGTTCCTATAGAAAAGTGGAATTTCTGGGAGCTTCAGGGAGGTTTATTATAATCCTAACAAAGTGAATATCTGCTTCATGCAAAATAGAAACCTTTATTGCACACCAACTTTCTTAATTTCAGAGCTGTGATGTCCATTTGATTGATTGTTCAAAGTGGACTTGCTTATGTGGGATGCTTAAATGATTTTTTGCTAGAAATATCCCCAGAAATATATTGATCTTTCTTCCTGCATTAGTCTCCATAAATTAATCATAGCATAGACCAGACTTTTCAATAAATCCTATTTTAAGTTTCAAATATTGTTACCAGTTTTGATCTGGCTTAAATGCACCTTCTTTAATATTAAAATAAAATGGTTTATAGACTGAATGAAAGAATGCTGTACACGTGCAGTATTGCTGCATATTTGACCTTGAACAAAGCATTGGAAGGTAAAATGGCAGGTTTATAGGTGTGAATATTTTTCTCTGATAGTCATAATGGTTTTGCTTGTAGAACAAATCTTCTGTTAGTCACCTTATACAAAACCAAAAACATTAGCTTGAGCTTAAAATGTTGTAACTGTTTTTTGAAGGATCTTTCGTGGCCTGGACTTCTAGGAGGCAATTTGTTCAGCCGACCACGAGCCACCATTCTTGTGACTGTGAGGGGAGTAGAAGAGATTGTTCTGCCCAAGAATGGAATCTCGTACCTTGTTGAAAATGTAAGTGATCTTCAGCATTTTGTGGTGGGTGGGGAAGGGGTGATATCGTATTACTGTTCAACATTAGTGAATAGAATGAATATTTTCCAACAAAACTTGCACATAGGTGGTATAATTCTACAGCCTCATAAATTAGCCCGGAAATATTAATCTGAATACATGTTCTAGTTTCATTCAATGATTTTGTTGAGAAAAAATGCGTGAGATGTTTACTGATGAGCAAGTGTTTATATTATGCTATTGAGCGAAGCCAAAATTTATGGTTAGAAAATTTTCTGATACAGCAGTGGTACTTAATAGTTTGCATGGCTTTGAAGAAAAANTAATCTTGTCTGCATCAACCTGAATCAATACCATCTCATTCCAATAACTTTCAAGTTTTTAAGTATCATAGCCACTTACTTTCCTAACTGTTGTTATAGAGTCTTAAACAACCACACGTGCCAATGGTTTAATGCAGATTGAATCTTGTTTGTACAAATTTTGCAATTCTAAAATATCTGTTGGACCGTGAAAGGAGGTTTACACGCAGTTGTTGGTTACTTGCACACAATAACGATTCAGTTATACAGAGACTTCCTGAAAGTCTTTTATCTTGCCTATGAGGTTACTGAGAATATGTTAGTATAACAAATGAACACTTACCACATCCAAGTTTTGTGGTGGGGGGGAGCAACAATGCAAAAAAGGAACCATTAGCACTAGACCAACATAAGGAAGCAACTGGATTCTGACCAGGTTTGTTTCTGCATTGGACAGGGATATTGTTCTCCTTGACTCTGTACCCCTGGAAGATAGTGGAAACTGGTAAAAGAAGTTGAATTAAACATGATTTTTAAAGACCGAAGAGGACATACAAATGTAGAGTTATTTGGAGAATCTAACCATTTAAAATAAAACACAGAAGTCCATTTGTGCTACATGTTTTGTTGCATGTTCTATAAGCTTTATCTACTTGTCCTCTGTGCATTATATTTGAAATATCAACCCAGTTGCTAATTCCAATTCCTAATTCCGATAAAGCAGGAACAGTATCACAATTACAATATTGGGAATTATTTTATAGTTCAGTTTCCTGACTTTCAGCCTGGCTTTAAGTACATTAATAACGTATATTTGGCATGGGATTCAAAATAAGGTTCAGGAGTAATATGTCTTTCTGATTAGCTGTTGCTCTAGATATTTCTCTCCAGTCAATAACATTTGCAGTAAAAGACTAATAGTTTAGGGGAATGAAAGATGAAAAACGTTCCTCAGATTTGTTTTTGTGTGTCTATAAAGTTGTGACATAATGTAGAAAATCAATTCATCCAATAAATGAACAGCTTCAAAAATGATTTAACTTATTTGCTTTATTGTAGCCAGTCCCTTTCACCTTGGATAGTATTTCAAATTCTATCCACTCCTTGTTTTCGGAGGAAACTTCAGTGGTTCTGCAGTTGGCTCCCAGTGAGGAGGTGAGTCTAAATAGGAATAAATGTGTTTCACTTTCTAAGAACTATAATCTGCATGTGCAGATGTTTGAAAGTTCTGGTCTTGATCTTTAAATATGTTGATGCAGGAATTCCAGTATTCCATCTGGATTTTTATCTAGTTTTCTTCCAATTGCTAAAGGCAGTGAAACAAATGTCCTGCACAAAAGTAGACCTTTCTGGTGGCACTGCATGTTTTTCTAAATTGCCACTTTTCTAAATCCCCATTTTGACTCTTGAAGAAGAGTGTACTTCCATGGATATTTGCAAAGCCTTATCATTGGCAACGAGACCTTGGTAAAGTTTTCATTCATGTGGGAGTCCAGATGTGGTGAATAGGTCAAGGTATAAGGTACTGCAGTAAAGCCTGTTCTTGTCCACCTACATATTCTAAGCATGTGTTACTGGATCGTGATCAGGAGGTGAAACCACGGCTGTTGGATTTCTCTCACCCCCACTCCCCTCCCTTAACCCAGGGCCAATTTTCATACACTTGCTGCCGTTTGTTTAATTTGTTTAAAGTTGTGACTGTTTTGCAACTTGTGAACTCTTTGCAGAGGTTGTACATGGTGGGGAAAGCAAATGCCATTTTTGAGGATCTCCCTGTAACTTTGCGACAGATGAGGAATCGCTTGTTCCAAGATGACTCTGTGCTGAGCTTCCTTCCTCCTAATTCCCTGAACAAAAATAATGAGGTATGAGGAACTACTGTCATGTTATTTTCCGGGTGGACTTTCTGCAAAGTGTCTTGGTGATTATAGATTTGTTTAAAATTGCTACAGATTAGCAGCATTAAAGAAGACTTTGACCAAAATACTGAGGCTGAAACATATTGTACCAAACATTTAGATTGAAATAATTGCAAAGTTTATATTTTGAGTTTTAACCTACATAGGTAAATATTCAGTAAGTATTTGACACTGATTTGTCCCTGAGGGACAATGTTAATTGCTGTTGTACCCTTGATTATTTATTTTTATCATTTATTACCTGTGTATCAAAGCTTAACAGGAATTCACACGTACACGGTTGTATTGCTTTACTATCCTCATAGGCGTCAGCCTAACACAGTTGATAGCATTCTTTCCTTTGAGTCAGAAAAATAATAATTTTGGTCATTGAATCCATGGCTGTTTGTGGGACACTGCTGTGCGCAATTGGCTGCCGTGTTTCACCCACCATATATAAAGTCAATTTACTTTACACTATTCTGTGAAGCACTTCGAGATGTCTCGAAGACATAATAATATATCAAATGCAAGGATTATTATTAATAGAAAGTTGTGGGTTCAAGCACCACATTGAGACTGAGCTCATAATCTGACACCTCAGTGTAATGTTGAAGGAATACTGTTTGTCAAAAGTGCCTTACTTCAGATAAGACGTTAAATTGAGGACCTGTCCTGCAAATTGGCTTCTGCATTCGCCTACAATGGTCATTATATTTTGCTGTAAATCCCATGAACAACAACAAATGACATTTGCATTTCAACAACTTGATAAGGCACTATATCAAATGCAAGAATTATTATATCATTGTTTAACAGCAAGTTTAATTCAAGTACCTTGTTCCGAGATGTTGGGTCAATTTAACAGTAAATTGACATGGACATCCTACCTCTGCACTTCCCCCTCCCCCCCCCCCCCCCGCCCAAGGTATAAGTTAGCAGATACCAGCTTTTTGGCAAACCCCAAAAATGTCACAACCTATCTGCTTTCCAGCTTCTGAATTCTTCAACTATGCTGATGGACACATGTTAAATTTCTCCTGATTGAAAACATGTTGCAATGTAAATGGTGCTACATAACTGCTTGTGATGGTTTGTGAAGCCTTCTTCTGATGGAGATTATAAAAGAATAATCCTTGCCTTTGATATTGGCTAATGGCAAACCTTTGGAGTCTTCCTATAAACCTCACTTTGGGAATGAATTAGGTGACATTTGTTCTACTAAGGCAACAGATTGTGTCTCAGGGATCAAAGCAGATCTAGAACCAAATTTCTTTTTTAATCTAGTGATTTCACAGTACTGTACAGATAATTTGCACAGATTTCAAGATCCTCTTATTAGCTTTCAAATCCCTTCATCCCCTTGCACCTCCCTACCTATTTGATCTGCTTACTCCCCCACCCGTTATCTCCGCTCAACTGGCTCCAGCCTCCTATTTGTCCCTCGTCCCCTCCACTCCATAATCGGTGATTGTCCCTTCAGTCACTACACCTAGAACTCTCTCCCTCAATCCCTCCGCCTTGCCTGCCCCCTCCCTCCCCACTTTCAAATCCTGTCTAAAAAAACTTTCTTTTTAATCATGCTTATAGTCACTTCCCTCTACCCCTGGCTCAGGGTCAGACTCTGCCACTGTTAAGTGCTCTGCGATGCTACCCTGTGTGAAGGGCTATATAAATGCATGTTGTTGTAGTTTACAGGTCAACCGCCTCAAAAGTCATATGTATTGCAGTTTGTTTCACAAAGGTTCTGAAGGATATTTCTTTTGTTTTTAGGTTGACTTGCTATTCCTTTCAGAGCTGCAAGTTCTTCATGATATTTCTGCATTGGTAAGCTTATTTTATTAAATGTATTAAAAATAGACTAGTGGTAGTTCCTTATTCTCACACCCTTTTTGATGTACATTAACAAGTCACTTTTTTAATTGCTGTCATTGTTATTGCTTCAATCGACTTAGCTCCACATATACAGTCGTATACTCTATACTCAGTATTCTTTCAAAAGCACCTAATCGTGGAGTTCTGTAGCTCAGTGGCTAGAGCACTCACCTTGCAAGCGAGACACCTGGGTTCAATTCCAGGCAGGGCGAAACCTTGGGCAAGTTTCCTAACTCCACACACCTAATAATAATCCCTCTTAAAAAAAATAGTAAATTGGTCATTTTTAATCCATCACTGTTTGTGGGACACTGTGCGCAATTGGCTGCCGCGTTTCACCCACAAATATATGGTCAATTCACTTTAAAATATATGCTGTGAAGCGCTTTGAGACATCTAGAGGACATGGAAAGCGCTAAATCAAATGCAAGGATTATTATTATTTGTGCAACAATCTTTTGGATTTTTTGAAGTTAAAATAGATAGCACCACAATGTTACAGGGGTGGTGAGTTGCAGTTCCCCTAGACAAACAGTTTTAGAACTATTTGAGAGACTTAGATGCCAGAGCAGGGGTAGGCTACTAATGGCAGGTTACCTGGGCCTCTTCATGACTGGATCTCCTGTGCAGTCACCCGCACTATAATTGAAGAAGAGGGCATATATTTGTTAGAACTTTATTATGGCCAACTGCAGGGAGACCCTTCTGAGTGAACTATTTTCCATTGTCAGTTGACCCAGGCAAAAAGCATGCACAGAAGCAAAGCCAGTTTGGGAGCACCATTTTCCAAATTAAAGGATGCGGTGGTAAAAGCACCACCTGCTGTCCACTATAATCTGAGCCAAACAGGTGTATAGCACTCCAAACATGTTTTTTTTTAAAAAGTATGTCGTAACATGTAGCACACAAAACGTGTCACACATACAAACTAAACTAAGAATTAAAACAGGATGACATGGCTTTCTGGGAAGAGAGAAGTTCTGATTTTAAAGCAGAAGTGGAACATTGCAAACATAATAGGACACTGAACTAGATGAGAAGCTAAGCCTTTTTCACCCAGGACCAAATTTGAGGTGGACTGTTTTTTTTAATGTAACTACAGTGGTGATATATTGTGTTCTGACTTATATTGAAAAGTCACTCT
The DNA here is from genome assembly GCF_018977255.1 of Callorhinchus milii. NCBI lineage: Eukaryota > Metazoa > Chordata > Chondrichthyes > Chimaeriformes > Callorhinchidae > Callorhinchus > Callorhinchus milii. The sequence goes on from NW_024704745.1 coordinate 51,522,536, forward strand.
GCCTGCTGGGAACTAGTCTTTATTTATTAAAAAACACTTAAGTGCTTGGATTAATTGGTTTATGTCCTGGTAGCCTGAATGCTTAACATTCTGGATAATGTGTTTTAAGGTATCCTACAAAGGTATTTTCGCCATCCTGGAAGTAGCTGTTTGTCTAAAGAGTGACAAGGAAACTCTTGATGCTTTGTACACTGCTGCTGGAAGGTGTTACCTGGTGTGGTGTTTATAGGTACACATTTGTATGTTTAGGATTCGGTGGCGACTCTAGTTGGATGTATTGTGCTCTGGGTGGTGACGTCATCATTTAAGCAGAATAGAGTGTGTTTCCTGACTATGATTTAAGAGGTCACGTTAATGCATTTTATGTGCAAGCTGTGTTGATCACCATATCACTCAGGAAGGAATTTCTAATGTTGTCTATGTCTCCAGCAAGAGCTTAGACAGTTTGTTAGCTGTCTGAAGATCAAGGGGGCAGATAGAGGAATGATAAGCTTCTCCTGCTGGCTCAATTATGATATTTTTGTTGAAGAATGAGTGGAGCTGAGTCAACTTTGTAGTGTACTATGTAAGCTGAACGAAACAGCACTCCAAATATGCTATTTTTTTTAAAAAGTATGCCATAACATGTAGCATATTAAATGTATGCTTTATCAGTTTATAGCTGTGTTCAAGTTAATGTAATGGAAAATGAGGAACAATAACTATTTATTTGCAAATTATTTCCTCAGCTGTCTCGACACAAGCATTTGGCAAAAGACCATTCACCTGATCTTTATTCACTAGAGCTAACGGGTCTGGAAGAGATTTTAAAACATTATGGGCAGGACTCCCAGCAATTCCGTGATGCTGCCCAAATCCTTGCAAATGTCATCCAGAAGGTAAGCCTCTTATCACATAAATTTACATGGCAGTAATCAATTTGTATATTAGCCTTTCAACTGTTGCTCAGGATTTCTCAGTATTCAGTTAGATGTTTAGGCTTTCACTTGGCTGCAGGTTCAGAATAGTTAAATCATTTGAATTTTGGAGTACAGACGTGCTTTTTCCACTAAAATTTTTTAAATTGGGCAAGGAGTAGTATAGCGGAACAGGAGGAATTATTCCAATTTGCACCAAAATCTGCTAGTTTTTGCAAAATAATTGTACTGTTCCATATAAAGTGAGTGTTAAAGTAATTGCAGTTATATTTATTAGTTGGAAAAATATTTTTCTTCATAGTGAGATGAGAGTATTTTCCTTTTGGGTGCAATTCAATTAAATCACTCCTAAAGTCGGAATTAGAAACTTGTGTTCAAATTTCTATTCTGTAAGCAAAACATTTGAATTCTTGTGAGAATAAAATACAACTAAGTTGGTTTGGTTTCTTAAAATTAGTAGCTACTTGAGAGTTATAAAAATGGGATTACAAAATACACCATCTACACTTTGGTAAATCCTGGTAAGTACTTTTGAGAGGACTTTCCAACGATAAAGACACTCCATCAAATGCAAGGATTTTATAAAATTTAAGCTGAATGGAAAATATACCTTGCTCAGTGGCCAATTTCACGAGTGAGCTCAGACAGTGAGAATTGACAGTTTATGTGAAGCCGGGAGTTAGGTAGGAGGTAGGGACATGAGGAGAGGGGCTATACAGCTATCTCAGCTGAAGTCTATGTACCTCAATAACTCTGACCATTGGCTTCACCGCCTGATTGGGATAACTTCAGAAATCGTTTTCTTTTAAGAAAGGTAGGCATTTTTGTGTGAAATCTTTAAAAATTTCAATGGGCTTAAATGTTGGTTTATGAATATTCCCTTTTCGGTAACCTGCATATGTTTAAGTTCAATTGTGCAAAGTAGATTTTATGCAATTTGTAGAAATGCAGTAAAAATTCAGATTTGGAAATTCTGGTGCGCAAGATTTGAAACTCCTGTACAACACTTTCTATTTCAGTTTGCAGATGAGATGTTCAGCATTTATAATGGAAATGCGTTAATAGACCTGCTGACAGTGAAGACATTTGATGTTCCTCTTATGCGAAAGACTCGATCTATCTTGGAATCTACATCCATAGTAAGTATAATATGGAAATAATGGTTTTTCAGTAGTACTGCCATAATTCAACAGCATGCAAACATTACCTTGTTTAATTGACAAATGTTAACACTTTTTTTATATTAATCATGGCTGAAGTTTCAACAAAGGGGCCTTTGAATACAAAATTAAATGGGCTATAAACCAAGCTAAAATATATTAATCCTTTTGACAGCTTGACCTATATTTTTTGTAAATTAAAGTAAAGATGTTGGCCAATGCAAAGCTAATTGAATATTGCTAACAATTCCTTTCTTTGTAGAGCAACCCAGGCAGTCCATACGGCTTCGCCTATCAGTACAACTATAACTATGCTGTTGTCTTCAACATTGTCCTGTGGTTAATGATAGCCCTAGCCTTAGCTGTGATCGTTATTTCCTATAACCTGTGGAACATGGATCCTGGCTATGACAGCATTATCTATAGAATGACCAGCCAGCGAATTAAAATGGAATAAACTTTCTTTGTCAAAACCAACCTAAAGGAGGGAATCACTGAGGATACAAACTGATGGGTTAGGAAAGTTAAATATTGATTTCTGACCTTTGTTCTGTTTCTTGCTAAGGCAGTATTCCAACATTGGAGGGGAGGGGGGTAATGTGGGGATGTGAAACATAATTTTTCAATGTAAATTTAAATATCCATCACCTCTGCACTTATATCTAAGATATATTTGTGTAGATATATTTGCAGAAATATCTGGCTGTCACAGTAGCTATTATCAACAAATATGGGATACAGTGGCTACTTAATCATGGAAAACTTCTACATGATCTCTCAAATTGTATTATATTTTAAATACGATGCAATAGTGGGAGGGGAAAGAAGGAAATTACTTGATGATGAACAATTAATTATTGCTGATGAAACTTGAGCAGTGCTGACAAATTAATGTCCTCAAGATTTTAGTTGTCTCTAAAGATCCTTCAACCCAAGGAAAAAATCTTGCTAATTTTAGTTAAATAATTTCTTATTCTAAATCCAATCTGCACCAACATCAAATGTTTACAAAGTAGTCCAATGCTATTGCTGAACAACTGTAACACAAATAAGTATAATGTGCATTCTTCACCCGGTGCTGGTTTACCAAACTGGCCTCAGCTCAACTTCCATCATCAATATAATGAGTATTCCGGGGAAGAGTTTGTATTGAAATTGATGGAAGAGAATGACTTCACATGAGCATTTCATTGGGTTATAGTATCGCAACTCCTTTCTCTATTATTCTGCAATTAAATTGGTTCTGTCTGTATATATTAGGAATATTACTGCTTGAATGACTTGCCACTCTATTCAGTACTGTTGGATTCAGTTTGTCATTTTATGTTGAAATAGTGACCAGATCAGTGATAGATATTAGCTTCAATGAAAAATGCACTGTGATATGAATTAACTTGATTTTGTGAAAATTATTCTTAAATGATTCGACTTCTCCATTGCTTTCATGTTTAAAGTGAATGTGGTGTAAAGATGTAAATTACTATGTGGACTGTTGAATGGCAGTCCTATTAAAGACAATCTGTATGTTCATTTGCAACTGTTAAACCTGTCTCTTAGTGAAGTGAGTTCGGTACATAAAGGTAGAGAATAGAAATGGATCTTTGTATTTATGTGAAAGCCTATGTGTTACTTGTGTTCTGTGTAAATGTTATTAATAAAGGATGACTGTATACAGTTATGTCATTTGTAGTTTAATAGGCTGAATGAGCATTGAGGTACAGGTTGAAAAATTGAAAACCTCAACCAGAGATCTGCTCCCAGATTGGGGCTGTAATCCTGGGAATCCCAATCCTGGAATCTATAAGAGAGAATCCTGGGATTTGAGTCCTAATTAAAAAAATAAGTTACTTTCTATCCATCACTGTTTTCTGTCTCTTATCTGCCCACCCAAACACACCTCTTAAGTAATTTCTTTCCATTAGTATTATGTTCATCTGTTTTGCTGTCACTGTTTCATTTCTCACTTTCTGTCAGTCTCTCTCCTGGATATTACTGTCTCTCTCTGTATTTAACATTCTTTCTCCGTCTCTCCCCCCACCATATGTAACAATGAACTTGTTCATTTTCTCTGTGGATGTATCAATCTCTGTCACCTTCCATTTGTGCCACTGACTATCTTAGTCCTGTGTTATGTCTCCCTTTTCTCTCCCTCTATATTATATGCTGTGTATGTGTCACTGATTTTTCTGTCACTTTCTGTATGTGTTATTTCCTCTTGTGAAATCTGCCCATTGCTAACCCCCCCTCCCTGTCTTGGTCAGTGCCTCATCAGGCAGCTGTGTTGCTGAAGTAGGCGGGGAAGGAGGGAAATGAGTCAATGACTGGCTCGGAGGGAGGTTGCTGTGCAGTGCTGTCTTCCCTGGCATTTTTCTGAAGCAGGATTTAGCACTGCGGAATCCTGGGATTTGGGGCATTAAAATCCTGGAATGCAGAAAAAGCAACCGGGATTGCAATAGCTACTCCCAGGTGACATTCTGCAGCTAGGAAATAGAGTAGTTGGGGATGATTTTTCGGTTATTTCTCTCCTCCCCCCTCCCCAACTCCACTCATTTGACATTAGGAACTCATAGTATGAGAACCATGAATGTGTTTTGCATTGGATCTCCAATGCCATTATTTTGAATGTCATTAATCTGAATCAAATATTGGATACTTTACATTTTTTAAAAATGTTCAAAGCATTCTTTGTTCAAATTCACAAATTAATTTCAGATATTGTTTAATAATTTTTTTTGTGATTTGAATATCAAAGTAAAAAGTGCAGTAAATCTTCAATACTCTTCAGTGGGGAGGGGTAATGAACAAATAATTTAGTGTCCTGCACATAGAATTATTTCCTCAACACCTGCATCCAGATAATTGATAATATTGAGAGAACAAGAGAGGGCCTAACACTGATCCCTGAGGCACACCACAAACTACTCTCTGCCAATCTGAAAAAAATCCCTTAATTCCCACTCTGTGCCACCTGTTCTTCAACATTGGTCTATCAGTTTGTTAATTTGCCATCTATTGCGTGTGCTTTAATTTTGGCTATGAGTCTTCTGTACAGCACTTCATCAAACACCTTCTTAAAATCCAAACCAATAACTACTGCACCTCTTTGTCTACATTTTAGACATCTCTCCAAAGAATTCAATCAAATTAGTGGATACAATCTTTCTACATTCATTATGACCTTGAACATCTTCTCTACAACTGAACTCTGGGTCTGGCTCTTTTATTAAAGTGATATTCCCACTCTACAAGCCTCTGGGGACAACCCTATATTTACGGATGTTTGATTTTTCAGCTAGAATTGCCAGATTACCTTCACAAAGTTTTGATTATCTTTGCACTGACAAACTTCTCCAAGGCAATATCTACCAGTTAGCCAAAGCACTTGTGTGTAGAAATGAAGATACACCTGGAGAATTCAGTCCTACTCATTGAACCATTGAGTGAAGAAGATTATTCCAAAATTGCATTTATGATAATATTCCTTTCGATTTAACTTTTTTACCCTATTTTCAAAACTATGCACTTCACTTTTTCATTTTAAAATTGAAATTCAACAAAATGAATAAACAATGTTGCTTGTTAGATTTAATTATAGTTATGCACAAGGGAGAGCAATGCAAATAATGAGTTCTAAGGTCAACATATCAACAACAGTAAAAGTGCTTCAAAATCCTGCAAGACCGATACAGTACTGAGAAGTGAAATGGAGCCTTGGGAAGAAAGTGGACAAATGAAAGTGGCTGAAGAGAAAGCCCTGAGTTCAGGATAAAGGAACTTGACGAGAAGCTAGGGTTTACAGCACCTCACTGAGAAAGCGCAAAAGATGTTCCCACAGTCAAATCTCCCTAAATTATCTCTGGAGATCCCCAGTATCACTTCAAGCTGAGAAAGTCTTACTGAATGTTTAACTATTGTCCTTCTATCTCAAACACTAATTTTTCTTGCTGCCCTTTCCCTCTCTCCTGAAAGAAATGCACCAAATTTGCGTTAAAATTCACGAACCATCGAATAGAGAATTTACAAGCCAGCAAAATCTGATAAAAGTCCAACAAGGGAAACAGTGGTGAAGTTTTTTGTTGGACTTTGTCAGCTTAGAATTCATTGCCCTTGTATTTCAAAATCGATATTTGAAAACAAGAAGGCATAATTAACTCAACAAATCCAGTTTGTAAAGAAAGACTGTATTGCAAATTAAACAGCAATGTTTCATTTCTATTTGTTCACTTCTCAAAATCTTTGGGAGCTATATTAGATTTGTGTTTTATTTTTAATGGAGACTAATTCTAGTTTTAATAAAAAGTGAGTGAACGACTTACACATGGGATAAATCATATCTGAGATTGCATGCTAATTTGCTGCTAGCCACACAGCAGTAAGGAAAGAGTTAAATCAGCCAAGTGTTTCTGAACAGGCTGTGGTGTGCAGCCAATCTGATTACTCGCATCGTTGCTTGCTGGCTGCTCGCTGTGTAATTTTTGTTTCATGCCAGAACTGACTACAACAAGAGCAGACAGCAAAGACATGAAGCTGCAGTATACATGGGATTTGTGTAACGTCTCTTGAACTCCTGCTAATTAACCTGACTGCTATATTGGCTGTCTGCGCAGCACTATAGTCAATATCACTGTAACACTAATTTTGCTAACTCTGCTAATTCTAGCCATGGTGTTCCAGAAATAAATAAAAAGGAAAACGATGATATTATCAAAAACAATTTCCAATGTCTGCCCAAACTACACCAATAAAAGGAAAAGGCCCCCAAATCAAAAAAACACAAGATTTTTCAGTACAATTCAGTATTATACTTAGAATTTTAGTTTCGCATAGTTTTAGTTGTTTACTGCAATTATTGTTATTGTTGCATTTATATTTGACAATGTTTGCCCCAAATCCTATAGGTAACAGCCAAATATTTTACTGCTTTATTTGGAAATAGCTTAAACGTTAAGCTGCCTGTTTGGGTGATCCAAGCAAAATACCTACAATGTGATTTCTTCGGCCCCATTAACATACACTATGCAGTCTTCACGGATCCTATTGCAGTTCCGTACTACCAAGTTGGCCGTGCCAAGACAAAGCTGAAAAGCAAAATGAGGGACTACAAAGAAAAGAATAATAAAACAAAGGTAACAAATAGAGATGAACAGAAAACTAATCAAAAGAAAAAGAAAACAAAATGCAGGAGCAATTGCCCGTTTTTATTTTGAAAAAATGAGTGAACAATTTACACATGGGAATAAATCATATCCTAGATTTCATATTAATAAGTCTTACTTTCTAAAGATCATGTTTCAAAAGTAATTTTTTGCCCATTCTTACCTGAGCGAGATTGAATTTGCAGGTTACTCACTCATGGATCTACTTCCTTAACCTCCTAGCTTAAGCCAACTACAGAATTAAGGACCAGGAGTGAAAGGTAAAGGTCAGCATTGCTTTTAACAAACTACAGCTGTGAGGTCTGATCAATACTGCAAAAAATGTGGAAAAAAATCCTCAAAATAGCATTGACTAAATGAACAGTTTATTGGTAATGCAAGATTTTTACTGGGGGAAAAATGCTTTTTTTTTTGATCATTCTGCTTTGTGGCCGAGGCACATTGATGAGGTGTTGAAGAAATGCTGTCTCCAAAGTCAATTTATTTGTTTCTGAAAGCGGTCTGACAGTTCTTCAAACAAAACAAAGGAAACCAACTTGGCCACTATTTAGCACTGAAATACATGCAAAACGGTGGTATCTGCTATGTCCTACTAAACGCACCGCCTCTCGTCTCAGCGTGCGCTTCTTGGCTGCTGGCCCCGACCCGAGCTGGCCCTCCCTTACAATATCCCCCCTCCCTGCAACTCTCCTGCTCTGTCCTGCTCTCTCTATACCCCCCACCTCCTATCCCTGCTTGACGGCCCCCCCACTGCCTCCCTCTGCTCCATCCTGGGAATCCTCTGCCGGGTTCATCACGGCATTCGGCATTGGCTGTCTAGCAGCAGCCACATTGACTGCCCCATTCCCCACCATCGCCATAAGCCACCCTGGACCCTGACCCCGGGGGCTAACCTCTCCTCCCTCACCTGCATCCCCAACCTCCCCCCAACCAACCCACTACCCCCTCCCATCCCACACATCCCCCTGCAAACTGTCCACTCCGCATTGGCCTTCAAAACATCCGCTCCATCTCCAACAAGACCCTGGCCATCAATTAACTCATCCTCGATGAGAACTTTGACATTATGGCACTCACAGAAACCTGGGTCACCCCAGATGACACCTTCCCCCTCACTGAGGCCACACCATCCGGCTACACCTCCCATGCCCAACCATCGTGGCAGTGCTGTGGCCCTCATATCCAGGCCGTCACTTGCCCTATCCCCCTACTCCACCGGCTCGTTCCCCTCCTTCGAACACTTTACCCTCTGCCATCCCTCCCACCTCTCTCTGAAAATTCTCTTACTTTACCGTCCCCCAAAATCCTCTCCCACCTTCATCTCTGACATCTCCACCCTCCTTGCTTCCCTCTGGCTCTGCTCTGACCACCTCATCATCCTAGGCGACTTCAATCTCCACTTCAGCCCCTCCTGCTCCACCTCCTCAGACTTCTCCTTTCCTCTCTCAACCTCTCCCTCCACAACCACTCTACTACCCAAGTTCACGGCCACCAGCTCGATCTGGTGATCACCCAGGGCCTCAATGTCTCGGATGTCACCATCACTGACGAGGCCATCTCCGACCACCATTTCATCTCCCATATCTCTCTCCCCACTGCCTCCAAACCTACCACCATCTTCTATCACCCGTGGAAGATCTCCCCGCAATCCCTCTCCATTGCCCTGGAACCCTCTGATCTCCTCCCCCTCTGGCCCACCTCTCGCAACAACCCACTCGCTGCACTTACTCTTCTCCACAGCACCCTCTCCACCACACTTGACATCCTTACTCCCCTCACCTCCCGAACTGCCTCCTATTTCCGATCTTCACCCTGGTTCACCAGCCACCTCCGCTCGCTAAAGGGCCATGTACGGTTTTTCTGAATGCACTTGGCTCAAATCCGGCCTAACGGTCCACCGCCATATCTGGCTGGACCTCATCAAGATCTACCGCTCCGCTCTCGCCTCGACCAAATCATCCTTCTATTCCAGGTTAATCCTAGAGGCGAAGGGCAACCCCAGGCTCCTGTTCTCCACCACCAACCGGCTCCTCCGCCCTTCTCGCCACGCCTCGCAGATTCTTTTCTCTGACTCTCACTGAGAAAATGCTGGACTTCCTCGAGTCCAAAATCGAGGGAATCCGCTCAGCTGCCACTGCCCTCCCAACTTCCACCCCCTCCCTACCACCAACCCCCGACAACTACCCATCCCTCCTTCCACATCTTTGAACCTGTCACTCCCTCCTCTGTCTTCAACAGGTAACCTCCATGAAGCCCACCACCTGCTTCCTGGACCCCATCCCCACCCCTCTCCTTAAATCCCAGCTTCACCTCCTTGCCCCACTACTTGCCGACATCATAAATCTCTCCCTGTCATCTGGCACTGTTACTTCCCCCCTCAAAACAACTACTATCACCCCCACCTTGAAGAAACCTTCCCTCGATCCATCACAGCTATCCAGCTACCGGCCCATCTCAAATCTTCCCTTCCTATCCAAGGTCCTTGAGAGAGCCATTGACTCCCAGCTTCGCTCTTTCCTCTCCATTCACTCCCTCCATGAACCCCCCCCAATTGGGTTTACATGCTGCCCACAACACGGAAACTGCACTGGTCAAGGTCACAAATGACATCCTGACCATGTATGACCAGGGCTCCCTCTATCTCCTCGCCCTCCTTGACTTCTCTCCCGCTTTTGACACTGTGGACCACTCAATCCTCCTCCACCGCCTCTCCTCTGACCTCAACCGTCAAGCTTCTGTCCTTGTCTGGTTCAGGTCCTACCTTTCACACTGCCTCCACTTCGTCGCAGCAAACGGCTTTCCTCCAGCCCCTGCACCGTCTTGTGCGGCGTTCCTCAGGGCTCTGTCCTCGGTCCCCTACTCTTCACCCTCTACATGCTCCCCCTTGGTGATGTCATCCGCAGACATGGGGTAAATTTCCACATGTATGCGGATGACACCCAACTCTATCTCTCTCCCTCCACCCTCAACTCCAGGACTACTGGCATCCTGACCAACTGCCTGTCCGACATCAAATCCTGGACGAGGGCCAACTTTCTCCAACTGGAGATCAGCAAGACCGAGGCCCTCCTGATTGGCTCGCGCCAACTCCTCCACACCTCAGCACTGGCAGCATCAGCCTCCACGGCTGCACACTCAACCTCACTAAACCAGTGAGGAACCTAGGTGTCTTGTTTGACCCTGAACTGTCCGTTCTCCCCCACATCCACGCCATGACCGGCACTGCATACCACCACCTCCGCAACATTGCAAGACTCCGCCATTGCTTCACCCCTCAGGCTGCCAAAACCCTCACCCACGCATTCGTCACATCAAGGCTCGATTATAGGAACTCCCTCCTCATTGGCCTTCCCAACTCTTCCCTTCACAAGCTGCAGATCATCCTAAACTCTGCAGCTCGTGTACTCTCACGAACCAGGCTCCATGATTCCATCACTCCCACCCTCGCCCAACTCCACTGGCTCCCCGTACCCCAGAGGATCGAGTTCAAGATCCTTGTCCTCACCTTTAAGGCCATCCATGGCCTTGCCTCCTCCTCCTACCTCTCTGACCTGCTGACTCCCTACCAACCTCCCCGCTCCCTCCGTTCATCGGGCCCAGGCCTGCTCCGTGTCTTTGGTCTCCCTCCCACCTCTCTGCCTTCCCTCACCCCTACACCACCCCTCCCCCATGCCCTGGTCCCAACACCTGGCTGTTCAGAGCTTTGGGACGTCCTCCCAACATGAAAGGCGCTCTATAAATGTAATTTTGTTGTTGTTGTTGTATCACCATTGAAGAACAGCAGATGTGTCCATCCTGTTTTTTTTGTGGTAATGACACATTTCCATGTGCCTTGCATTGGTAAATGGCAGGCAGGAGAGTGGTTGCCTCTCTCTCACTCTCTCTTTCCCCTCATTGAAAGCTGAGAAAAATAAATAGAGTGTTAGCTACAAAGCACTGGTAGGAAGTAACTGTTGTAGGTCCTTCTCAACCAGGAACTTCATGCACTGGAAAACTTACTTGGTAGCTTCTATTTCTGCAGTCCCTTTATCTTTCTGTGTAGCTATCAGTCAGGGCGGAAAGAAAAGAAACTAATAGAAATAAAATGAGTAAATTGCAGCACTTCAAAGTATATTCCAATAATGATTACACAGATGAATACACCAATGATTATTCATCTTCTTTTAAACCCAAATCACACTGTAAAACATCTAAGTAGTAAAATGGATGCAGGACCAATACAAGGTACAAAAACAACAACAACTTGTGTTTATATAACGCCCCTCACGCAGGGTATCGTCCCAGAGCGCTTTGTGCATGACTCCCACCTTCTGAGAAACTCAAATGTTCCAGTAGAGGAATGCAGGCACTACAATGGAATTTAGTTCCACCAATGCAGAGAGCAGGGCAAACAATGTTGCTCGCAAATAAAGTACTGACCTGAAAACATTAAGGAAAACTAACGTTTACCCAATGCAGGATTTCACAGGCTCTTCAGTACATTTTAGAGTAAAAATTCCACCTGGATCCAGAGTTGTTCTATGCAGCATTTCTTCTCATTTATTGGTTAATATGATGAGAGCTGCCTTTTTAAAAGCCTCATAGAAACGGAAGTAGACTATTCAGCCCATCAAGCCTGTTCCGCCATTTTATAAGATCATGGCTGATCTGTACCTCAAGTCCAGTTACCCCCCCTTGCCCCAGATCCCTTAATACCCTGAACCAACAAATATCTCATCACTGGATCTATTTTGCAAGCAGGCTGGTTTGTGCTGACCTTGCTTTAGATGCAAAGGACTTCGGTGAGAATGAATGATAGTGACCAATTTATTTGAGCCTGTGTCTAATCATACCAATTGGAAACATAATGACAAAGGGTAAAGTGTTACAGTGATGTCAGAGACTTAGAAAGAAAGCTTCACAAATAACTCCTATCAAGTGTAGTGACTGTTTTTGTAGACAAACGCAATGGCAAGTTCCCCAAACAAATACGAGATGCATGACCATTCAATCTGTAAATATTTGGGCAACTCAGTAACTGCGGCATTGCAATAGCTGGCCCAACAATGCAACATGGTGTAAAGGGCAGTGCTGTTCAGCAGTCAGCACAGGTTCTCACGAGCAAGATAATCTGCGTGGTTCTCTTGCCTCATAGCAACAGATTTAAAGAGCACAATTGCCCAAGGAGGGGGGGGTTGAAAGGCAGAATCATTTACAAACTGCGATTGATATAACACCTTCATTTGTGGATGTAATTCAGTTAAATAGAAATGTCTTTATCTTTATTTGAAAAAGGAAAGAGACAAAGTGAATGTTATTGTAGCTACAAAGTCATCGTCTATTTCAAACGTTGGAGGCTCCAGTTTCAACCTTGGAGTTTAGCTGGGATGTGACCTGTGCAAATGAAGTTATGAGAAAAGTGAAACATTTTGATTTTGAGCACATAAAAATGAGCAACAACTAGTTAAAATAGTTACAGAATATTGCATCTGCCAGTTTTCTGCATGGAAGTTTCGATAGTGTACACCCTCAGTCTTTCCACAACAGGGTATCAAGACTGGCATCAGAATAATACATGGAGAAGTCTTGAGTTGTAAATATAAATTCCATTAAAGAAAAGGTCAGAACATCCAAAGAGGCTCCATTTATAATCTTAGGAATAATTTGACATGAGGATAATAGCCGCCTTCGTTCCCTCTTAAATAATCTTTTAACCCACCTCTCATAAAAAAGACGTGGAATATATCTCAAACATCACTAACAGCTATTCTGAAAATAGACAACTTCCTTCCTCAGACTGGGCTCCATTTTAACTCAAATCATAATGGTGAACGACACAGACCTAGAATAGATTCTTGCCAATCTACAATATAACCTTACAGTGGAATAATTTTGAAAGTCAACTCAAGAACTAACAATAAGAATGTTGCAATCATTTAATGTGTTATGAATCTAACATCATTTAATATGTATTAGTTATTAAGGAATATTGGGCAATGGACCAGGCTAAATAAAATGAACCAGTCTGGTAATGAAAAGAGTGACTTGACAGTAAGTAACAAATCCACGAAAACATCAAACGGTCTCTCTTCAGAGTTGTCATGATCTTATATAGAAGATAGAAAATACAAATACAACATCGATTGTCTTTTTCAAAAAAATAATTCCACCTCTATTTCTCAGCTTCAAAAGTCTTTGGGCTTCTGTAGTTAAGAACAACAGGCTTCTTACAACTGAAGCAGTTACATGAGCAGAAAGTGACACATCAATCCAGTTGATCAGAATACTAGAAAGCTCTTGGAGTAGCTAATGGTTATCTTCTGGAACAAACAATCTTTTCATATGTCCAGTAACGTAGTGGTTAGCATGCTCGTCTCACAAGCGAGAATACAACGGGTTCGATTCCCGGACGGGACAAAAACTTAGGCAAGTTTCCTTACTCCACACGCCTCTATTTACCTAGCAGTAAGTAGGATCCAGATTGTTAGTCAATTGGCGGATCACTTTCCGGGGTTAATAATCCCTCCCCCCAAAAAACTCAATCCACAACTGTTTACGAGACACTTCTGTGCAAAATTGGCTGCCACATTTTGCCCACAAAATATACAGTCAATCTACTTTACAATATATTCTGTGAAGCACTTTGAGACATCTTAACAATGTGATAACGCGCTATATCAAATGCAAGAATGATTCTATTATTATTATCCTCTCTGTGACATTGCAGCATGTTGGTATACAATCCAATTTTCACAGTAAGAAAGGTGAGAATAACCTAGTGTTGGATAAAGAAGGACACTAACCAATGTCCTTCTTATGGTCAGGTTCAACTTTCCTCCATCTTCATGGAGTCTGTAGCTCAGTGGTTAGAGCACACGCCTCACAAGTGAGAGTCCTGGGTTCGATCCCCGGCAGGACAAATTGTTGGGCAAGTTTCCTTACATGCCTCTGTTTACCTAACAGTAAGTAGAAACCCGGTTGTTAGTCAATTGGCGGATTGCTTTTCCAGGGATAATAATCCCTCAAGAAAAAAACAATAATAATTTGGTCACTCAATTCACGACTGTTGTAGGACACTGCTGTGAGCAATTGGCTGCCTCGTTTCGCCCACAAATATATAAGCAATTCACTTTACAGTATATTCTGTGAAGGGCTTTGAGTCTTCTAGAAGATGTGAAAAATGCTATATCAAATGCAAGGATTATTATTATTATTATCTTGGAGATGCTACCCTGCGTGAAGGGTGCTATATAAGTGCAAGTTGTGTTTGTTATCTCAACAGATAAAATGGGGTCTAAATTGTAGGAGTTACAACAAGTTAAACTTGAATGTCTCACAACCAACTCTGTGGAATTCCGCTCGAATGACAATTTCAAGTTAAAAACTAAGATCACTGTCTGAAGAGAGCCTCAGAGGGTCAGGTGTGATGTATCGAGTACTCACTAGCTCTGAATCCTTTTGAAACTTGTGCAATTTAGATCCCAATATGTTTTCCAAAACGCATATTTTTTCAAGCTCTTCTGGAACATTAGAATAATTTGCAGTACTTTTTGTTATTAAATCAGTCTCACTGATGTATTTGGTCTAAGTCTAAAATGTAAAAATTGGAAGAAAACCAATTACACGATTATCAAGTCTGACAGTAAACTTTTTTTTCCCCGTCCCATATTTCCCTTCTCATCTGAAGGTAATGGCTCTTGCTGGTGCTGTTCCACAGAAACTGGCAGCTCCTCAATAACTCAAATAAGTGTCCATTCTTCATAGGTGAGTCTCGACAGTGAGTGTCAGCAAGCTATTTGACTATTTAACACAACATATGGAAACCCAATGCTGTACTCACCTGAAATACACACTGAACAATCACTGGGAGCGGGACCCTAACAAAATAAATTAGAAATCAACTGGAGCACACTTCTCCGATGCCCTGGTTCATTTCAGCTAACTCAAGGCAAATAAGAGACCACACTGGGAATTGTATCCATTTCCCAAACCATCACTAAAACCTTTTCTCATTTTCTTTTGAATGCGAGTCCAATATTCTAACAGACGGTTCTATCCCTATATTGATAGCAGTCCCACCTCAAGATACAATACAGTAAAAATGCCACAATAATGGGCATATACACACGTGACAATGTTGCTCCAAGCAGAGCAGTCCCAGAAGTTCAAGGCAAAGCTCACGTTTGGCCTCCTCCTCTGAGTTATGCTTCTTCGTAGTGTTCACTGTGTAGTTTTTGAAATACGATGTTTATGGACAAGCTCATAAATTGCCTCAAGTGTAGATACTTTACAATTTTGCAGCAGTTCTTGAAGTTTCCCTTTGACATTCTCATTTCCTTTGAAATTCGTAATCCGAGAGCCAAAGATATGAGACTGTCTTCTTCGCAACATGATGCTCTGAATTCTGTTTACTGTAGTTTCTGAATAATTATCAGACAAAGAAGGTCTAATAATAATAATAAAAGATTCTGTACACAAAATAGTACATACCAATGGAGCACCGGATCAAGCCAGCTCTATAGATAGTGCTGTATGTGTATTTCAAAAGATATTCCAGGGGAGGGCAGCAAACTGCTTATTTCTGAACTTTTGAAATGTACAGTACTTGGAAAGCAAGCTTGTCAATGCATTTTATCCAAACAAAACCGGCTGCATTTTATCCAAACAAAACCCTGCCCACACAGTTTTCTACATTGGATGTTTACTGATCTCAAAGTAACAACATGGGTGCCAAATAGAGGGATAACATAGGGACTTTTCAGGAGAGCAAAACTCCAGGAGTTTCTTCCAGAGTTTTCTCATGCTTGTCAGAGGTTAAAGAACACTGCTTAGTCACCAAACCTACAGAGACCATGTCATTGGCCATGTACGGTGAAGGGAACAAGAATCAGATGCAACATCTTGCAAAGACAGCTGTGTAGTCTAAGTTTAGTTCCCTGATCTCACCCAAAGTAATGTTATTACTTGCCTTAGTATGTCTGAGCTGTGGAAAACAGTATGGGTTTCTGGTGCTGATTGACAGCTAATGGGCACTGCTGGAAAGTGCAGTTTGGAGGGGGCAAGTTTAGGCTCGACTGTTTGAGACAGAGATGAACATGAGTCACATGGGTAGGATACAGCTGTGCACCCAGTGCTCATGGAACCATATCATAGCAAGATTCAGCATCTTCAGGAGAAAAACTTTTAACCAAGTAAGCCCGGTTGACAGTTAATAAGGTATATTTTAGAAAATACTCTATATTGTAGTAATGTACAGTTTACAAACTTCCTATTGTATGAAATAGTGATAGACACATTCAGTTTTGCTAGTATTTCTATTGTGTCAGCCCAAGGCAATGCAATTTCCTCTTTAGGAGTGACAGAAGCCAATGGCAAGAACTGCAAAGTATAAATTCTATGCTTGATTTTATTGCATCCAGTGAACAAGCAACCAAACATTTAATTGAACTGCTGCCAAATGATCCATTCGAGTGAACTGACTTAATGCCTCTACCTCTGTGCCTAACCCAGATAACTCACTTGAGATCAGGCACTGGCTATGTAGAGAAACAGGACAATGAGCCACATTACCCATTCACCACAGGTATATGCATTCTTAGATACAAATCCCATCAACATTTAAAGCAACCAACTTTACTTTGATCCAAGTTTTCAACTAATTTTAGTTTCTTAAATACATTAAATATAATGCTGATAAAAGACATTTTTCAAATACATTTAAAATTTCCAACCACATTACTTTACTACAGCATCTCAAGAAAATTATTGTTTTTTAAGAGACAAAACGTGAGAAAGATTGAAAAAGAAATGTTAAGATCATGGCTTTTCAGGGCAAAGTTTCTGATTGTAGGTAAATTTCCTGATCTTGGCTATGAGAGCTTACAAAGGGAATATTCTTACTATAATAATATTAATTTTTGCATTTGATATAGTGCCTTATAATGTCATTGAGACTCTCAAAGCACTCACAGAATATACTGAAAAATGAATTGACTGTATATTTTGTGGGTAAAACTATATCTTGACATGACACAGCAGACAATGAGATGTGCTCACCTGGCAATGATGGAAAATTTAATGATCACCAGAGAATGACCTCCTTGATTCCTAACAGTATCAAACTTCAATCAATTATAAATACTGAAGGCAATTAAATCTAACATTCATTAGGGAAATCCTGTTAAGAATTCCATGAATACAAGTTGAAGTACTATGGAGCCAGGTTACTGTCCCTTTTTTACAGAAAATCACTGGACAATGTTTAAATTATCTTTGGTTTGCAGTTGTTTCCGAAATTGTGCACCAATTTTGATTCCACTGGCAATTTAGAGGGAGTATTATTAACACGTTCTTTTCTCTCTCTCTCTCTCGCAAACAGCTGTGGAGACTTCCATGCATCTGGCTAATTAAGCTAGAGGGAACTGATTAGCAATGAATATGCAAACCTCTAGATGAATACACTGTTCAAAAACTGTAAGATAATGAAGAAACCACAAAGTTGTTACGAGATTAGCAATAGTGTTTTCACCACGTGATTTGTATGTGCTGTTAAGAGCCTTGCTTGTCTCAAGACCATTAATATTATAATGTGTGCTAATCCCTGAACAATAATAATTAAAGATGTTAAAACATGCTTACAAGACCCATATTGTGTAGCTCACCTGAACTGACAGGAAAACGCACATATATATCCATAGAGATGTCCTTAAATACTGGACGGCAGGAGCGAATCTAAAGATGATTAGATCGAAATGAGTGCACATCTTGTGACTGGAACTGTGACAACAGTCAGAAGATGGAAGTAAAAAAGACAATAAACAGGTTCACTTGAATAGTATAAGACATTACATGTATCAAAATGTCACAGATGCCATTACTCATCACTTTAATTACATCAACTTTGATCTTGTATCATTCAGGATATGTGAACCTATATAATGTTCTTGTGACTGTGGGTCAGGCATCAGCCTGTGTAAAATTACAAGGGACCAGCATAGGAAACAAAATATTTCTCTGCATCTATACAGTATGAATAAATCATTCTATTTATGATAATGGTAATAATCCTTGAATTGATATAGGGCCGTATCACGTCGTTGAGACAGCCCTAAGTGCTTCACCGAATATACTGTAAAGTGAATTGGCTGTATTTTTTTTAGTAAAACATTATATTTAACAGTTTGAATCCTTGAAAAGTAGTTTAGCATCAAAATAGTACACGTTTAAAGAATTTACAGAATTAGAATTTATTTCTTTGCTTGAAATATTAGTGGAGTCCTGTAGCTCAGTGGTTAGAGCACTCGCTTTGCAAGTGAGAGACCTGAGTTCAATTCCAGGCAGGGCGAAACCTTGGGAAAGTTTCCTTACTCCACACGCCTAATAATAATCCCTCCAAAACAAAAAACAATAATAAATTGGTCATTTTCAATCTATGACTGTTTGTGGGACATTGCTGTACGCAATTGGCTGCCGCGTTCGCCCACAAATATACAGTCAATTCACTTTACAGTGTGTTCTGTGAAGCGCTTTGGGACGTCCTCCCGACGTGAAAAGCGCTATATCAAATGCAAGGATTATTATTATTATTATTATTATAGTGGTGCCAAGGCTAAATCCTGGCTACGATCCAGTTTGCATAGACCAGGAATTTAACCTGGGACCTTCCTATCTGAATACATTTGAAACTGGGGAAATTTGGACAGCAGATTTTGAACTGGCTTAAGCAAACATCCCTGCTGCTTGTACAGAATACCAAAACACACAAAACTGCCTCTGTATTTGATTTAACATAAACAGGGCAATACCTGTCTGAAATGATCACTGGGAAGTACATGAAGATCCTCCCCAGATTCCTGGCTTTCATTTTTTACCTTTCTTTGTTAAATGCCAGGCAATTGACCATTCAGCTGATTGGGATGGGTAAAGCGTCAGAGTGTCGACCTATACTGTAAGCTCAAGTTTTGTTATAGGCTTGAATCCACAATCATCCCCCCCCCCACTCCCACAAGATGAGAGTGCTACCTACTGAGGCAAGTTGACATATTGTTACGTTTGTTAATCCATCCAAATAGGGTTTTTCAAACACGTAAATCAAAATAATGTGTCTAATTAGTGAAGCAATCACTGTATTTTCAAATACAATCAAAAGCGAATGACTTCAAGTCGCTTACTGTTTCCTTTGTATGTGAACAGACAAGAGACGATCAACTTGTATCTAAATCTTTCTTTGTTAATTATTGCAGATTCCTCAGGAATTATGTTTCTATCAGATTCACAGAACTATGGCTTAGTAAGACTTGTGCAATCAGTGGAATCTGAAAAGGCATCTCCCAAGTTATTATTATTATCATTTAAGTGCATATTTGTTGAATCAGCCACAATGACGGTGTAAAACTCTATTTATGACACTAACAATGATTGAAGGCATTTCAGGAATATGCTCACATTCATAGACACAAACAGAACAATGTCATTTCTTGCAACGAAGTGTAATTTTAGTGCAAACTAACATTTAATCATAGCTACTAGAATCAATACTCGTGGCTTTATAATTCAACCCCATCAGTTGTGGGTCAATAATCTTAAAATTAAACACATCAAATTAATTTGTAATATAGCAACCAAAAAAATTGTCAGATAACTAAAGTTGATCAACTAGAAATGATCCAGATTTAAAAAGTCACCACTGTGTTTTTTTTCCCTCTTAGATTTGAAGATAGTGACTTCACAATATCATATTTTTATGATCATTGATTAATACAAGAAAAAAACACTGATTTTAATTAGATGAGATGGCAGCATCTTCCAATGCAGTCCCCCAAACCTAGCCTGTCACCATATTAATATTATAATTTGCACTATGCTGCTTCCCTATTATAAGTGCAATTGGTATGAAATTTTTTACAGATTAGCAGCAACTTTGTTTTTAGATTGGCGTTTCAGATGGGATTTGACACTCAACTTTACACTCAACAAATAAGGTACATGAATAATATTTATAAAAAACGTGTGCCGCGGAAAATACATCCCATTTCCTTTCTCCTCATCCAAAATCCATTTTATGTTATTTCTACACCTTCTTAAAAGCAGGAATCTTTTGCAGGAATCTATAGCTTTAAATGATCTTCAAATGCTCAAATTTCCAGAATATTTAGTAGGTTACAATAAGTAAAAATAATACGCAAGTACAATTTGAAAACTCCCTGATGACTCAGTAGCTCAATGTGCTGTAGCTACAAGGTGTCTCAATAACAATAGGAACAACAACAACAAATTACACTTGTATAGCATCCTTCACTTTGGAAAGACGTCCCAGGGCTGCTGGACAGTCAGGGTTCTTTGGAACATAGGAATTGCTGGACAAAAAAGACTAAGGTTCATCTAGTCAATCGGGAGCAAAGTCAGGAGAGCGCGGGGCGGAGCCAAGGACGAGCTGCAGGTATAAAGCCCAGCCAGGTGAGGAGCCACTCAGTCGAGAGCGGAGTCAGGAGAGAGCGGGGGGGTGGGGTAAGTGACGGGGCGGTGTTTATTCACAAAGTGACGTTGGCGTAACGTCATAATTTTAAAAAAACACAGCAATAACAGCAACAACAACGGCCTGGCAGCCCCTGGCACTACCATCCCAGCCATGACCACACAGGCTGAGGGCTGATGCCTTCCCTCTGATCGCTCACTCCCGGTCTCTGTGTGCACGTTTTGGCTGCCGCCCCGACCCGAGCCTCCCCCTCCACTCTAAATGTCTCTCCTCCCATTCCCTTCTATCAGCTACTCCCCCTCTGTCCTTCTCTCCCACCGCTCTCCACGCCTTCTCTCTCTCCTCGACCCTATCACCACTTTCCTCTGCTCCAGCCTGGGCATCCTCCGCCGGGCCCATCGTGGCTCCCGTCACTGGCTGTCCCAGAGCAAGTGTCCAATCATTTACTCCCTCCGCTCAAACCGCCTCCTTAAGGCAAACACAATTTCCCCCTCCCTCATACGTACCCTCCCCAGCTTTCCACTCACACCACTCTCCACAACCATCTCTCCTGTACACCCCAAAATCCTCTCTGCACCACTCTCTCCTCCCTCTCCTCCCTCCAGCAAACCCACCCGCATTTCCCTCCAAAATGTCCGTTCCCTTTCAAACAAAGCCCTCACCATCCATGACCTCATCCTGGACAAGTACCTTAATATTCTTGGGCTCACCAAAACCTGGCTCTCCCCCAATGACCCCAGCCCCCTAGTTGAAGCCTCTCCTCCAGGCTACACCTTCCACCACCCCCCCCCCCCGTCCAAACCAATGTGGTGGCGGGGTGGCCCTCATCTCCAAAGCCTCCCTTGGTCTTAACCCTACTCCTCTGGCTGCTTCCCTTCCTTCGAGCACCTCACCCTCTTCCATCCCTCTCTCCCACTGAAAATCCTCCTGGTCTACCGCCCCCCTTAGCCCCCCGGCTTCTTCCACACAGACATCTCTACTCTCCTCTCTTTCCTGTCCCTCTGCTCCGAACGCCTGCTCATAATGGGTGATGTCAACCTCCACCTAAACTCCCCTTGCACCACTTCTGCTGACTTCGCTGCTCTCCTCTGCTTCCTGAACCTCACCCCTCACATAAATTCACCCACCCACAACTGTGGCCATGCCCTCGACCTCGTCATCACACATGGCCTTGGCATTTCCGACCTTAGCAAAGTGGACAAGGCCATCTCGGACCACTTCCTCATCTCCTTCTTCTCTCACATCTCTCTCTCCTCCACCAAGCCCTCAACCATTCTCTACCGTCCATGGAAAAGGCTACCCCCTGAAACCCTCACAAAGGCCCTCACATCATCAAACATCCTATCCTTCTGGCCTTCCACCCGCGGAGATCCTGAAGCAGCCATCCAGCTGCTCCATGATCGCCTCTCCTCCACCTTCAAAATAATAATAATCCTTGCATTTGATATAGCGCTTTTCACGTTGGGAGGGCGTCCCAAAGCGTTTCACAGAACACACTGTAAAGTGAATTGACTGTATATTTGTGGGCGAACGCGGCAGCCAATTGCACACAGCAAGGTCCCACAAACAGTCGTAGATTGAAAATGACCAATTTAATTATTGTTTTTTGGAGGGATTATTATTAGGCGTGTGGAATAAGGAAACTTGCCTAAGATTTCGCCCTGCCTGGAATTGAACTCAGGTCTCTCACTTGCAAAACAAATGCTCTAACCACTGAGCTGCAGGACTCCACGTCCCCCTGAAATCCAGGACCATCTCAAAACCCACCCAGTCCCCCAAGTACAACAACCATCTCCGTTGCCTAAAAACCCAAACCCGGCTGCTCGAGGGCAGATGGCAGAAAACTGGCCTGACAGTTCACCGTCAACTGTGGCTCGAGCATCTCTACAGCTACCGCCATTCTTTGACATGTGCAAAAACGGCTTTCTACTCCAATATCATCTTGGAGGCTAAAAACAATCCTAAAATCCTTTTTTCCATCAACCACTACCTCCTCCGTGCCCACCCTCAGGCCTCCTAATCTTCACATCCAATGCCAAGTGTGAGGAGGCCATGGACTTCTTTTCATCCAAAATACACAACATCACCAGGCAGCCTCATCCGCCTGCTTCTTGTCAACCACCACCACCTCTCCGTCCCCCTCACCCTCCCCATCATCAGCTCCTACCACGACCCCCATCCTACGTTCCTTCCTCCCCATCTCTCCCTCCTCCCTCTCACCCACCATCACCTCAATGAAAGCCACCACCTGCTGCCTCGACCCCCTCCCCACCAACTTACTGGTCAACCAGCTCCCCCTCCTCTGCCCACTACTGGCTGATGTCATCAACCAGTCCCTCTCCTCCGGATCAGCCCCTGCCCCCCTCAAAACTGCTGTCATCACCCCCGTCCTCAAAAAAACTTCTCTCGATCCCTCAAACCCAGCCACTACCATCCTATTTCAAACCTGCCCTTCCTCGCAAAAGTCCTAGAACGCGTTGTTGCAAATCAACTCTGCGCACACCTCTCCTCCCACTCCCTCTTTGAACCCCTCCAATCCAGTTTCCACCCTGCCCACAGTATAGAGACTGCACTTGTGAAAGTCACAAATGACATCCTCTCTACCTGTGACCAGGGCTCCCTCAGCCTCCTGTCCGCCGCATTCGACACAGTCGATCACGCCATCCTCCTCCACTGCCTTTCCTCCGTCATCCACCTCAGTGGGACCGTACTCCCCTGGTTCGAGTCCTACCTCACAAACCACCAGCAGAACATCTGCACAAACGGCTTCTCCTCCCGCTCTCACCCAGTTACCTGCGGAGTACCCCAAGGATCCATCCTTGGCCCCTCCTCTTTCTGATCTACATGCTCCCTCTTGCGGACATCATCCGTAG
Organism: Callorhinchus milii; assembly: GCF_018977255.1. Lineage (NCBI taxonomy): Eukaryota > Metazoa > Chordata > Chondrichthyes > Chimaeriformes > Callorhinchidae > Callorhinchus > Callorhinchus milii. The sequence goes on from NW_024704745.1 coordinate 51,546,095, forward strand.
ACATGGGGTACACTTCCACATATATGCGGATGACACCCAACTCTATTTTTCCACCTCTCTTTGCGACCCCCCCAACCCCCAGTCCCCTGATGTTCTGTCAGCCTGCCTGTCAGACCTCAGGAGCTAGACGAGCGCAAATTTCCTTCAGCTGAACATTGACAAGACGGAAGCCATCCTCTTTTGGCTCTCGTCAACATCTAAAATCACATGGTTCTCATCTCCTCCACCTACCCGACCTCCCACTAAAACTCTCCGAACCCATACGCAACCTAGGCGTCAGGTTCGACCCCCAATTATCCTTCCTCCCCCACATTCGGTCCCTCACTAGTACCGCTTTCTTCCATCTCCGACAAATTGCCAGTCTCTGACAATATCTCACTCCATAAGCCGTTGAAACCCTGATCCATGCCTTTGTCACCTCTCGGCTGGACTATTCAAATGCCCACCTTGCCGGTCTCCCCTCCACTACCATCCTTAAAATCCAGGTCATACAAAACTCTGCCGCCTGCATTCTTACCCGCATCAAACTCCGCTACCCGATTACCCCAGTCCTTGCCAGACTGCACTGGCTGCCTGTCCTAGAGAGGATCGACTTCAAGGATCAACTTCAAGACCTCACCTTTGACTTCAAATCCCTCCACTCCTCTGCACCCCCCCTACCTCTCTGACCTCCCTCTCCTCAAAATAGTGCCCGTTGCCTTCGTTCCATTGGGTCTGGCCTCCTCCTCGTCCCCCGAATCCTCCGCTCCACCCTCGTCGGCCGTGCCTTCAGCCACTATGCCCCGAGGCTCTGGAACTACCTTCCTCACTCCCTTCGCCTCGCCCCTTCTCTTCCTTTTTTCAGGTTTCGGCTGAAGACCTTTCTTTTCGACCGTGCCTTTGGTCACCTTCCTCCCTCTCCCCCTGGCTCGGCCCTGGGATCCGTTACTATGAAGTGCTCTGAGACGCCGTCCGGCGTGGAGGGAGCTATACAAATCCAAATTATTGTTGTTGTCCCCCTTCTACCATCCTGGTAGTTGCATGCTGAAACAATTGAGATGTTGATAGCAATTAATTCTGTATGGATTAGTCTACCATCACAGTTGAAAGTTTTGGGAACCTTAGATCCAAAGTTGCCTAGTTCTTCCAAGCTTACCACAATTCCAAGCGTACTACATTGTTCTCCAAGTAGACCGTTACCTTATCAACAAACTTTTGGAGGTTTGAACGTGCAACCTAATGATTCTAAGTCCAGCTTTGCAAATCTTGATTGGCTTCTTTTCAAAAAGAAAGGAAGAATATAATTGTTGCTGTATTTCAACTCAGAACAAATCCAGCTAGAATTACATCTCTGGCTAAGAAAAAGTTCCCCTAAAAAATTCATAACCTATTTTTAGCAATTCAGTACTGAGGAAAACATACAAGAAGCTAACAACATTTTATTTTGACAAATGGCCTTATATTGTGCATATTGTGTACAAAATGTAAAGAGGCAAATAACTGGTATGACAGAATGTGTAAATAATTTAAAATAGCAAAGCAGCGGGATATTAATATAGGTTTACACAGTGATTCCACACACAGTTATTTATACCAGACACAGTAGAGTATCACTGCAGCTGACCTTTGGGGGGGTTGGGGGGGGGTCACCCTCACATATACTTTTGTCTTGTCAAGGAAGTGACTTTGTACTCCATTTATTTTAATTGTAGTGTTGCACAGCTGGCAGCATGTGGAGCCAAATATCAGTTGTGTATGATGCAGAACAACTGTTCACTGTGATATGGGAGAGATCCATCAGTACAAAGGGGATAATCTGGTTACCTTCATATGAGATGGGTGTGGTTTATACTGATTCGGAAAAGATGATCAGTTTGTAATTCAGCAAGTTCTGACCCAGATCTGACTTCAGAAAAGCACCAGTAAACTGTGTAAAAAATGCAACATAAAATCCAGTGGCAATGCCTTTCAGCAAAGTATAAATAGTAAGTAAGTCAAAGTGACAGTTCAGACACTCACAGTATATTCAACCAACCAAATTATGTATATATAGGAACAGGAGTAGGCCGTTTAGCTCCTCGAGCCTGCTCCACAAATCTATAAGATCATGGCTGAAGGCATCAAGGTTGCTGAGAGCACAGATGGTGCCCAGATCTCCGTTTTGTCAATTCACATCATTCCAAAACAAACGTTATAACAAATTTATTCTGTGAATCACTTTGAGATGTCTCAAGAATGTGATGAGATGCTATATCAGATGTAAGCTTTACTAGTATAATGATAAATGGAAACTCATAGGTTAACAGTCAGATACACCAATTAAATCATACTCAAGAAAGAAAGAGTGAGAGTTCAGTAATCACCAGTATTGATCATGGCTGTTACTTGTTCTCAAAAGATGAAAGCATTTACATTGTGACCAAGAGTTGAGACATACAGGCAACTGTATTTTGATTTTGAGATTATAAACAGCATTGTTACATCTAAAGCTGCATCCTTCTCCACCCCAGATATTATTCTTTTCTTGTCATAATCTCTGGCTTCATTGTTTGATATCAGGTATAAGTGGCAAAAGGCAAAATACTACAGCTGCTGGAAATCTGAAATAAAAACAGAAGTCGCTGGGAACACACAGCAGGTCAGGCAGTATCTATAGAGAGAGAAGAAAGTGAATTAACATTTCAGGTCGACGATCTTTCGTCAGAACTAAAGGGACACTTGCCCTACAACAACAACAACAACTTGCATTTATATAGTAGTGCCATTTCATGTCAGGAGGACATCCCAAGGCGCTGGACAGTCGAGGGATTGCACTCGAACTGCGGAGTAGGATTTGAGAGGGGTGATGTGGGAAGATGACCGAAGGCATGGTCAAAGAAGAAGGTCCTGCGATAGACCTTGAAGGAGACCAAGGGGTGAGGCAGAGGACCACTGCGATGGAATTCCAGAAAGTAGGGGGCAGAAAGGCTGACGGCCCAACCACCAATGGTGGGGCAGGCAGGAGTTGAAGGGATGTGAGTGAATGGCTCAAGTGAAAGATATTATTATGCTTAGGGTTAGGGTTCCACAGAGAACCCCGACAAATAAAGTTGTTTTAAGGTAAGCAAAGCTCTAAAAATAACATTAAAAACTTGGGTAGTAATCCTCTTCATATAAGTAATGAGTAACAGTACTTTTGCCTGCAAAATATAATTACACATTTTACAGTATACAATATTTTGGGAAGCGCTTTAAGACACACTTTCAATATGAAAAGTGCGATAATTGTTACAATTATTATTGTTACTATTTGATTCTAGAGTTAATTTCACCTTAAAACAATACAACTACTGCAGTATGACATTCTGGAAATTAAATATGTGCAAAATTAGATGGAGCTCTTCAAGAATTAAAGTAGTATTATAAAACCATTAATTATGATGATTAATGAATGGTTAATTATTAACCATTTAATTAATGGTTAATTAATTAGTTAAGGGGGCAAAATATAGGACGGGGCAGCGCAAAACCTGGGCCTTTGTTTCAAATCAGGGCCAGACTAATGGTATAAAATTCTTCTCTTTCTGATATTTCCAATGAATCAAAGTCAAATGAGTTTTGACAACCCCATCCAAGGTATCAGTGAGCCACAGCATAAACTGTCCATTGTTAGACATGAATTGATACTGGATTAGCAATCTCATTCAGAGCAAACTTAAATTGGGAAAAAGAAAAACTCAAGGTCTGCTCTTCTGAGGTTGGAGTACATTAGGGTTAATCTTATGCTGATCATTAACAACAGCAATCTATTTGTTCTTCTTTATATTGGGATTTCTTATGATAAAGATTTACCAAATATATTCTCTATTTGCATGAAAATCACCATTGATGGGTAAAGGGAGCTTCACTCTAGTGAAGATCTTAATGCTTAAATTAAACTTAAAAAGGTTAGAAAATATTCCCCATTCCACCAGCACCAGCAGCACCAGCTTTCCAAAACCCTTACCCACAATTAAATGAAAAACCAACATTCAAAAAATAATTTCACAATGCTCAAGTGAATATTTAATGCATATTGACTACTTCTATTACAGCATCACAAACATGTAGATTTACAGTATTTTCACGTGCACCGTATTAGACCATGTTAACTGTAGGAGTTAAAACCCTTTGTTGCCATCCTGTTTTCCAGGGGTGGGTATGGCAACTCACTCACCTGCTGACTCAACAGTTTCCACTTCCTTGTTTTTTCTTACTTGGCTCACGGCAAACTCTGAAGAGAAATTCTGCATGTCTGTGGCTTCTGGTTCAATGGAATCTCTGTCCGTATTTAAACCTTTACAAAAACAAGATATACGTTAGTGTGTGCCCAGTACATTCCAGCATTAAAGGATTGCGAATGTTAAACAGGAAACTCCCAGGTTCAGTCTGCTGACTTAACTGATCCCATTGGGCAATAGTGGAACATTACAATTAGCCTCAGAACCTTTGGGCCACGGAGGTTTCATGGGAAATCAATCGCTTCTACATAGTATTTCCCCAGAAAGCAGGAGTATGTAGATGTTATGGAAGGAAATAATCAGGTTTCCTTGTCATATTCCTCACAATTGAACACTTTTAAACTCACTATCTAGGCTCACACATGAGGCTACTGGAATGAGACTTAGAGGCAACCAATGCTAGCAGAAGCACACATAATAATAATAACAATAATATAAGGTGAAATAGGAGTTAATTAGTGAAAAACACCTGGAATCACCATAAATTTCTGAAGACATTTTCATTTTCTCTTAACTGCTCTACGAAACAGAAAGTTCAGTAAAGTTTTTTGATATTTGGCCACAGTGAAATCTGGCCAAATATCAAAAAACAATTATATTTATATATTTAACACCTGCCAACTATGAACTTGCTAAACCTGGAGGACTCCATCTTAAACTATTTGAAGAAAGGATTTCTAAGTAAATAATCAGCAATTTTATTTCCTAATAATTAATTCTAAACTCTAAATGCAAATCAGTATAAGGAAAAAAGTATTTGGAAGCTGTTTCTCTAATTACCTCTATTCCACACAGGTTTCATACATTAGGAGTTTTCATACTTTGGGCAAGGTCAATATCTTTGCAATAGGAATATACAGGACCGGAAAAACAGAAAAGACCGTCAAGGTCATCTGTATGGTTAAATATGTGGTTAAATACATACAAAAATAAAACAAGAAGGTTTCTTAATGGCTCACTGGGTAAATGGATGCCTTGAACTGCACACACTAGAAAGGTCCCAAGTTCTTTCTCTCTCTGGTTTGCACCGAGTTAACTGAGCTGGGCAGCAGGTGGCGATAATATAATTGGCTTTGGTGCCTCCGGGTTAGGGAGCAGAAAAAATAGGATAGAGCCTCTATGTTTACATTCTATCAAACATAACTATGCCCCAACACTTGTTAATACCGTAACCTTGATACCAAATTAATTGAAAGCAACAGATCATTCCCAGTTAATGGTTCTCAAAGTTATCTCTAGTTGATTTCAATTTTCTCTGCTCTTTCTAAGAATAGTGCACCTGAAATTTTACCAAGGGCCAAACAAATTTTTTGTCAATTCTTGCATCGCTTCTTCCGCTGTCACACGGCTGGATACTTTAACAACAACATTTTCCAGGATAACAGTAACACCTGAAATAAATCCTTTGACTGCTAGACAACACATACACATATTTTCTTAGTGAATATCTCCATGCTCTCATAATAATAATTCTTGCATTTGATCTAGTTATTACACCCTTATTACATCCTCTCACTTGCGAGGCGAGTGCTTTAACCAATTTGCTGTAGAACTCTACATTTCTCAAAATAACAGGTAAGCACAATAATAGCCCTTGGAACTAGAAGGTTCCTGGTTCAAACCCCAGTGGGTCCATTCAGCTATTCACCTGATTGCGATCAATAAATGAGAAGTATGTCTAAAAATATCCTCCTAAGAGGAGAGGCAAACAGAAATCTCTCGAGCTAAATTGGCTCTAAATCTCAGCAATCTAAGGTAGATTTAGAAAGTGAAACTATGCAAGTTTTTATGATTAACTGGAAGGAAGAGAAAAATATTTTTTCTCTAGATTGTAAATATTTTGCATCATCATACATGCACTGAATGTGGCAGACCTCCTGGGAAATGTAGTTAATAAAAAAATTTTCAAATGGTAGAAATATAAGCAGACATATTTTTTGCAATTTTCTCCCCTCTTCTGAAAATGTGGAAGTCAACTCATTTCAAATGTAAAGCCAAGTCCAATCCTATTGTCGCCTAATGCTCATGCATATTCACTTTCCAGCAGGAATACCAAGGAATATTAGTTTAGTAACCAAAGGAATACCAAAGGAATACCAGGAGTAGAAACCTACCTTATTTGTGCCCTCTTTAGCTCAGGGCATTGAAGCCAATTATAGTGCCCTGCTTCCCTGGTTAAAATGAACAAACTTGGCACAAGAATGGTCTGAATTATTCATTTTCACACCGAGTAGTGGCTTTACCAACCTTGTCATAGGGAAGGCTTAAAAAAAGGTTTGAGTATGCATAACCCAGCTCTTCACGTTGAGGGACATTGTTTTGGACTGAGAATCAGATGACAGAATAAGAGTGAGTCTCTTTGATTTCCTTGTTGTTTGTAAACACCGTGTACTGCACAAACTCTGAGCATGTTAAACTGGACAGGCAGCTTTGAATTCTAACCCGATAGATTGACATCTGGTGAGGTTTCCATTCTAGTTTCTGTCAGATTTCTTTCTCCAGACATCTCTTTTTTCATACCTCCCGATGGATCCAAAGTAATTGCGAGACCATCAGGAACAATCTTTGGCACCTCCTGATGTGCTGGTACTGGAACTGAATGCGTCAAAGTAACAAGGTTTAGTTTTGTGTAAAGAAACATTGTTAAAACATGTCAAATTACATATACAATGTTTGTTTTGAGCTCAAGACCCAAGGTGGAGCCTGAATCCGCAACCCTCTGATCAAGAAACAAAAGTGCTACCAACTTTTACTAGCTGTCAGTGGAAGGCTTCATCTGTGCCACTGTATCTAAAATCGAAACGGTGTTACTTCTTGGAAATGGCTTGAGAATCTGCAGCAATCAGATACTATTCCTATTACAGTATTTGGCATGAATGCCCATCTCTCTCTATAGCATTGATTACTGTATTCTCTCAGATCTGTCCTAGAAACAACCAGGCCAGAAATATGCATTCATGTGCAATTTTGTTCACGTTTTCACCTTCTGGCTCCTAAATATTCCGAATTTAGCGATGTGAGCAGTTAAAACAGTAGGATTGTTTAGTCAGAAAAGTGGAATATAAATCCAGGACATTTATTCCATGACTTTAGCTTTAAGTTTTCTCATGTAGATTTCTGGCTGTGAGCTTTGCCTGGTGGGGGTGTGAGGAGGTGATCCCACACCTGAGAGTTGAGGTCTATGATGAGGCAGCTGTCAGTTTGCTGACAAAACAGATATGTTTTGTCGGGGGGATTGATTGTTACCCTCCGCAGAGGCCACATGCCGCATCATGCTGCCTTTAACATTACAGAACTGCAGGGACAGATAGCCAAGAGCTCTCTTCTAAATGCAGCTGCTGCTTTTACATTAAGCCACCTTGTTCCCATTCCCAGTTTCATCACTATTATTTTAGATAGTAGCAATCAGGAAAACAAGGCTCTAAAAAAAACAATGACATAGGTTTCGTGCATTGCGACCTTTTGCTCTGGCATTGTCTCTTTCCCTGCCAGCAATGGAGCTCCTTGTGGAAGCAACAGGAAATTCAACTCTTATTGGACTTTTAGTGTCAGGACATTTGGCAGCTGATAAGGACAATTTCAAGCATGGGATCATTTACAATCTGAAAACTATGTGGACATGGTAAATGTTAGCTACACCTTGATTCTAAGCTGGGCTTTTAGTATCCAAATGTCTCCATAACATCAAAGGGGTGTTTCTGTATTTAAGACTGAGCCCTTTCTTCCAGCTGTGTGGACACAGAACTGGGTTGAAGGGGAATCACTCACAGGCAGCACTCACAACACAGTACCAACCACAAGAACTTTTAATTCTTCTAATCTTTTTGGAGATTTGAGAAAGGTTATTACAAAGTCTGTTGTTATTACAAAGGTCACCCCCTTTCCCCTCCCTTCTTCCCCCCTGACTCCAGCTCGGGTCTGAAATGCTGTACACTGTCCAGCACCTTGGGAAGTCCTCCCAACGTGAAAGGTGCTATACAAATTTAATCTTGTTGTTGTTATTCCATCAGCACTGAGTAAATGTACATAGCTATGATTGTTTGGTTAAATAATTCTGCTTCTGATACAATGTTACTTTGTTACTAAACTAATATTTGCTACTTACTGAAAGCGATGTCTTTGAAGGCTGACATGAAATTATATTAAATTATTAAAAGTTATGTTGTTTCCCTAAGCGGGAAGATTGTGTCATTGGAGAGAAGATGCACTTAATAATAATAATAATCCTTGCATTTGATATAGCGCCTTTCACGTCTTCTAGACATCCCAAAGCGCTTCACAGAATATACAGTAAAGTGAATTGACTGTATATTTGTGGGCAAATGCGGCAGCCAATTGCGCACAGCAATGTCGCACAAACAGTCATGGATTGAAAATGACCAATTTATTATTGTTTTTGTTTTGGAGGGATTATTATTAGGCGTGTGGAGTAAGGAAACTTGCCCAAGGTTTTGCCCTGCCTGGAACTGAACTCGGGTCTCTCACTTGCAAAGCGAGTGCTCTAACCACTGAGCTACAGGACTCCACGAGGATTTTGGCAGTCTGTGGTGTGAGATAGTGGCAGAGCCAGGCGATGTTAATAATAATAATAACCCTTGCATTTGTATAGCGCTTTTCACGTCGGGAGGACGTCCCAAAGCGCTTCGCAGAACACATTGTAAAGTGAATTGACTGTATATTTGTGGGCGAACGAGGCAACCAATTGGGCACAGCAATGTCCCACAAACAGTCATATGGATTGAAAATGACCAATTTTTTTTATTATTGTTTTTGGTTTTGGAGGGATTATTATTAGGCGTGTGGAGTAAGGAAACTTGCCCAAGGTTTCGCCCTGTCTGGAATTGAACTCAGGTCTCTCACTTGCAAAGCGAGTGCTCTAACCACTAAGCTATAGGACTCCACTATTTGTGGTGGAAAAGTACAATAAAATGTTAACAATGCATTTTAATGTTTAAGAACTTGATATTTCTACATATAAGAACCTTTTAGTACGTAGTCACAAAAACGCCATCATATTTGTTTACCTTTAATGAATTTACAAATAAAAAATATTTGTGAAGACATTCTTAGGGAGATACTGCATCAATCATTGTATCATTATATGACTGACCAAGGCCATGAATCCCCTGAAATTTTTTTAAAAATTGCAGATTATGTTCTTATTGGAACAACTGGTTGACATGTATTTAGTTGTCCTCTTGCAGTAATGCATCAATGGTGGAAAATGGCATGAGGTGTAAGATTGTTGAAGGGATCAGTAAAAAAAACTCTCTGATAATTTCAGTGAAAGTGCCTTAAAAAACACTGCTGTCAAGGCTTCACTGCCTTTAAACAAGGCCCAGAAATGTAGCAAGAGTTTGGATAGAAAGTCTTGACTCAGATGTCGCAATGACCGCTGGTGATTGGTATCTGCTCATGACTGCTAACAATTCAAGAGCAGATTAATGGACAGCCATCAGGACAGAGAAACTCTCCCACAGAATACCTTAATCGATGACCCATCTTCAGGCAAGGCTGCAATCAGAAAGATCTCAATAAATAGAAGGGAAAAAAATGACTGTAAAGATTTTTAAAAATATTTTACTTTGGTCACAGTTGTGGTTGTTATATTTATTTTATTTTAGTTGGTTAGGGTTATACTTGAAATGTGTAGTTTTAAGCTGTGAGCTTAAAATGACCAGAAGCAGTCAACCCACAAAGCAGCTATCTCTTTGAACAATGGCACTCACTGAGCTTTATCTAGTCGGGCACACTATTGATTTGTTTACTTTGATTATTAAAATTATCACAAAAATAACGATAAGTCACAAATGGATAAATATTTTTGATTATGTTGACCAAAGTGGAGCAAAACAAATGATTGCCATCGTATCTGAGCCAGTTACATTTTTGTTTCTGCCTCCAGTACCTATTCCTTTTCGCCCTCATCTTCAGCAACAGGCTCTGGGACACTGTTTAACTTCATCTCCAGTTTGTACAACTGCTGCAGCTCGTCATGGAGTTCACTCTCCAACTCTCGGTTATCTTTCAAAAATTCTTTGAATCTTCTCAAACAGTTTAAATCCTTCAAAAGAGAAAGATAATTTAAAGATGATTTATAATGATAAAATAATAATCCTTGCATTTGATATACTACCTGACCACATTGTTGAGACGTCTCAAAGTATGTCACAATATACTGTAAAATTAATTGACTGTACATGTTCTGAGCGAAATGCAGCAATCAATTGCGCACAGCAACTGTAATTGTGATTATAATTATAAGGGAGTGTATATCATTTGCTAAAAGGCATGAAAACAGGAAAGGTGATGAATAGCACTCCCTGGCACCTTATTAAATTGAGCACTGCCAAGCACCCACCCTTCTAGCTGCTGGCACTAAACTAAGCAGATTAAAAAAAAGTTGAAAATGATTTAAAATACATAGGGAATACCAATCCAAATACCCTTGGAAAAAAATAAGATTCGAAAAGAAACTTTTGTATTAAGTTAAGAATATTTTTTGTAGATCTGAGCTTATCTGCTCTGCAACCTGTAGTTTAAAAAAATATATTTTCTAACAATAGCAACAACCTTGCTGGGCAGCTTCTTTACAACAGGGAGTGTGCAAATGCTGTTGTACCTGTTCCTGTAATTCCTTTTGTTCTTCTAGTATGAAACACAGTTCCTGCAGTTTTTCTCTAACTAGTCTCAGTTCAACATTGTGGATCTCCTCAGCATTCAGCTCTTCATCCGACGCATGGGCATCATCAACCATATCCATTCCTGATATTTGAACTTTCCAGCTGGATGATATAATCTATTGGTCCAACAACACAGGAAGACTATGTTTAGTCACATTACTGAAACATGCTCCAATAAAGTATTGTAATTAACCCTTAATATTAGTTATTAACACACTACAGTCAACTCTCTTGTATCACTTTAGCACAGGAAGTTTCTGAAAGCAGCCAGTCTATCTGTTCTCTCTGCAGAAATTATCGTTGGAGTGGATTGATTTAGATCAGGTAAGAAATCAAGTATTTGATTGTGTAGATGTCAAATTAGGACAGCATGTGATTGAGCTCTGATGCCTTCCACCTATGGTTGAATATGTTGCCAGTCACTGTCTAAGATCACACTTAAACAATTGCCACTAACATGCATAGGCACAACATTTCACCTAATCTTAGCCATTAAGACCATTTTTTCTTAAAATTGATAATCATAAGAAATTGTGATAAATTTTGTACTGCAGTCTTAATTTAGTGGCCAGTTACTTTTAAGAACTACCAAAACCAGATGCCTTAAACTTTAAGAATTTAGTCTACTTCAGTCTAAAAATGTTTTAAATTTAAGAATTTAGTTTTAAAGGATTTTAAGCCTTAAGTACCTATCTCAGAGGCAGGAAAACTACAGAAAAAGAGACTATATTTGTGAGAATTCAGAACAGAATATTATCATAATAATAATCCTTGCATTTGATATAGTGCCTTATTGAGACGTCTCAAAGTGCTTCACAGAATATACTGTAAAGTGAATTGACTGTATATATTTTATGGGCGAAATAATATTGTATTATTAATGGTATAGTAGTGAAAGATTGTTGCATACATACACAAGTCCATATCAGCAAAGACTTCATATAACACAACAATAACGTGAGAACATGTATTTGTGAGCTTGGCATTAGTGTCATAAAACCCACAGTGTACACGTGACTCAGAGCTCATTATTACCTCCAGAACTGAAAGGGCAGCCCAGTCATGGGGGGCAAATAATCCAAAGCCAAAATGGTAGGATGGTCCTAGCTGGACAAGCAGTGGGAAAGCTTGCCAGATAGTGGTTTTAGCTGGTTAGACTCCAGCGACCACTCTGAGTCCCCAAGCCTTGGCTCCTGCCAACGTGCACCTAATACTTTCCAGGATTAGGCAAGCAGGATGAGGGAGAGATCCAGGGAGAGAGTGCACATTCCATTCCAACAATCTGTCTCCGCAATTTCCATGTGTGGGAGGGATGCATAGAATTCTGTTTGGTTTGGATTCTCTTAAGCATGGTGATGGGTTTCGGGATGTGTCGGATACCGAGCTGACCAAAAAAAAAAGTTTGTTTCTATGATCTGTAGCTTTTATAAAAACGATGTCCCAAATGTCTAAAGTGAAAATAGTTCTGAGGCGAAGAAATCAATACCTGTTATGAAGGCATCAATTAAATATCTGTTTTAAGGAGGAGACATTCCAAGATAGTACAAATTCATCACAAAATATTTATCTTATAAGCAGTTACCTTTTGTATTATTTTGCTTGTTGTTTTTGTTTCAGCAACGTGTTGAAATTCCTGTAGAAGGTCAAGAATTTTCTGCACGCTGTTATCTAACCATTCGACAGACACACTCATTTCAGTGGAATGCATCAACTCATTACGACATTTAATTACCTGAAAGCAAGCATGACCGTGGCTCAGTATAGATCCAACATTCATCATATTTATACTTGACAGAAAATACCAACTACTGTAAACAAAACATTTTCTATTAAGACAGTCATTTTATGCTGGATCTAAAATTGGGTGATTAGTTCATTTGAAGCCTTGGATAGGTCGTAAGGGAACGGGCTGATAAGTGGAATGTTATTCAGTGTAGAAAAATGCATAGAAAGAATACTGTATGAACTTACTGTAGGTGGTTGGAAGATAATTTTTATATAGAGTTGCTGGAACGTGAAATACTTTATCACAAATAGATGAAAGTGGATGCGTAGCATTACTTAAAAGGGATAGATAATTAGAGGAAATATAATATTAAAGGATGTGAGAAAAGTGTAAAGGAATTAGTTTAGGCTAGATAGCTCCAGCGGAGTAGTTAGAACCAGGAACATTATACAATGGGCTGATAGTTTCCTTCTGTGCCTTAAATTTTAATGATTCTATGGTCACAAGTAATTCAAAGAAAAAAGAAAAAATGAATCCGAAAGGTAAAACATTAACTACAGTTTTCTTTCTTACCCATACTTTGCAATGTGTTTACTACCTCAATTAGTTTTCGACGTTCAACAAAGCTGAAGTGATCGCAGAAATTAATGAGATTTAAAAGAGCTGCAACATCACAATTTTCTGGTCCTTGTTTATTCATCTGCCCACGAGGCATATAGACCTACAGAAAACAAACCGGTTTTCATCATATCATTTTGCACCAACAAAAGATAATAAAAAAGAAATTGACGTACACACATTTACTAAAAGGCTTGTGCTTTAAAATCTCTTGAGGTGTTCAATAGCAAGTCTTGATGTAACTCCATGTGATCTCAGATGCTTCCCAAATTTGATTACTTTGATCAAAATTTCTATTAATGTGACAGAAAACAAAACTTACCACTTTGCAATATCTAAGCAATCAGCTTATTTCTAGAAAAGTTTTAGTTGGAAATGAAACTGAATATGATTGTTTTTAGCAATATAAATTAGCTCAATTTGTTTTAAATTGATATCAGTTATACCAATCTGCCTTCCTACTCCATTCCTCATTCCTTTTTCTTTATTATGCTCATTATCTACATAAATCTTTCTTATCCCCACCAGCTTCTCCCCAGACACCTCCAAGTTTCTAAGTTTTGCCTTTTCTTCTATTTCTTCCCTTTCTCGATCAATGTTACTCTTTTTCCAATGAGGCTTTCTCAATTTGGTTTTCCTTCCCCTTGTTGCTTTTAAAACTATTTAAGTAATGCGTATCTAATAGATAATTAGAGGAAATATATTATTAAAGGATGTGAGAAACGTGTAAAGGAATTAGTTTAGGCTAGATAGCTCCAGCGGGGTAGTTAGAACCAGGAATATTATACAACGGGCTGATAGTTTCTTTCTGTGCTACAAATTTTACAGTTCTAATATATAGGCCTGTTTTTAAAAGGATAACATGCTCCTCAAAGGAAGATAATCAAAGTTACACATTGTAATTAAGAATGGTTTCCTCAGGGAAACATTGTCCCTTAATAAAAAGGCCCAACCAAGCTTACAAAACCAAGCTTGCTGCAGTGCACCATGCAATATTGTACACCAAATCAATGCATGTTTCTAAATAGGTAGAAATTAATATTTATAAATGCATTAAATATGTAACTTTTAGAGGAAAAAAATTATTTGCTACTTAACAAACAGAAACAAAATATTTTATGACATTAGGCATTAACATTCCCCCACAAAATACACAACTTTACAGTATATCCTGCGGAACGCTTTGACACATCTCAATGACATGATAAGGCATTATATCAAATACAAGTATTAACATTATTATTATTATTATTGTATCATGAATCTAAAGAAATTGTATTCAAATCTTAACATATTTACTGCCATCTTCCGGTGAAATTAGGAAATGAGCAGATATTATCTGTTCTTCAGATGAAACGTTAAATCAAGGCCCCAGCTGACCATGCTGCTGATTTAATTGGATGTTAAAGAGCCCATGGCAATATTTCAAAGAACAACAGAGTTATTCTGGTTTCCTGGATCATATAATTTCCAAAACACATTAATTGGTTATTTATCTCATTGGTGTTTGTGATACACTGTTGGGCACAGATTAACTGTATTAACAACAGTCAGTACATTTCAAAGCAAATCACTGTTTGTAAAGTTCTGAGAAGTTTTGACAATCTTACCCAACCTAACCCTAAACCTGACAAGATGCCAAAGTATCATTTTTAGAATACCTACTGATGAGACTATTAAGCGATTAAGCATCAAACTCAGTAAATAGTAAATGCTTGGGTTGGGATTATTCCTTGATAAGAATTACCTTAGAACAGGTCAACAACAAGATGCATTTTAAACTATGTGTCAGTTATTTCAGCTCTCCAAGATACTGCCCTTTGTGAATGGTTGTTATTGCTGTAAAGTTCAAAACATATCAAGTGCTAATTCTACAATTTCCCTCCTATTCATATCCACCCAAATTATCATTTTCCAGAAACAATGGCACAGGTGACCTTGGTGTAGAGAGGAGTAAAATCAGCCAGGACCCTGCTCATGCTCCCTATCTAGTGACTCTGAATAAAACAAATTTGTGGATGTTGGTTGGGGAGGCTCAGAGTTGATTGTGCAACCAAAATAGACATTTCAACACAATAATGTACTATTATCAGTCATTATTATTTGAATTCATTGTAATATTGTTTTACGAGATTGACATTATCCTTACAATTAACAAGTGCAGTACCATATATTTATAGTCCTGGGCTGAATGAAAAAAATGTTATCAGTTGATAAACGTATCGCACACAAGCAAATGAGTTGCTCATTTTAGTCCCTGCATAAACGTGTGCTCAACCATCTGCACAGCAGTAGGATGAAGTAAAAGGTTGAACATATTTAACTAATTTGTGAAATTCAACATTTAATGGAAAATAAAATTGTTTACCACAGACCTATAAATTTACATCATTAAAACATTACCTTTGCTACTTCCCAGGGGTGAATAGGCCACCATTGTGGCTTGCAGTTGCCCCAGTATATTATACCATTTTGATGTGTATGGTGTCTCAGAATTTCCTTTTTCCATTCTTCACACAACCAGCAAGCCTACTGAAACTGAAAACATAACACATTTTAAAAGTTATCTGCAACTCTGCTACCCCCCGAGTGAAGGGCAACATTATAAATGCAAGTTGTTTGATACTATTTCAACTGCGACGTAAGATGGTAAACAGAGCAACTTGTGTACAACTCGCAAAGTCATATTGCGCTTAGCAGTGAACTCGCAACACCCCAAACTTCCAGCTTCCCATTAGAGATGTCCTCTATAGAAAAAAAATACAACTTATTTAAAGATCATAAGACTCATCGGCCATACTCTGATTTGAGGAGAGCTGCCCTTTCAGTCCTTTTAACCGCAGGGCATTCCGCACCTCTGCCCCACACTCTGGACCTCCATCAAATAACCCCACCACCTCACCCCCTGCCTCGCCTCTAAAGACCTTCTTCTTCGACCGTGCTTTTGGGCCCCAAACCCCTGCCTCTCCAGCGCCCCTGGGGGGTGAATTGCAAGTGCAAGTTGCTATCGTTGTTGTTGCTGTTGGTGCGGTGGGTTGGAAATCACTTCCCCGCAGGAACGCTCTGCGGGGCGACGCAATCCTGCTTCCCGTGGGCTGACCTCGGTGGGCCGGGGTCTGCAGGCAGTCGCGCAGGAGGCTCGGCGCAGGGTGGGGTTGCGGTGCAGGATGGAGCCGTGGAAGCGGCGGATCTCCGCTCTGACGAAGCTCAGCAGACAGTCGCGCAGCTGCTGCAGACACCACCCCGCCTTCAGCCGGCGCGGGTACCCCGCCTTCAGCCGGCGCGGGTACCCCGCCTTCAGCCGGCGCGGGTACCCCGCCTTCAGCCGGCGCGGGTACCCCGCCGCGTGCAGGCGGACACCCAGCTCCGCCAGCATCGCGGCTCCCTGAAGGATGACGTCAGGCCTTTTTGGGACGTCCTCCCGACATGAAGGGCGCTCTATAAATGGAATCTTGTTGTTGTTGTTGTTGTTGCTTTCCCGGTCCCGGGGCTGCGCGAGGCTCGGGAGCAGCTCCAGGAAGCAGCGCGGACAGAAGTGACGCCACGTCTGTAGCCCAAAACCCGCCCAAAACAGTGCGTCCGCCCTCCGCCGAGCAGCGGGAGACCCCCGGTTCAGGTCTCTCAATGCTTTTCAAGCAAAAAGAAAAAAAAAAAGGGGGTCTTCAAAAGGGAAACAACAGGTGTTTGGAGGGGTTCAAACGATTGCAATTTAAATTTTAAAAAATGGTGCGCCCGCCCGCAACCCGCGCGTTAAACGCACGGCAACAGTAAAAACCCGCCCAATCGGGCGTGAAGCCGCCCAACTCCCCCGCCCACACTGCCAGTCCAGGCATTTCCGCGCACGCGCTCTGCCTCCTTGTGAGCCAGGGAGGAGGGATAATAATAATAATAATCCTTGCATTTGATATAGCGCTTTTCACGTCGGGAGAACGTCCCAAAGCGCTTCACAGAATATACTGTAAAGTGAATTGACTGTATATTTGTGGGCGAACGCGGCAGCCAATTGCGCACAGCAATGTCCCACATGTGTCCCCTGTCCCAGGGTTTCTGCTCTGGGCTCCACAAGCTCAGCCCCCACTCCAGACCCAATTCCATTTTTCGAACATTTCAGAGTGTGCAGAATTTTTTTTTTTTTTTTTTTACACACACACCCACACGCACACTCTTAAATGCAGTCTTGATTTTTTTTTTCGCGGTGGCGGGAGGGAGGGTGGAAGTGGGAGGGGGCCGGGCGGCGGGGTGTCTGAGACGCGTGTCAATGCGTGGCCATCACCATGCTTAAGAGTATCCCAACCAGAGTTTCCCACCCCCCCCCGCATCTCACCAATGAAAAGGTTTGGTTTGGTGTGGATACTCTTTTAAGCAAGGTGATGGGTTTCCGCACCACCCCTCCCCCATTCCCGGGCTCGACTGTTCGGTGCTTTGGCACGTCCTCCCAACGTGAGAGGGAATTAATGTCATTTTGTTGTTGTTCATATGTCAGACAACTAAAAATCCTTGCATTTTATCCAGCGCATTGTCATAACAACAACTTGCATTTATATAGAGCCCTTCCCGCGAGGTAGCGTCCCAGAGCCCTTCACAGTGGCGGAGTCTGACCCGGAGTGAGGAGAAGAGGGAGGGGGGAGGTGACCGTAATCACGATCAAAAAGTCTTTAGGCGGGATTTGAAGGTGGGGAGGAAGGGGCAACGAGGAGGGATTGAGGGAGAAAGTTCCAGAGTATCGGGGGTGTAGTGGCTGAAGGCACGGCCGCCGATGATGGAACGAAGGGCATAAGGGACAAATCGGAGGACGGAGCCACCCAAGCAGAGGCAGCGGACGGTGGAATGGGGGGTGTGGGGGTAGGCAAGTTGGTTAGGTAGGGAGGTGTGAGGGAATTAAGTGATTTGAAAAAGAGAGGACCTTAAAATTGATCCATTCGGTGATTGGGAGTCACGTCAGTGGAGCCTGGCAAGAACTGGTGTGATGGGTCTACGGCGTTTTGTGATCATGTCGTTGAGATACCCCAAAGCACTTCACAGGATATACTGTAAAGTGAATTGCCTGTATTTTGTGGGCAAAACGCAGCACCCAATTGCGCACAGCAGCGTCCCATAAACAGTCCTGGATTGACTGACCAAATTTTTTTTATATAAAAGGATTATTACCCATCCAGAAAGCAATCCCCCAAATCCCCGGGAAATTTGAATGCACATTTTGTACCCTGGGGTCAATCAAGTGCTTTGCTATTAGGCCTTCAGTTTAGTAATTACACAGGAAGTTAAACAATAATAATCCTTGCATTTGATATAGCGCCTTATCACGTCTTCGAGACGTCTCAAAGTGGCTTCACAGAATAGAATGTAAAGTGAATTGACTATATATTTTGTGGAAGAAAAGCGGCAGCAAATTGCACACAGCAGTGTCCCACAAACAGTCATGGATTGAGAGACCAGTTTTTTTTTTGGAAGATTATTACCCCCGGAGAAATGATCCACCAATCAACCAACAACCGGGTTCGAACTTACTGCTTGGCAAACAGAGGTATGTGGAGTAAGGAAACTTACCCAACATTTGCCCCTGCCGGGAATTGAACCCAGGTCTATGTCTTGCGAGGCGAGTGCTCTAACCACTGAGCTACAGGACTCCACGTAAATCGCTGAAACGCATATTTTTTTTTGAAGGATGGAGGGAGGGAAAAATGAGAGTCTGAGCGTGTTCATTTTGAAGCCAGTTTTCTGCAGTATTTTTAAAAAAAAACCTGCTCCTAAATTTTCAGTCTTAGACCCGTTAGGAAATACCTGCCTTCAGGCATATTATACAACAGCAACTTTATAATTTTCAAAAAAGGAAAAACAAAAAGACTATTAGATGGCAGTAACCAGATAATGTGACAAAAAAATGGGGAAATGCATTTACAGTTGGATCCAATGTAAAACTCAAAATTAGGGAAACGTTAGCTTTGAAAAAAGACCCCAGCAAACAATTCAGACACATTGAAGCATAAAGAAGCAATGAGAATTTGGAACAATTACAATTTTAAAGGAAATAGCTGAAATTAGTTGACATGCCAGTGCAGTACTAGGCTACATTAAGAATTGCCATCCTTGAGATCTCTGATGAGGCGTGACCAGAGATTTCAACTGTATGTTGTGGTGGGGGGCGCAGGGAGAGAGTAAAGATTTTTGAAGAAAATGTGCATTTAAATATTATATGTAATATTAGCCAACACTGAGTCACACAATAGTAAAATGTTTGAACGTTTTGATGTTTATAGGCACCGCATCAAAAACACGGCTCATTTAACTTTTCCCACTCATGGACTTTCCAATCAAGAGCAGAACAGCATACCTCTAAGATGCAGCTCAGTATTCTACCACAACCAGATGCACAACAACCAAAGTGATTCGACTTCCAAGATCCTCACATTTGTTTTCAACCACCTGGTGCCTCCGCTCGACTCGTACCGGTCTCTTGCTTGTCCTCGCGCCCTCCGCTCCACCATTGGAGGTCGCACATTCAGCCACTACACCCCGAAACTCTGGAACACTCTCCCTCAATCTCTCCACCTTGCTCCCTCTCTCCCCCTTTTCAAGTCCCGCCTGAAAACCTTCCTTTTCAACCGTGCTTACAGTCACCTCCCCAATACGGAGTCAGGCTCCGCCACGGTTAAGCGCTCTGAGACGCTACCCTGCACGGAGGGTGCTGTATAAGTGCAACTTGTTGTTGTGCTCCCTAATAGAGTTGCTTACCAATCAGTTTAACACACCAATACATGTAAAGCTCAAATATGTATTGGAACCTTGTTTTGATATTTTTAGAAGTCTCTTTATTGCATTGTAAAATTTCAAAATAAACCTAGACTGCATAGGTGACAATACAATTCTTTTAATACTTTAGATTTCTGTAGGTCACCAGAAACGCTCACCTCTGTAGATTGAACAAACTGAATGCCCCCCACTATTATCACAATAGTAAAGCTATTAATAAATCAGGATAGATTTAATCCTGAAGATTTCACTTAATTGAAAATAAATATTAAGGAATTAAAAAGAATTAAATATTTCACTGGTCCTCCCATCATTTCTCTTTCTGTCTTTTAAAATTTGAACATAATTTTTATTCTTTTAACAGTTTACTTTTCTAATTGCTTTTTCTCAGACTTAAAACTACATTTTCCTTTTGTCTTCCAATATCTTGCTCCTGCCATCCATTTGCTGCAAATGCAGTCACTACTCTTAACTATCAATACTGTGAAATGCTGATAATATTTTGATGCAATAAGGCGCTATATCAAATGCAAAGAATATTATTCAAGAGATTGGAACTTTTTTTTCAAAATATTTTTTCACTGAATGGCAACTTCAAAGGCAGCTTTGCCGAAGACGAAAAAGGCAGGTTCTCAATATCCAAATGACTGCATCACAACTACACATCTGGTGTAATACTCATTTCAAAACTTGGTAAGACAAATATTTGAACTATTACAGAAAATAAAGTAGATACAATGAGTGGTATTTTATCTGCTCGTTTATTAAATATTGCTTCCGAGTCAATAGGACCTAACGACTCAAATTTTATGTAAAGATTTAAAGCAGTCATAATAAAATACAACTCCATTACTTTAAAGTTTATCACAGTTTTACATTACAATAACCATCAATGTAACAAATAGGTTTAAGAAAAAAAACTTAAGCTATTATGCCACAACATAGGAAAATTGACACATTTACATTCTCAAAATAAAACAAAAAAAATCAAAATGTTGGCATCTTCATAATCTAATTATCTTCTCATACATATTATAACAAAGATTAAATCTAAGTCAACAAGATGACCAGTAAAAGGAATCTCACTGGAGATTTAATTTTTTCTTGAAATGCAGTTTTCCAAAATACAATATATATATATAACAGCAGGTAAACAAAGCGATGAAAAATTGATGAAAGAAGTGCATCCCTGAAAAATAACTTTAATGGATCATGCTCTTTTTAAGTCACTTTAGAGCATGAATCTCACGATTCATAATCCTGTTTTGCATCAAACACTGTTACTTTTATAACTCATCCATTGAGCTTCAGTCATTTTTTTTCTCTGTTCTGAGAACCCCATAAGGCAGATTGTAGTGTTACTGTCGACCCCCAGGGGGCAGTGATAGATTTGCCATCAAGTCCCGCACCGCTGCAAAGATTGTGCAGTCACCTGAAAAGGTGTCACAGAAAATACAGGAGATCACAAGTCGATAAAGATGTCAAACAAAATAATTCACAACAAGGTCATTTTTATATCCTCCAAGATGTACTCTTTATAGTAGTGGCAGGGGTTGCTATTTGAGCAGCAAGCAAAGCTAAAATAAAACAAGTGGGTGGTCCAAAAACTATGGTAGATTCCACCAGAGATTCAAATTTTATTTGCCATCTCCAGTGATACTTGTTTTAGAAATCTTTGCTGTATTATTTGTTTGGAAATAAATATTCCTTCAGCTGCAAATAAATGGGTTTCTGAGTAAGTAAACCCATTATTCTTGATGCTAGAAAACTGCCATTTTGTCTTAAAATAAAAAAAACACATTTCTGGATAATCATACAGGAAGAAAAATAACTTCCATAACAGTTTTCATGAAGGGCTTTCACGTGGATGTAACAACGCAGCATAGGGTACAGGTTTTGATGAATGAGAAAAGGAAGGGGGAAGGAGAGGGAGAGAAAGAAAACACACCCACAAAATAGTCAATCCACTTTACAATCTATCCTGTGAAGTGCTTTGAGATGTCTTGATGACATGATAAGGCGCTATATCAAATGCAAGGATGAGTATTATAAAGAAAGACGTATGGATACGCCTGGCAGGTTTGATGGTTTTCACCGTGTTTTGTATTGTCTTTAGAGCTTTCTATTCAGTCATCCTGCAGTTAAAAATAAATCACTGTTTCCCAATTGGAAGAATGCTTCCCACACATTTTAATAAATATAAGAAACATATTTTGGAGTTGGACTGATTTCACAGGCTTGGGTTTACCCTTTTTTACGGTCAGCCAGGCCGGTTTGAGAGATGCGGAAACAATGCTCAAGAGTATCTAAACCAAACTGAGAATTCGACCTATACATGGAAATGTTGGTTTACCTTGCTGTGGCTGATGTACCTCTGCAAACCTCCTCAGAATGTTGCTAACCATCGAAGCAGCTGCACCCGATGTATTTTGTGGCCGAGGAATGTCGGCTTGCTGGGTTGTCCCTGTTGCCATGTCATAGACAATTGGCACAATTATGCTGATCGGTTCCTGTGGCACCGTCAGTCGCTGCGTGAGCTGGAGCTAAGAGAAGAAAAGGAGACAAAGAAAAGTACTTTGAACTTTGGAATCACCAATACAGAGGATTCAGAAATTAGCTCATTTAGTTTTCCTTCCAATTTTTCCATAAAAAAATGATTAAAGTGCTTTAAGACATTTCAACATATAAGCCAAGTTTCAGCAAGTTCTTTGTTTGTTCCATCATGGTCTGTGGCTAGAACAGATTTGTATGGAAAGAAAAGGCGTTTGATTCAGGAAATGATTAACCAGAAGATTCTCAGCGAGGTCTTCTTCCCATTTTAAAACAATAATATAAGAATCCTTGCTTTAGGAGGAGGTCTCAAAGCAATTCACTGAATGTATTGGTGGTCACTGCTATAAAATATATTTCACCTACAAAATAAAGTCACTACAATTAACTTTATGATACTATTGTTCAAATGACAAGTTAAATTAATCTCCTTATAACTGACCATCAATAACAATACACAAAATACTGCAGATGCTGGAAATCATTTTTTACAAAACCCTCCCCCTTTTGTTTTACCCACCATCAACTCTTTAACCCATCAACTAACACATTCTCTCCTTTGTCTTTTTTTTGTCCTCTTTGTCTTCCTTGTCCTGCCTCCCCCTCTCAACTTGTCCTTAAAAACCTCTCCCTCCCAACATGCCCCAGTTCTGACGAAGGGTCGTGGACCCAAAACGTTGACTCACTTTCCTTTCTCCATAGATGCTGCCTGACCTATTGAGTTTTCCTAGCTCTCTCTGGTTTTGTTTCATCAATAATAGCTCATTATCGATACAACAACAACAGATTATATTTTTATAGAGCCTTTCACGTCAGGAAGACGTCCCAAGGCGCTGGACAGTCAGGGATCCGCTCCTGAGCAGGGGGTTGGGATCAGGAGCGGTGGAGGGTAAGGAGGGCACGGGTAGGAGGGTGACAGTAGGTACGGTCAAAGAGGAGGGTTTTGAGACGGAACCTTATAATCTCAAAGGAAACAAGGGTTTACTACTTACAAAAAACAGCATCTTGGATTTTAAAACCACAGCAGGTGTTCCTGGAGGAGCTATTGGTGGAGCACTGGGGGGAATTGTCAAACAGAATTGCACATTCCACCTCAGCTGGGCAGCCTGATCTGGAAACTAGAGAGCACGTTAAACTCTTTTACTCAGTTCCCTTCAAATTTTCTTATAATACAACACAAATTTATATTTATAAGGGCAGAACGACTAAAAGTCCGCCCACTACTGTTCTTGAAATCAAATGGATAAAATGAGGCATTTTGAATAACTATTATAGAATATTTTTGGCACAACAATTAGCTAATATGCAACAGTCTAACCAATATTTTCACTGACAATAATTATAGCAAATTATAAAAAGCATTACTTTGTTATCATTCACAAGTCTAAAGCATGGTGTTGAAATTAACATTTAAGACAAATCTATGCCTTCATTTTGTTTTAGTAAAACTGGACATAACAGAACAACAAAATAACATTTGTATAACACCTTTCACGTTGGGAGAACGTGCCAAGGCGCTGGACAGACAGAGTTTCGGTCCCGAGCTGGAGATCAGGGTCAGGGAGGGCAAAGGGGGAAGCAGGGAGATCGAAAGCATGGTCGAAGAGGAGGGTCTTGAGGTGGGTCTTGGTGGCAAGGGAGGGGGCGAGGTGGAGGGACTGCGGGATGGAGTTCCACAGGGTGGGGGCAGAGTGGCAGAAGGCCCGCCTGCCAATCGTGGGGCGAGCGAGGTGGGGGACGTGAAGCAGGCCGGAGTCCGCTGAGCAGAGGGAGTGAGCGGGATGGTAGGGGGTTAAGAGGTCGCAGAAGTGGGGGGGGGGGGGAGTAAGACCTTGGAGGGCTTTGAAGGTGAGGACTAGGATCTTGAACTGTATGATAGGAAGCCAGTGGAGTCGGGCGAGGATGGGGGTGATAGGGTCATGGAGCCTGGTGGGAGAGAGGACACGAATTGCAGAGTTCTGGATGATCTGCAGCCTGTGGAGGGAGGAGTTGGGGAGGACGACTAGCAATGAGTTTGCATAGTCAAACCTTGAATTAATGAAAGCATGTATGAGGGTTTTGGCGGCCTGCGGTGTGAGACAGTAGCGGAGCCGGGTGATGTTGCGAAGGTGGGGGAAGGCAGAGGGGGTCATGGCGCAGATGTGGGGAAGAAAGGTTAGTTGAGAATCAAAAAGATGCCAAGGTTCAGGATTGGTTTAAGTACACGCATTTGTGTGTGCAACCATGGATGGTGATGTTGTCAGTGCCTGAGGTGAGGAGGCGCTGACGGAAGACAATCAGGAGAGCCTCAGTCTTGTTGACGTTCAACTGAAGAAAATTAGCTCTCATCCAGGACTTGATGAGAAGAGATTTGCTAAATTTATACTGTGAGGTACTGTCACACGACAAGGCCAAATAGGTACTGACAACATAAAAGACATCCAACCAAGCTTAAGCGTTGGATTGCAATGCTTTTTGTTTGTATGAGTATTTAGAAGCAGAGTTAAAGAACAAATCTGAATGGCACACCTTAACTCCCCTAGCTTTATTTAAAAAACTATAACAGGCATGGTGATATATTGCTTTTTTAGGAAATAAAAGATTGTTGAGTTCAATTTGACTTAATAAATATTCCCTAGAGTTCAAAAATATTCTTCTAATGAAGCAATTTCACATTGCTACTATTGAACTTGCACCACAAATAGCCACATCTGCCAAAATTTAAATAGCTTTATTATAAATACCACAGCACGTTTTGTAAAAGGCCTCTTATTTCATTGAACAGAGAAAAGATCAGTCTGATTCAACATATTAAATGGACAAGAGTGATCTTTTCTTATGTTTCTGTGAACAGTCTGATTCAGGGGAAGGGGAGAGAGAATAATAATCCTTGTATTAGATATAGCACGTTGTCATGTCTTCAAGATGTTTCAAAGCATTTCACAGAATATACTGTAAAGTGTAGTAACTGTGTGTTTTGTTGGAAAAACGTGGTAGCCAATTGCACACAGCAGTTTCCCACAAACAGTTGTGGATTGAGTGACCAAATTATCTTCTTTTTAAAAAAAGGGATTATTAACCCTGGAAAATAATCCACCAATTGACTAACACCCGGGTTCCTACTTACTGCTAGGTAAACAGAGGCATGTATGTGGAGTAAGGAAACTTGCCTAAGATTTCGTCCTGCCCAGGAATCGAACCCAGGTCCTCTCGCTTGTGAGGTAAGCACACAAACCCCTACCCTATGGGACTCCACATGGAGGCTGGAAGAGGGTGGAGAGCACATTAACCAACTCTTTTTTGTTTTTTCTGTTTGTTCTAATGTACACAAAGTGGAAAAAAACAGACAAATTATTGGGTCTTAAACGAATAAGGCTTTGTACAAGAATACAGTTCTGAACTAAAACCTGAACTAAAAATATTCAAAAACTCTCAAAGTCAGCTCATTTACCAGTTCCAGTTTCATAATCCGCACACAATCCCGGAGAATCTGAGTGTGGGCTCCCAATAGCTTAGCAAAGGCATTTAGTGTGTTGGCTTTAAATGGAGGACCTGCAACCTAAATAAAACATAACAGAATTAATGATATTATTGACACTGCTGCACAGATTTAAAAGAAGCCTGAATTCAATTAAAAGCAGAAAAGGTATGTTGTACCATCTGTGAATTGTAAATGGTTCAATATGTTGTGATGTGAAAAATGTGTACATTCCACATAGCATTTCACTTGTAAACTAATCTTAAAATAAGATGGCACTACTTTTTTCATGCAGAGGATATCAAAAATATAGATAGGGTTCAAGATGTAAATGCAGAAAGACAACGTCCTTCTCATCCATTTTTTATGCAAAAGCCCATCATTTCTCACATAATCCCCTTTAATGTGGAGAACGCGGCATTTCAAACACTACACTTCTTCATGACAGTTTTTCATGGATTTAGACAGCAATAACGCAGTCTGAAACTTGACCTTTCATGGTCACTAAATGTAATGATATTGGACGAGAAAAATTCCTGGTGTTTGAGGGGAAAAAAATATAATTAACTAACATCCAACAAGGAGACCCACACTGAATATACTAACCATGTAACATTTCACTTAAAATTATGTTTACAAATTCATTTTAAAAATGACAATCAATGAATATCATGAGTGGAAATAATGCACAATTCTGAAGTATATTACATAAATTGACTTTTCTCATCCATTGATCGTAATCCAACAAAGTACATTACGTTTTGTGTTGACAAGTTATTGTTTACAGATTGACAAATTGTTTACAGGTACAAAAATTAAGCTTGCAAATAAACTCTCAAAACAACTAATTTCCAACAATAATCCAATGTATTACAAAGGAAAGCTTGATAAAAAAACACAGAAACATTTAGTTGTTTTGACATAAAATTGTTAAGGGAACTAGATGATGCAAATATGAATGCCAAGGTTTGAATCTACAGCAGACTGACAAATGAAAGTTTCCTGTCTCCGTTGTCTGCATAGCTCACATGAGATTGGGATGCTTTGCAAAGGTTGGGGAAAAGGAGAGAAGCTTCATCTGCCACACTTAACCTGTGCTAACGCACTGCTTATCCGATGCTAAAAATGGGTGTTGAAATGGTGATTGATGCAACAGCAACATCCCTCACCTTGATAATAATAATCCTTGCACTTAATATAACGCTTTATCACGTCTTCGAGACGTCCCATAGCGCTTCATAGAATACACTGTGAAGTGAATTGACTGTACTTTGTGGGCGAAACACTGCATTTTAAGGAACACAAACTTTCACCCTAAGCTTTTTTTAAAAGAAAGATTATTCAGTGACATGCAGGTGATAACAAAAACAGATGGTTAACATCATGCTTATTCTTTAAACAAACCAAAAGAAATGAGCATATATTTTGTAGACGATGTATCAGAATACAGACATGACATTAATGTTTTAGGATCATGTTCAGACAGCTCCTATTACAGGGCCTTTGGGCGCCTTGGGACATCCTCCTGACTTGAAAGGCACTATACAAATGTAATTTTGTATTGTATACATTTTATTTAAACAGCGTGTGAGGGAAATCGCTCAGGTTTGTTGAAATTCCAATAAAGTACTCAAATCACTAAGTGGATGTCAGTAAATATAGACATTACTTGCTTCATAACATTTTCACAAAATTAGGCGAAATACTCATTGAGGTTATTACGATATAAGTAGCTTTAAAAGCATTCATTCAATTTCTCTGATGAGTTGGATATTTGCCTATAAATTCACAATCACCATATATTGTAGAAAACTGTGAAGGCGTTTTGACGAAATAAGGCGCTATCTCAAATCCAAGGATTATTATTGTATTGAAAAGGATGTAGAAAACAACCAATGGGATCGTTCAACTAGGAAGTTGTTTTCATGGATCGAGGAAAGCAGTGAAATACAATTTTACTGATGTAAAGACTTGAAATAGTTACTCACAATGGTCATGCCTCTTACAGCACAGAATCACTAAAAGCCTCCATTAGTCAAGTGTTTTGGTTATTTACAGTGACCTAAAATTGCACATTTCTCCACAACAATCAGATATAAACCCACAACGTCACGTTAGCACCCAAATTAGCACTTGACTGATGGTAATTAACATAGCCCAGTATGTTGGTATATTGGGTTAAGGGGGAATGAGGAAAGGAAACTGTCAAGAAAAAGATCACTGGAAACTTCCTGCCTGACCAGTTCCTTGAGTGACCGATGTAGGTAATATTTAGAATTGTTACAGCAAGAAGAGAATGCATTTCATATCTTACTCTCGTTTCAAAGAACTTTTCCAAGACTTGCAGTTCTTCTTGTGTCCATGGGTCTGTTGTTTCGGGCGTCACTTTAAACTGCAAGGTCTGGTAGGTCTGTGGGTTCAGTGCCACGCGACACTTCAGTGCTTCAGTCTTAAACATGATTACACCTGGTTCATTGGAGTTTATAAGCTGCAACTAAAATTAGACAAGACAACATTCAAAACGAATTTTAGGCAACCTGGACAAACAAAAGTTACCTGTGGAGAGACAGTATCCTCGGCTATGGAAATTATAATTCCTACAAGTGTAGACTAATTATAACATTTCCAAGAAAGATTAGAGATACCCTAACTTTTCAAATTTTACAATGGTCTCCAGAAAAAGAACTTTATCGTACCGGTTCTTGTTGAATTATCCTTTGTAGGTGTCGCCTCATCATAACAGATCCTAAGAATCGCTCGAGAGGGGAACAAAGGTAACTGCCAGCCAGTCCTGGCACAAGACCTGGTGTTGGTGATGGGCAAAGTAGAATATGCAAGGCATTATGAGTTAAGATGGTAGGTATTGATGCAGCCCATGATCGCTGAGGTAGTGTACGAGGTGGAGGCATATTTGTCGGCATTGTTTGGGAGCCTGAAAATACAGAAAACGCAAGTCAATAAAAAAGAACTTTGCACATTTAAAGTACCATATGCAGGTGTTTTGATAACTTATGTAACAAAATGTCAAGAATTTTACAAGAATTTCAAAATGGTTTACATTAATTATGTTGCCACGTAGTTTGCACAAAAGTGTGGATGGATAAAAAATAATTCAAAATGTAAATATGCATGGAAATTATTCTATTGGAATCAGGATTAGGATACTGGAGGCAAGAGTGAATTTAAAATGAGAATAATCAAATATATTGGTGAATTCAATCTGCATTTCATGATTTATTTCAACTCAGATGGATTAATCCTTTTGATACAGCATTATGAAAAAGAGTCAAGTCAGTAACTATTGAGACTTACTTGTTCCAGCTCGTGGAGAATGGGAGACGTCAGGGATAGGGGAGTGCAAGGAGGGGTTTGCCGGAGACATTCCAGGTATGCGTGCTAAAGCCGGCCCAGGCAACTGTGGAGACCCAGGCCAGGTCCCCGGTCGCTGACTGGGTGATATAATTGTGTAAGGTGAACTTGGGTCAATTGTGCCTGAACAAATAAAATTGTACAGTTTAAGTAATAATTACAAGTTCATTTCAGTCAGAAATTGGTTGTCAATCTATACTTTACATGACCCAACACCATCATCCCACAGTAATCTCGGTTGTATCTCAGGACCCACATTATAAATTAATGTGAAATAATGCCCTGATTCCACTTCAGACCCAGGGAAATTTCCTTGCATAGGTGGCATGATTCCATGGAACCGTCAGTCTGGTTTGGAATACCCTTAAGCGTTGCAATGGATTTCTGCCTGTTTAGGCATCCGACTGACCAAAACAAAATCTACAATTACGAACAATTTAGAAACATAATTAGGCCATTCAGCTCCTCCAGCCTGTTCCGTCAATCTATAAGATCATGGCTGATCTGCACCTCAACTCCAATTACCTACCCTTGCCCCATATCCCTTGATACTCTGACCTAACAAATATCTATCCATAGTCTTGAAAATGGAAATGGATCCAGGATCCACAGCCTCTTGGAGGAGAGAGTTCCAGATTTCCATGACCATTTGGTGAAAAACTAGTTCTAATTTTAAGATCCTGCCCCTTTGTTCTGGATTCCCCTACCAGAGGAAATACTTTCTCTGTATCTACCCTATCGATTCCCTTTATTGTTATAAAAACCTCAATCAGATCACCCCTCAGCCTTCTAAACTCAAGGCAATAGAGATCAAGTTTATCTAACCTGTCCTCATAATTTAACCCTTTAAGCCCTGGTAACACTCGAGTGAAATTTCCACAGGAATGAATTGCCACAAACATTAAGTCAATGAATCATCAATCTTGCTTACTAGAGGAAGAGGCATGGAAGTAACAGCTCTAAAATGTAGCATGAAAAGACCATTTTAGTGAAGCAGCGAGAAGACACTCACCGTGAGGACTTGCAAAGTTTGGTGTCTGTCCCATTGAGATTCCAAGGGAAGAGGGGGAGGGAGACGGTACGAATGATGCTGGTGAAGATGCTCGCAATGCACCACTTGGAGAATTAGCTGGATGTAAATTCCCTGCACAAAACAATGCATTTAATTAAATTGCTTTTAATACAGCAATGGTAATTCTCTTTAAAGGGTTGAGGCACTGTGACTCAATAAATTCACAGGAGGTGAATTTATCCAATGACAAACTGAATTTCACCACTTGTGGACATACGATCAAGAATGCATCGAAGAATTAACCTTGTTCTTTGTGCTTAATGATAGGAACAGGTTACCAGAAGGGTTACTGAGGCAAGGACACTGGGCTCATTTAGGAAACAACCTGATGCTGCAATAGGAAGAACAGGTATTTTGGAAGGATCAGATGAAAAGGGCCAAAGGGCCTAATTCACCTTAATTCCTCTTGTAAATTCTTACTCGTGTACTTTAATGAAAGAAAAACTGTTTTCCCTGGTCTATGGAATTTCTATGAGTACAGAGTATAAGTAGAACATGAAAATGATGTTGCTTGCCAACAAGGTAGATATAATTTTTGAAACCCCAAACTAAAATTGTCTAATTTCTGCCACCCTTTCACAAGCAAACTTAAAAACAAAGTCCACACACGCATACTAATACACTGAAAAAAATCACAGAATAACAAATACATTACTGTAGCAAACTACAACACCAATGACTTGACACAGATTGTTTTGTCATTATCCCGAATTAAGAGAATATGGGCAATGTGGCATTGCTTATTGTAGATTTATACCTTACATAGCACAGAATCCAGAAAAAAAAACTGATAGTAATTGCTAATATTCAATGCTGCTCAACATAATGAGAAATTTGTCTTGAGAACTGAGAATTCGTCTTGAGATAATGAGAAATTCATCAAATTTCAGCAGTAATGGAGTGCACCATCACCCGTGACCCAATTCTTTGAAACTCCATGTCTCAATCCCTCCTCCCCCTCTTTATTCATCTTCAATTCCCACCAAAGCCCTATCTCTTCAACTGCACCCAAGGTCACCTCCCCCCCACTCCCCCACGATTGACATCCAACTCTGCCCAGCGCTCCGAGACGCTATTCTGCGTGTAGGGCAAATTTTATAAATGCAAATTTTTGTTGGAAGGGTTTTGCGCTAAAATACTTCTAAATTACCTCATATCCATCAGAAATAGTTTTCTTCTTTTCATGCTTAAGACTATAGCAAAACAAAAAAAAACACTTACCTGGTGATTGCGTAGGCATCATTTGTGGTGATGGAGTCACAGTATTGTGATACGATGTAGGTGGTGATGTCAATGGGTATGTTACGCCTCCACTAGCTTTGACAAAGGGCTAAGAGAATAAAATAGTTACATGTTAATGTTAGTAACATAGGACCAGGATGGGCTCATGTTAGGTCAAGCATGGAAAACCCCTTGGTTTATTCCTACCGCCGCACCCCCACCCCCACACTCACTCTCTCACACACACGCACACTCACTCTCTCACACACAGAATTCTAGAATAATCACTTTGTAACAAAGCTCACACAGAGTTTTTTTTTTAAAATACATGTTTGGTTCATCTGGAAATACAACAGCAGCAAAAGCTCCTGTGTCCCAGAGGGAATTTCCTTCACCTATACTGCCAAAACACATCTTCTTTCCTTTGCACCATTAGTGGCCTACCTTCAATGCTTTATAGAGACCATTAGTGATAAAGGAGCTCAAGAGCAACATGCCTGTCCAAAGCTCAGGGAAAACAATTAAATAGTTGGCACAGTGCAGCTCATAATAATAATCTTGCTTTTGATATAGCGCTTTTCACATCTTCTAGACGTCTCAAAGTGCTACACAGAATATGCTGTAAAGTGAATTGACTGTACATTTGTGGGCGAAACGCGGAAGTCAATTGCGCACAGCAGTGTCCCACAAACAGTTGTGGATTAAAAATGATCAATTTATTATTGTTTTGTTTTGGAAGGATTATTATTAGTGTGTGGAGTAAGGAAACTTGCCCAAGGTTTCGCCCTGCCAAGGTATCTCACTTGGAAAGCGAGTGCTTTAACCACTGAGCTACAGGACGCCACATCTGGATGGTCCCAGTACAAAGTCGTACTAATTATTTTTTCTTAAGTAAAAATTGGCCCAATATATTCAGTACTGATAACGTCACTGCTCCAAGTCAAATTTCTTTTGAAGAAATATCTCACATAAATAAACTAGGCAGAAGCACATTAAAACAAAAAGGCTACTGAACAGCAGGCACTGTACCTGCTGTGGCTGAAGCTGAGAGATGAATGACTCCATCATGTCTCCACCAATAGGAGATGGTGGATTATCATCTTCATTCACCGATCGCCTGCGTGCATCCTGGGTGCTGTCCACAAACATATTCAAGAATGTCTGTGGAAAATAAGCAACATTAAACCACAAAGTCCTTTAGATACCACACTGCAACTTAATACATTTTACAAATGTGGAATGCAGTTAAGGCCAGCTGTGAAATTTGATAAAAGCCGTCAGAAACATCTCTGCACAACATTTTGGATGAATAACTAATTCACCCACAATAATCAGCTAATTCAGGTTTCAATAATGCATTGCAAGCTATAATAGCACTGATCACCAAGTTATTGTTTTTTTAAACTAATGTTGTGGTCAGAATATTAGAAAAGCACCAGTGCTTTATTTAGAATGTATTAGATAAATCAAATACTTCTGAAGGCAATCAACATTCACTTCAAGCAGCAATTTTATACAGACCTTTAAGCCTGGAGCTGGATGGAATCCCTCCACAATCTTACTGTTGTCAAAAAGACTGTAGGCACCATCTCGAATAGCCACAACGCCTCGACTTCTGCAGTATATGTCAATGCAGTACATATTGCGGAAAGCAAGTCTGATGTGTGTGGGTGACTGGGGTAGTATCGAGAAACATTGATAGGCAGTATTTGTTCGATGTGTGAGGCCCAACATTGGCACTGTTGGGAGTTTATTAATGGCATTGAGTGGTGCTTGTGTATCATACAGTACCTAGGGAAAAAAGCAGAAAATGCTTATTCACAAAATTTCAAACAAATATCTGAATCGAGATTCTGATTTCATTCTTTCAGTAGTGTTCATCAACTTCTACAGAGCAAATATCCAAATAAAAGAAAATCCACCAGGCCCAACATTGGCATGGTTGGGAGTTTATTAATGACTTTTTTTTTAAAAAAAAAGTTTGAAGCAAAGTTTGTCATATCGTCTTCCCTAACCTGGCCATGCGTAAGGCCTCATCATGACATTTTCTCATTCTTTTGAAAGGAAGTGTGACACACAGTCACATATTAGGTAAACAGGCATAATTCCTTATTCATTCAGTCATCCATTAAATTTGCCCTTAAAATCAAATCATGTGAAGTATATAAATAACAGGTAGATAATAGGTTGGTAGCTCTGACTTAATATGGGAACCAGGTCAACTATTGCAACACAGAGTGCTCATTGGCTTGAGTTGCCAAGTTAATACTGTGTTAAAGCACATAATTTACTTCAAATACCTGACAATTGGCTGCCGCATTTCGCCCACAAATATACAGTCAATTCACTTTACAGTATATTCTGTGAAGCGCTTTGAGACGTTTAGAAGATGTCTAGAAGCACTATATCAAATGCAAGGATTATTATTATATATAATCCCTGCATAGGCTTTCAAAATTGGTTCTTCCTACACATTATGCAAAGGCTCTGAAACAAAGTTGATATGTCTTTTCCCATGAGGAAACATATAGTCACATGAAAATTTTCAGTACCAGCATCACTATGCCCCACTCCCAGCTCAGGTGGCAAGCCTGGCCTGTTAAACAAACAAATGCCTTGGGACTAAGTGAAAGGCACTGTATACATTGTATTGTACAATGGAGTCCCAATAGATCCAAGAATTAAGCTTTCTTTATCCAGCATAGGGCTACCAGTCTTACTGTTGTTTCCTTTGCTTACATGCTGTGGCATTTCCCAGGGCTTTGAATCCATCTAATGCAACATCACAACTGACTTGGCTCTTGCAACAAAGCTTTGCAGACTTTTGTTTTGAAAACTCGCCATATGATCTATCCCTAGATAATATCACCTGTCAAAGACAGTCTTCAGATGAAAGATCTGTTTGCCTCATTGGACCAAGGAACTGCTCAATATTTCAACTGTAACATTCTTATATGGTTTGAGTAAAAACAGTAAGATTTTAATTACAATAATGTTACATTTCAACAATATTGTCATTGGACCCAGGAATACATCCCTCTATGTTAACTAACCAGACATTCACCAACTTGTGTTCCTTCAAGACCACAATTAACTGCCATGCTCAGCATTGGAGAAATTTGCATCTCGTGAAGGAAGCATTGATCACAGAGGAAAAATTAATTAGAACAATTCAAGGGCGTTCAGGAGCAGAAAGACCTGGGGGTTCATAGACACAGGTCTTTGAAGGTGGCAGAACAGGTTGATAAGAGGAGATTTATCAGAATGATACCAGGGATGAGGGAGAATCTGGGATTGTTCTCCTTAGAGCAGAGAAGGTTAAGGGGAGATTTAATAGAGGTGTTCAAAATTATGAGGCGCATTGATAGAGTAGATAGGGAGAAACTGTTCTACTGGCAGGTGACTCAGTAACCAGGGGACATAGATTTAAGATAATTGGCAAAAGAAAGAGGGGACATGAGGAGATTTTTTTTAAAAAACAGAGAGTTGTTGTGCTCTGGAATGCACTGCCTGAAAGGTTGGTGGAAACAAATTCAATAACAACTTTCAGAAGGGAATTAGATAGATACTTGAAAAGAAAAAAACTGTAAGGATATGGGGAAAAAAGCAGGGAAGTGGAACTGATTGGGTAGCTCTTCCAAACAGCCAGCACAGACACGATGGGCCGAATGGCCTCCTTCTATGAAGCAATATTCTATGATTCTATGCAATAAAAGAAACATTGATCATAGATGAAGCATTATTCAAGAGGGAGAGTCAGGATGCCTCACTTCAGCACAATGAATGATCATTGTTTCACCTCCTAAGTGAAACAATGACCATTCAAAATATCCATCACCTGAGAATCTGTTCACATGCATCTTTGAAATGGTCAACACCTGACAACAAGATTGTTTGTTTGGTCTGTTGTTCAAAGAGTGATAGTTGATATGGGGGATTAAACAAAACAACCAAATTTGAAAGAGTCAGAATTACAGCTATGACTGTATTAAATTCTTATGTGGGGATCATAATTTGATTTCAATTCTAATCTTTATGCAAGTATTTGTTAAGAGTGATTCTTCATGTATTCCCAAATACAGATGGTAAATCTATGCAAATTTGCACGGGCTTATTGAACAATTGAACAACCTATGTCTATCTGGGATAACAGGCGTGAGGCAAACAGTGGGGCCAACTATTATAATCACTTCTCCCCTCACCATATCCTGCCACTTCATGACACAATGTACTGCATTCAAACCCAACCAATGTGTTAACTTAGAAAAAAGCACTATCAGACAAGTTTTGGTATTGTCAAAGTATTGGCTAATATCCAGCAGCGGTTCACTTTATACAACATTTGATCTGCACATTACTGGTACTTTTTAAATTAAAAAATGTGTATGGTTTTACACATTTTACATCAGACTTTTTCAACTGCCAACTCTAAGCTTATGTATTTCAACATCTCTCAAAATAACTAAGTACCTGTAGTAACTGGACTACATTTGGTGATTTGTTGAACATCTCCTGAAGCTGATGGAGTATGATGTTGTGACAATTACTGCAGCCAGAGTTTGGACCAACTGTTCCCAATGATATATGAAACCTCTGGTGGGTGGGATTCCATTGGATAGTTATCTACATGATAACAAGATAGTTTTTAAATAAGTAATCAATTATCATTGCATAATTATTCATATAATTGCAAAAATATAACACAGAGATTTAACTTAGGTTTCTGGTGATCTCATTTAGAAATTTGAAAAAAATGTACACTACATACATATACATGCATTACAGATAGCGTAGAGATGCTGATACTGTATACACTTGTACAAGGTTAACAAAATAAAAATACAAATGAAATGAACTCTGCTTACCGAGCTGCCTTTAGTGGCTCCGTAGCATATGACAAGTTTACGATAATTATAGACGCGTATCTCCGAGAAATGATTAAGGTGGGATGGTATTTCTAGAGGGTGAAATTCAAGGTACATTATTTCTCATTTTACTAAAGCTGTTATTTCATTACTTTTTTTCTTGAAGTTATGTTTACTACCTGGCAAGGAACGTGCAAACTCCAAAACACAGTCATACAGCTTTGCAATGCTATTACAATCGTTTAGGAACGCCTCAACCACTTTCCGACCTCCAACAGGTTCCGATAGTAAGCTTTCATACGTGAGATAGACATGACGTGTTGAACCTGGAGCATGAGAAGATAATAAAATAAATCTGCATTGAAGCTAATGAAAATCACTTTACAAAAGTGCCAAGGAATCACATGTCAGCTTTGACAAGATTTTTGTTTTATGTACTGCACATGTTTATTGAATATACACAATGACCAAAAAGTTGTAATACCATTACAATGTCTAATGAGTCTTAAATTTTTTATTTTTTTTGGTGATAGGCTAGTTTGCCCACAAAAATATGCAGTTAATTCACTTTGCAGTATGTTCTGTGAAGCGCTTTGAGGCACTATATCAAATGCAAGGATTATTTATCATAGTAATCGCAACTTTTTGGTCACCATGTGCAAACACAATTATTCAAACTGGCACAATGATAAACATCAAGAAAATAAATACTAACAGGTATCTGGTACAGATCAAAATTTAAGTGTAGAATATTGGCTAATATCCATCACCTGATGCTCCAAATAATATGATTGCAAAATATGATGACTGCTATTTACTATGGAAAATTACATTTGTCATACGTCAAAGTTAGTTCCTTATATAAAATTAAGCTCAAATTCACATATTTTGCTTTAAAATTCGAGTGACTGCCAAGCTAAATTCTGATGGAGCAGTAGATTTCTATACCCATTTCATCACCGAGCACTGAACACCTTTTAGTTTGAGAAATTTAAGAACATTGTCCACCACTTAAGATTAACATTTGTTGTGCACAAATTAGCCCACAGCTGCATTGGCCCACAAAACAGTCACTACACAG
Source organism: Callorhinchus milii (assembly GCF_018977255.1). Classification (NCBI taxonomy): domain Eukaryota; kingdom Metazoa; phylum Chordata; class Chondrichthyes; order Chimaeriformes; family Callorhinchidae; genus Callorhinchus; species Callorhinchus milii. The sequence continues at coordinate 51,583,725 of NW_024704745.1, forward strand.
CAAAATCTTGTGAAGTGCTTTGAGACGTCTTCCCAACGTGACAGGCACGATACCAAATCTAAAGATTATTATTATTAAAAATGCAAAAAAAATATTGTCCATCAGACCCATTCTTTTTACTGATAGATTCTTATCACGTTTTAGAGATGTCTCAAAGCACTTCACAGAATATACTGTAAAGTGATTTGACTGTATATTTTGTGGGTGAAAGTGGTAGCCAATTGCACACAGCAGTGTCCCACAAACAACTGTGGATTGAGTGACCACATTTTTTTTCTCGGGATTATTACCCCAATGATGAGTTGTCCTGAGCTCAAGAATTTTTTTTGTCCTTGCTCATTCAACAAAGTTAGCAATAACTTTCTTGCTTTCTTTCATAGAAGTAAAATCTTACATTTTTGCATTGCATACATGAAAGTTAAAGCATTCAAGAACAACTATGGAGTCAGGACTTGAAGTTGATTCAAACTAGCACATCAATGAACAAAAAAAAAATCATGGCACAAAGAGGAAAAAAATGGGAATCAGAAATAAATCACATTGCAGTTAAGTTCACACGTTGCAGTATTATACAGAATAGTAAAGGTGGAATATATCTGCAATCAGGTCACAGTTTTCCTCCTGCCAAAGCCAAGATGTTCAAGATGTGACTGGCTCTCACCTCCTCCAGTTGTTTCTCAGCTAAATTCTCCACTACTTAGATATCAACATAATCATTTGTACATTATGTACAATCGCAGTTCATTTCACAGTTGTAAAGCATCTTGGTATCTTGTGACATGATGTCAACAAGCCACTCTACCACCACTTCGCCCATAAAATATACAGTCAATTCACTTTAACGTATATCCTGTGAAGCATTTTGAGATATCTCGAAGGCGCTAAATCAAATGCAAGGTTTGTTATTATTGTACATTCTTTAAGTAATCTGAATTATCCAATGAGATAAAGCTTTATTAAATATGTTGCGTATATATAAAGATTTCCCAAAGGAAAAAAGGAAAACGCTGGGAAATGTAAATATTTAAAATAACCAACCTTGCTCCTTGGCAGAGGTACTATTTAGAGGGCAGTTGGCAAATACCAGTTCTGCCACCCAGGTCCGGTTGTTTCTTCCCTGCAACCGGAAAGTGCAATCTAACAAAGATCGGTCTAAGGCTTTCTGGGTCTCCTCACTAACACTTGTACACGGAGGGATCCTATAAGGCAAAACAAACTCCTGGTTACGTTTGAGGATCATATGCTGTTGGAGGAGCAAAAGATGCAGGAAAGTAACATTGGCAAAAATTTATTTTATTAAAAAAAATCACAAGATGAACACTAAGTTCCCATTGCAAATTTAAAATCCAGCCACCAGCTTTTCAAACTTTTACTGCATTTAATAAATTGAGATAGCAACAATAGCAAGTTCTTCAATTTGTTCAGAAACTGAAACATATGCTTTGATGTAAGTAAGCTTAGCTCACATTTAAAAAAACACAAGGAACTAACACAATGAATGTAGAATTTTTTTGTCTTCTTCCTTTCCCAATTCATCATCCTCCCCAGTCTCAACTCTTTAAGATAACTACTTTAAATGCCATCTGCCACTTTTCAGCCCAATGTGGAGTAACATTTACCTTAGTATTCGTATGGCATGATTACAGCCATCACCTTCTATCTGAACTCCTTGGTGAGGAATCTCCATGGTACACAGCTAAAAACAACAGATTTGCTCAGTAATTTAAGATTTTTTCAGGACATCTTTTATTCAGAATTGAAGTAATCAATATTACAGTCCCACCAATCAGTGAATAAATCTCACAGGATTTCGTCATACATTAAGACCAGAAATACATGTTGAAATGGAATACTGTCAGCAATATTCCACAAATAAAAAAGTTTTGTACACAACCTAAATAGGTTGTTTTGACCACAGAAGCAATAATTCCCTGAACTCCCTGCTTTGTCGATGATGATATGGAATTTGCATATGGTCAATTTGGATTCTGGTTTTAAAGCAATCCAATACTAGTTTTTTTCTTATTGCTATTGATCTGCTGGATCTATTTCACTAAAATATATGTAGTCATAAAAATTGATTTTATATTTGTAACGCAAACAACTGTTTGCTGAAGCAATGTCTCACCCACACTAGAACATAAAAGCATTTCCTGACAGCTGGAGTAAATTTAGTGTAAGGAAGCTTCACAGCAGGAAATTCTCACAACTGAAACACTGGCAAGATTAAATCCAGGCCTTGCACGGTACCAGATTGTGGACAATCTCATGTGCTCCAAGGAAACTATAGAGAAACTTAGAATGGTGGCAGTTCTGCTCTCGGGAAGAAAACAAAAAAAAATGTACAGGTGTTGTTCCAGAGCACACCCCGATGGCCAATTAAGTAGAAGCTACAACTGACTTCAATTCCCTTTGGCAAAGGGAGAGAGGAAGGGAGGAAAGCAAAATAAACATATGGATAGGGTTCATGCACATGGTTGCTATTTAGCAACATCACCCACCAGAAAAATGTGATCATGGGAGTCAGCATTGCTTCCTAACATTCACTTGTGAAGGTACTCTAGGGCTATCAGCAACAACAAGCCACAGCCTTCAGGAAGTCAGCAGACAGCCCCTCTGGATACATTTAAAATAGCCTTGGCATTGTGACCAAAAGTCACTGTGCAGGGGATATTGAATGTCAAGTATTGATTTTTCTGGTATTTTACTTCCCTCCATGCAAAGATGCAATTAAGCTCTGGTTGACATGGCTAAATTCAGCAGCCTATGTCCCATTACTCTTTATGATTTATGATTTATTCTGCTATTGCTTACACCGCATCACATTTCTATTGCACCACAGCAATGGAAGTGAGGCAGTGGTCTTGTCTATTGTGTCCAGAAATTTGAGCACCAACTGAAAAATCATAATGCAAATGTACCAACTAATTGTAAAACAAGAACAGTTATTATAATACATGTTTATTAGGTTGTTCAAAAAAAGTTCCAAAAACCCTTACCTCACATCGAAGCCCAATGAATGGCATGTTAGTATCGCACATCGCCACAAGGTGTGCTAGGACCTTATTGAAGGCACACATTTCCCCTGTTCGTTTGGGTTTCTTAGGTTCTATAGGTCCTTGGTCACCAGACAGCTGGAAGTTTACACATGCATCAGTGTTACCAGATTTTAAACAAAAACAATAAAAGGTGAATTGCTACATTAAAAAACTTTGAACATTTCTTATGTCAGTTTCAGAGTTCAGAATATTGTTATACCAAAAACTAAGATCTAACAAAACTATCCTGAGCATTATGTAATTAACTGAAATCCTCACTCTTTTATTCCCACCTCTTATAGATAGAAGCAAAGTTGAAATCAGGAAATCTGGTAAGGCTAGGAGAATTGAGCAGAACTACCTCAGTATAACATTTTTAACACAATGCTTTTTTTAAAAAAAACTAAGCTGATTCATTTTTCCAGGAAATATTTTAAAATTTGTGTAGAAGTCAGCCCACATAAACCAAGACAACAGATTGTATTTTCCTTTGTATGCATTTTATAGAGTATTTGGTCAAACATTGAAACCTCAGTCGATGTATTAAAACTTTATATCAAAACAAACTAAAGATTGAATAGTTAAAGTGTACACAGTACAACAGTTAACTGCATTCATTAGGCTGGCAACAGATTTTGCACACATTTTATTCTGTGTCAAACAATATTTTGCAAGGAAGTTAGAAAATGTAAGAATCAGTGACACATGTAAAACAGTAAGAGAATCCTGAATGTCAATGTACATCACCATCTGCCCAGTTACCTTACAATCTGTTCACATATATGCACAGAGAAATATTTTGTGCTTACTTTAACTGAAGTGGAGCTGACCAGAATCGCCAAGAGGGGACAAGCTGGGTAATAGAGAACAGAATATCCTGCATACTTGCATGTTGGCTCACAGTTCTAGGTGGGAGTCTTAATCGACATGAAATTTAGTCTAACTCCCTTCCACTGACAGATGCTTCTGGTTCACATCCCTTACCAATTTGGAATTCATAGCTGCACTATTTATAGTAGTGTGTACAAATCAGATTTGAAGTTTTTGCACACATTATTCTTGGACATCACACAGCACTGCAATGTAGTTTTATTTGTTTTTGTATACAAAAACTCAAGTGAAATGAAATAGAGAACAGGTTATATTTCTTCGCCGACTCAAAGTAGGTAAGAGGGAAAAAAATGATATTTACACATTTTAAATGTAGTGAATTTTAAGGTGAATTTACATTTAAGGTTGAAAAAAACCCAAACCTTGCGCTTATCTCCGGTCTTGGCTTGTTTCCCATTCATTTTGTCCAGTACAAGCTCCTCAATGTTTGATTTGAATTGTTGGAAAAGCAATGCAGTAGGAGGGCAATCGTCAGCATCAGTCAGCCCCTGACTCACAGAGAGGAAATAGTATTTATATCCTAGTTCGGTGGGGAAGCCAGGCCTGTTCATCATTTCCACAACCTGCAAGCACAACGTGAAACTCATGAATATATTTTAAGTACTACAGAAATGATGCTTAGTCAATCGCTCAGAGAAATGTTAATTTTAACTAAATGATCATTTTTATTGTTAATAATATTTTTCTTAGCCTAACTGTTAAGAGACAAGAGTGAAGGTTGTTCACCCTTACACACCTCCAAACAGACAATAAAGAGCAACACTGGTAAGAGACAGGCATTCTTAGGCCACCTTCCTGCCCTCTTGGACTGGAAATAGTGTGCGTCACAGAATGAGCTGGAAGAGATGGATTGAAAAAAGCTCTGCTGTAAACTAAATTTCGATTACTAGTTACAAGAATGTGAAACGAGTCCAAGTTAATGTTTACCATAATTGAAGAACAAATCTCTATTCGGGCATCTTACTGTACTTACAATGTAATATTGTGGAAGTCGAGTCAGCTTGATGAAAAGTTTGTGCTTTGAGAGATTCCCAACTTGGTGAGTGGAGAGGTTCGAAAGATGCAACGTCTCACTGCATACTGTGGGCAGGTGTTTCACAGATTGTTTGCATCGCTGTTGTCCAAGCCAGAACCTGGAAGAAAGCATTTTCCAAGGTTAAATTGAACAAATAACATTATCCTAAGGTAAGGTAAATGTGAGGAAAAGGCCTTGCGACTTCATTTTGTGAATTGATTCCTGATTTCCTGCCCTTTTACCCCAAGCCACTTTCCTACAGGAGGAGAAAATGGAAAGCTATGACAAGGCCTTCAGTGTTACTCAACAACTGACTGCAAGGAGATGCACAAAAACAACTAGAATGACTCGCTTTGAATCTCCTTGCTTTCAGAAGTGCCTGAAACGTCCATCCTATCAATCTTGGGACTTCAACATAATATACCATGCCACTCCACTTCGCACATAAACCTAAAAAGTGCCCAAGACTGCAACTTCTTTCATAAAAGTAAAACAATTAGCCAGCCATTCTGACACAGCTCCTCCAATGAGCCAAATTAATGTCCAACTTACCGCACGTTGCCAAGTTTAAAATCACTACAAATTCTGCCACATTGTATTAAATGCACAATCCAAAGAAGTTTGCTATAAGTGTTTTTAATGCACTGAATTCAATACTTGAGGCATCAATTTATATGCTAGGATTAGCTAAGACAAGAATCCAAAACTGAGGCTTCACGGCTCTCTAGTTGGGCCAAGTTCATACATTTCACTTCAAAAGATAAATCAAGTCATTGGACAACATTTTGGTTCCTCACTGACAACTGAAAAATTACAAACTGTTTAGTTATTCAGGTCTTATTTTCGGCTACAAACAAATTTTAGCCCTACTGACTTGTGCTTCCTTTTCATACTTACTTCAGCTGCTGAAGCCAAGGAATAATTCTCTTCATCTCATCATTGATAGACTTTTCAATATCATCCAATGTAGTCTGATCTAAGTTAAGCGAAGGGAGATGATATGCAGTAAGTCAATAGATCATTAAAAAACAGAGAGAAAATAGGAAAACAAATATTTAGGCAACTTAAAATATAGTAATCATTTTTCTTCAGGCCTTTATAAACTGGTTAGTGTACGCACTTATTTCAATATATGAATAACCCAAGTAAAATCTGCAGAAATACATGCACAGAGGTAATAACAAAACCTGCAAGAAGGTATGAACAAACTGGAATTGATGGCATGTGGCATCTTCCTTTCCTGGTCTTGCTGGGATATTTACACAGGCACTATCCACTACCTCACTCTGAAGGCTGTTCTTTAGGTGTGAACCCAGTTGGTGAATGTTGGCAGAATATTTCACTAGATGAGGTATCACAGCCGAACTCATACAGTCTTTACCCATCAAGTGCACACATCCATTTTCCAGTATACTCAACACAGGTCGGGGATGGAAGTGATATCAACGGCTGTTTCACAGGGAGTATCTAGACTGCACTGGCTGCCTGTCCCAGAGAGGATCGACTTCAAGATCCTCACCCTTGTATTCAAATCCCTCCAGTCCTCTGCACCCCCCCTACCTCTCTGACCTCCTCTCTCCTCAAAACAGTACCCATTGCCTTCGTTCCTCCGGGTCTGGCCTCCTCCTCGTCCTGAGTCCTCCGCTCCACCTTCAGCGGCCGTGCCTTCAGCCACTATGGCCCGAGGCTCTGGAACTCCCTTCGCCTCGCTCCCTTTCTATTTTCAGGTCTCTGCTGAAGACTTTTCTCTTCGACCGCGCCTTTGGTCACCTTCCTCCCCATCCCCCTAGCTCAGCGCCAGGATCCGTTACTGTAAAGCACTCTGAGTCGCAGTCCGGCGTGGAGGGCGCTATATAAATCCAAGCTGTTGTCGTCGCAATGAATTTACCAGTTAGAGCTTCAGACCTTACTCACTAGAGGGTATCCAGCACAGCTTCACTTGGTTAATATCTGGGTTGAAGGGCTTAGCTACAAGAGTCTGAGGTTATATTCCTTGGAGGACGTTACGTTAAAGGGCGATTCAGCTAAGGTATTTAAAATTAAGGAAATGACAGATCAGAGACTGGAAACTCTTCCCTCTAGTAGACAGATCCATTATAAGAGAGCATTGCCTATTCCTATTGTATTCAAGTTCATAATCGCCTCAACTACACAGAATTTTATGCTTACCAATTCCATACAACATTGGCTGGAACATTCCTGAATGCAGATCCACGAAAACGTGAAGACATTCAGACCGACCACAGGGTTCCAAGATAGGAATAACCAAGGTAGGCAGAGCGGTTTCTATGAAGGCTGTTTGTTCAAAAAAAACATTAGATTAAATACAGTTTGTAAGCGAGGATTTTTTTTTCTTTGTTATATTTGCACATGAAAATGAAGCTAAAGAAATTATATTTCAGAACAATACTTAAAACAGTGAGAGACCACAAGTTAATGTCTGCCAAATGTCTATTCTTTTACCATAAACAACTATCCAAGAGATCTTTACTGCCTACCCCCCATCCCGACACACACACCTGAAAATGAACTGAAACTCAGTTATCAGAGAAGTTGGACGATTGAATTGAATTGAATTCTCTGCTCTTTAGTACATTAGTTCAGCCCAGATGTAAAATGTCACTGCACACAAGATAATAATAAATATAATAATCCTTGTATTTGATATAGTGCCTTATCACATCTTCGACGCGTATATATTATATATAGTAACAGTTGTGAAAACAATAGTACAGGAAGCACTTTAGGCTAACCTATAAATGTTTTTTTTCTGGTGAAAACATCAAATATTAGATAAAACAAGAAAAGTATTTCTATCGAGATTCAAATCACTTGGAACATACCATTGTCATTGGGGTTGTAGCTCTTGAGAATGGCTTTCAGTTCCTGCAGTTTCTGATGAGAACGTGCATGGACGCTGTCTATCAACAGCTTCTCCACAGAGAGGTGATCGATCTGTAGAACAATCACAATTAAGAGAAAACAAACATTTTGTTTCAGCAACAGTTGATACAATTGGAAGCGACTTGCCTGCTTAAAACAATAACAAAAAAAATCTTACCTTCATAGCACGTTCTATTAACTTAGAATCACAAGCTGGTAATGGTGGATCATGAGATATTTGTAAGGGTTTTGAGCAGTCACTTTCATCAATCTTTATGTTGACCTTGTGAGCAGAGGCACTGCCTGTCTTTCTTCCCACAACTTGTTGACTAAAATATAAAACAACCACATTGAATAGCACAAAAGTGAAGTTTTTGTCTGTATAGAGCAGGACCCTGTGCTAACATGCTTCATTCTAAAATGGGCTCACTGATGTTGGAGTGAACCCCAACATTTACTTTCCAAAAAATTCAAGCATAGAGGAAGCTAAATGGCATTTTGAAGTGAGCCTGCCCGTTTTCCGCGTGCAAACAAAATCTGACAATGGATCACCAGGTCGCTGCCAACATCATTTACATCAGCGACATCCGAATGATCATGAATCAGTCATTCTTCGCTTGTTGCACATATGTGATGTCTACAGTAACCTAATGACCCAGAGTTTGCCATTCTTTTCAGGCATGTAAAAAGCCAGCTGGTGTTTTGAAACGAGCTGGATTTATGCTCGCATGCACATGGAGTGTTGACCAGGGATTGCACCACATTATTGCACTGATCAGTGGTCACATCCCAATGATAGCACTGGTTGAAAATTTATGGGCCCTAATTACCTTGTTACAACGGGGCTCCACTGTACTCCTATGCAAGAAATTAATGGCATATTAAATTCAAAATCTAAAATCAGTTGACATGTAGCTTCTGACAACAGACGTACCGTTGCAAGTTAATGGAAAGTTTTCATTAAATAGACTGTATTTTCTGAGTTTAACTCATTGTTAAGGCTTACACTGAAATGAGCAGTGCCATAATCTACCAATGGAGAACTGCAATGTATGCAACAAGCAGTTCTAATGAATAATCATAATTTTTTGAAAATAATAAAAGGTTCAGGGGCCAAAGGCATCATACCTGGAGGTTAATTAAAATGGACGCACAAACTGTACTATAAGCAATATAAGGAGAGGCTGCTAAAACACTAGGCAAGTTACTCAGCCACCAAAGTGAGCTTCCCTGATGGCCAATTAGGTAAAGGCAGTATCACCTGATGCAGCACGCTGGCACACAGAGAATCTTGCTATTAGCTTTCAGGCAAGTATTTGAGATGCTACAATTGGTTCAGTGTCCCTGAGGGGTGCAGAGACAATCAGCCAGGTTCCCCGTTCCTGATCATTATCCGAGACTCACAATATCACAAGAAAGGTTCAGGTGAAGAAGTGCCTTAGGGCCTTTTGATCTCATCTTTCCAAAATATCCACCCCATTGTCCTCCCAATCGCAGTATCAAGATGCTTTTAAAACAAATCCTGGCCTCAATCAACCTTCCCGGTAACCTGTTCCAGTTGTTAGTTATTCTCTGGGTAAGAACAAATACTTCCTGGTGTCTATCTTGACTCCTGCTGGAAGGTCTGTGAAGAATATCAGGATGGAGTTTGGCTGCAATACTAACATTGTCAAAGCTTACATTGAATGATGGCTATGTGAACAAGGTATCAAATGATGACTGGCAGCTGGGAAACAACCCCACTGATGTTACATCCCACCTACATTATATATCAACATCTGTTAACATGTTACTCACTTCCAAACCACCAAGGTCAGGCATTTTCCAGGTAGATACCGCTCAACCTGAACAAGGTCACCCCATCGTTCACGTATGAGCATCTGTGCCTGCGAGTGTAATACTTCTAACTGGAGCGACAGACAGAACGAGTCTAGATGGAAAAGTTAAGGAAGACTAAAAGAAAAAAGTAACATTCAAAACAAGTCTGGTTACCACGTCAGAATGAGCAAAATAAAGAAACAAAATGTTTCAGATCATTTATCAGATATAAAAATGCTGATATTATTATTAGTGATTAAGAAGTGCAATATCGGAATCCCATTCCCAAGATTACCTCTGAAGTAAATGTTAATTTCCTTTGAAGAAATGCAAGATTACCTTTGAAGGAAATCTTGCAACACAAATTTGTTTAGACTTGGCCTTGAAGTTCATTTCAGAGTAGACAAACATTTGTAGACAACAATTATTATTCAATTAATATTGTTGGTGTGTAATGGAACATTGCTGCTGACCTTGACTAGCATTTAGTCTAAGGTAACATTCCAGGTGCAATTCTGGGGTATGCATTGTTGGAGGTGCTATCCTTCGGAGGAGACATTAAACAGAGGTCCCACCTGCCTGTTTGGGTGGACTTTACAGACCCGCTGCACTATTTGAAAAGAGAAGGGAGCATCTCACAGTGTCCTCGCCAACAATCTCCCAAATAAAATTGGTCACTCACTCCATGGCTGTTTATGAGACGATGCTGTGTGAAAACTGGCTGCTATGTTTCGACCACAAATTCAGTTAAATCCACTTTACAGTATTTGCTGTGATACTCTTTTAAGTTAAACCAAGGTCCCATCTGCCCATTCAGGAGGACATTAAAGATCCTTTGGCACTATTCAAAAAGAGAAGGGAGTTTCTCGCGGTTTCCTGGCCAATAATCTTTGTTCATTCACAACCTGGCTGCTTGTGGGACATTGCTGTGATGTGTAGAAATTGGCTACTGCGTTTGCCTTTAAAAAATCGTCACGATACTTTTAACCATTCTCCTGACATCAAAAGCTGTATGTCAAATGCAAGGATTATTATTATAATTAAACCAAAATAAATCAATAAATTCCTTCAGTTGATTTACAAATTGGGCCAAGAAAAACCTGCACTTCTTGGTTGACACGTTAAAATATGCTGTTCTTCAGTTTGAAACAAGATAGAACATGCAACCATTTTATTACTCTTGCAAATATATGTGTTTACTTAATGTAGATTAAAATGTTAATGGTAATTACTTTGTACAACTTAATTATAGGTTCAAAATTCAGTAAGCAGCAGATGTTTATAATCAGTACTTTACTGAACTTTGCTAAAAATATATTCCACACAATATATTAAAGCTTTAAGACAGAGGTTGGAGGATACGCAAACAGTTGTACATGTCTTGCAGTGGTTTCTCATCAGCAAAGAGTCTGGACTGTACCAGACGGTGAATGAAGTGGATCTGTATACTGTGGACCAGAGCACGACCATCTGCAATGCAAACACCCAGATCAATGCAATTTTAAAGACTTTAAATTCTAACTGATGAAGAGATGTCAGAGTCAACAGTTAAATCTGTCTGAAATTTACAGTGGCAACCCAACATAATCAGTTAATTGATTAAAAGATTAAGGATTACTGAGGAAAATGGGAGCAACAGGCAGGCTCCCATCAGCACCTTCTCACTTCAGATATAAACCACATTGATCTGCATGGATGCACACTGCTTTTCATGTAGTAGTACAAAACCTTGGTGATCTGTTCACCTCCCAACTATCCTCTAAGTTCTACATCATTCTCTCACCTCCCTACATCACCCACCTCTACCACTATGTCGCCCCCTGAACTGCTGAGACACTCATTCACTTATTTACCACCTCTAGACTGGATTATCTGAATGTCTTGCTTGTCAGACTTCCCAGCTCTTCCCTACACAAGCTGCAGACCGTCCTGAATTCTCGCGTCCACACAAGACCCTGTAAACCTATCAACAACAACAACTTGCACTTATATAGCGCGCTCCATGCAGGGTAGAGCATCAGAGCGCTTAACAGTGGCGGAGCCTGACTCCAAGCCAGAGGTGGCTGTAAGTACAGTCGATCACCCCCATCCTCTTTTAGCTCCACTATCTCCCAACCCTACAGCAGATTTGAACTCAAGATTCCTGTCTTCGTGTTCAAATCCCTCTACGGCCTCCCCAACTCTACCTCTGAAATCCCACCGCCAACTGCTCAGCAAATATCCATATACCTAAATTAGATTATACCAATTTGGAACACACTTTACCTCCCGTTTCCTTGTCTTCCACTAGAATTTCTAGTTTGAGCAATCGCCATGGGATTTCTGGATCGTCCCCCATCACTGTGAGTGTGGCTTCAAATTCCCCTTCAACACGGAATTTCACACGTCCATTGGCTTTATAAAAAGGGCAGAATTTTTCAGTCAGAGTTTAGCATTTACACTGCTCAACACAATGCAAATTGGCCTTTCATTGGAGACTCAAAGATTTCTTTAAATGAAAGTTTCCAATTGAAAAACATTTCTAAATTTGTGTAAGATCAATTACTGGAAAATGTTTGAAAACTTAAAATCAGTGATGTCTATGGAGAAAGTTAAACTAACATTTTGCCACTGTGAAGCCTTCGTAAATCATGGAATTTACATGCATAAATTGTAGTCCATACACACAATCCACTTGCTTCAACTCCCATCTCATATGATTGACATGTTGCAATGTGGGCCCAATGGAGGAAATTACAATGATGCTCTGCCTGTTCTCCCTCACAAGAGGAACTCTGTTTATTATCTCACTGACAGTCCCCATTAGCAGACATCTAATATTGTGGTAGCTTTAACACCAGGCGGATACTTGTAAATGCAACACCATTATGTGCTGGACCAAGCGTAGCACACAAAAAAAAACCAAAAAAAAATTATTGGTTCTTTATAGTATAACCTTGTGGTTAATAAAATGAAGATTCTTACCAACTGTAAGGTTTGCCAGTTGTGGAGGCAGGTCTGTGGTAACCAATCGATGTCTCAGAATCTGATTGAGCTGATGAAGCGTGGCCAGTTTCTCATTCTTGGTTATCGGGTTTGGAGGAATGATTTTATCCTGTTGGCAATAAAAACACAAGAAACTGAATTTATGTTTTAATTAGAAACTCATTGTAGCATGCAAAACCTATAAGAAATAAGTTCAATGAAATGTAAAAGGCATTAGTTTTGAATACTTTGAAAATAAAAAGTATTTTCATAACATAACATTTCAAAACATAACTAAACCATTTAAAATAAAAAGCAATGATCTTTATCAAGGTCAGTTTCTCTGGGTAGACAATGTTGTGCATCCAGTTATAGGAAAGATATAAAACCAATAGGGATGAATCAATAGGAATATTTATTTGAAAAATAGACAAATACAGTTCTTGGGCAGTAGAGGTATAAAGGGATATAGCAAAAGGGCAGGCAAAAGGATTAAAAGTCCAATAAAATGGTGAACTTGCTTGATTGGCTAAATGACCTCTTACTGTGTGATTTTTCTATGTTTCGAAAAAAGGATATGAAATCAGATGTATTAAATATAAAATAACTCCCGTTTTGATGAGTTCAGAGAAAAGCTTACCCGAATGCAACTCGGTAAGCGAGGGTACGAGCCTGTAGTTAGAACATCAATGGCAAATGGAATCGCAAAGCTTGGCAGGCGCGCATGAACCAATGCATCTCTTGCTAACGATGCCATTCGATCAGCGGTGTCCACAAAGAGAAATGCCTGCTGATCCAGGAAATTCGATATCATCTGTAACAAAAATACGGAAAGACAATCAATGGCAATGCATTTAATACCAATAAAATGTGCAACAAGTGTACTTTATTGTAACAGGGCAAGTTATAAGGGTGAAATGAAGAACCTAACCGCTACAAACATGAACTGAATGCTTTCAGGAGAATTGTGAAGAAGTGGTGAAAAACAAATCTCACCTTGAGCTAACATTTTCACCTGACTTGGATGAATATGAAAGTTAAATTGTACACAAAATGGAAGGGCATGCTTCCTTTGGAGACTTTCAATGAGTGAAAATAAATAAGTTTCCCCAACATTCCCAAAGATGAACCCTTCAACTCAGCCAAAACTGTGAAAACAGTTGTTTTATCAGGGGGAATAAATATGAATAGGATATGTATAAAACATATTCATTTTACATATAATACACACATGTTACAGTATAATTTTTTTACATAACTGAAAAAATTACAATACTTTCAGACTGAAAATAACTATTCAATTACCTTGGTGTAAAACTTATTTTATATTATCAGAGCAGATAAATTGATAATAGTCCACAAATTGTTTGAGTTAATAAATCTCAAAATAATTCCAATACAGAATAGGAGACAGGAATAGTTCCTGGAACTGGGAAATGACACACAAGTACTGTAGTAGGAACTTGAACTTTTTACAAAAATTATAAATTAATATTAGATTCTTGGCCTCTGCAATAACTCGTGTTGAGTTTCCATTTTGTATTCTTACCTTCCTTTTCCACAGAAAGGTAAAGAGAGAGACCAGAAGCTTCCTACAGATTAATAAAATGTAGAGAAACAGTCACCCAGGTTTCAATTGTCCATCTCCACATGGCAAATTATAATGAGGAATTAGCAGAAACCTTGGAACAACTATCCTGCTCATTTCTTAAGACAGGGATGTTACCTGCCACAGAGAATTTTTTTAATAATGCAGGTTTCATCTCTCTTACCGCACATTTTTCCACCTTTCCTGCATTACTGGCCCATTTTACCAATGCCAGCAGACGCACAAAGAGTTGACGTGTCCGACTAGCAAACTGCACAATTTCAATTTTCCTGTGGAGAGAAGCAAATGAAAGTTATTTTCTTGTTGCACCAATATAATGATCTTTTTGTTTAACTCATTGTACAAAATTAACATTAATTAATTAATCAAAATTAAGGCATCACCATCTAATTTCCCATCCTATTTTTTCCCTATTGCATCTCACCAGACCATTCATGCTTCTACTAAGACGTTGGACAAATAGACATGGCGCCATGTCTCCACTATAGCTCGAGACAAGCAATAGTGTCTGGTATGGATTCTCTTGCTGTGCTTGTCAACAGATATCTGATCTCTGTCTCCCAGAGTAGTACACCTAAGCTTGGGAAATTAGCTGAGAGGGAGACCAATCTGGCACTGTATCATTCGGCAGTACTGCACACTGGGGCTCCTAAAGAACTGCACCACCACATTGTCCCAGCAATGCCAAAAAATAACATTCAGGAATTTTTAAAGACAGATTAATGAATCAAGAGATTGGTAAACAAATACATTCAGTACTAACTTCATATTAATTGAAATAAAATATGTAAATTAGAATACAATCAGATCTCCATATTAAGGAGTTTTTAGTCCATTTGAGCTCATTTATTCAGACTACAATTATCTCTACATCTTCCCAGTACAGCAATAAGCAGTCTCCAAAATAAGTCCAGAATCCTGGCCCCAATCATCATTCCTGTTCCAGCCATCAATTACATTTTGTGGAAGCAAATTTTTACTAGTGTCTGTCCTAAAATGTCCTGCACCAGGTACCCTTTCCAATCATTGTTCCCTCTTATCAGACACTTTCAACTATCAGCTAGATCAAGGAACAACATTGATACGTTTTTGGAGATGGATGTGAGCTGCACTGTCCCATCTATCAATTAATAATAAGAGGTCAAGAGACAAATAGAGTCTCAAAGAGAAATAATTGGAAACCTCACTGTTGTACACAGAAAATATCCGTTTCATAAAATTGAATGCACTCCCATGAAAATAGACTTTTGGATCCAGAAAAATAAATCTGAAGTGGGATTTGGAACCCTAAAAACATATTTGAATATAAGTTTACATACATCATCTATATATTGCATGTTAAGTAACTCCAAAATGTCACAGCTGTATTGCACCCATGCAATACATTAGCCATTGTCCACTTGTCCAACGCACAACTTCTTGGGAACTTAATTTTAACAAGCGTTGTCAGTTTGGCAAATAACCATAAATTGATCAGCAATGGTGCAAGATCATTCAAGCAGACAGAATTTCTAAATCTCTGAATCCCACTTCAGAGTAGAGAATAAAAACATAATTTTTTTTCTATTTCTCCCTCCCTCCTAATTATTCTGAATGACAACATTTTAATAAATATCCAGTGTGCCTGACAATATCATTACTGAGTGCTCTCTAAGCTCTCGCGAAACACTGCAAAATGGAAAACTACAATAAGTTGCTGTACCGGGCAAGTAGACTAGTGTGTAATGTGTTACACATATAGTTATCATTAAGTTCTCAATTGCCTTTTTTTAAAATCTCTAAAACCATGCAACACAAGTGGGGAAAAAAAGCAAAGTGGGAGAAGGAAAGGAAAATCACATACCGTTCCATATCAGTCTTTCTGGGCAACCTGTAAAACAAAAATAAAATAACTTACTTCCCAATAAATTCAATGATGAATAGTAAAATCTGCAACAATATGTGGTTTTGAACATAAAAACTGTACCTCATTATTATGGACCAAGTGTATAATAAGAGCAGTCTCCAAACTAAGCATATCAATGTGTTGGTAGCTCATCAACCAAAGTTAAGGTAAAACAAATCCATATTATTTTAAAAAAATAAGACCATAAGACGTAGGAGCAGGAGTAGGCCATTCGGCCCCTCGAGCCTTCCCTGCCATTTAATAAGATCATGGCTGATCTTCTAACCTAATTCCATTTACCGCCCTATCCCCATATCCCTTAATCCCTCTATCCTATAGAAATCTATCAACCTCAGTCTTGAATATGTTCAAGGACTGAACATCTACAGCCTTCTGGGGTAGAGAATTCTACAAATTCACTGCCCTCTGAGTGAAGAAATGTTTCAACTCAGTTCAAAAAGGCTGATCCTCAATCTTGAGACTATGACTCCTAGTTTTATATTCTCCAACCAGGGGAAACAGTCTCACAGCATCTACCCTGTCAAGACCCTTAAGAATCTTATAGGTTTCTATAATATCACTTTTAATTCTTCTATATTCTAGAGAATATAGGCCTAGTTTACTCAACCTATCCTCATATGTCAACCCCCTCATCCCAGGAACCAACCTACGCTGCACCTCCTCTAAGGTGAGTATGTCCTTTCTTAAAAGGAGACCAAAACTGCACACAATATTCTAGGTGCAGTCTAACCAAGGCCTTATACAACTGCAGCAAGACTTCCCTACTCTTGTACTCTAACCCTTTTGCAACAAACGTCAACATGGCATTAGCCTTCCTAGTTGCTTGCTGTACCTGCATACTAACTTATTGTGACTGGTGTAGAAGGAAACCCAAATCCCTCTGAACACTAACACTACCTAGTCTCTCCCCCTCTAGAAAATAATCCGCTTTTCTATTTTTACTACCTAGGTGAATAACTTCACACTTCCCCACGTTATACTCCATCTGCCACCTTCTTGCCCACTCACTTAGCCTATCTATTTCCCTTTGCATTCTCCGTGTGTCATCCTCACAGCTTACTCTCCCACCTATCTCCGTATCGTCCGCGAATTTAGATATGTTAAGTTCTATTTCCTCATCTAAATCATTGATATAGACTGTAAATAATTGAGGCCCAAGCACTGATCCTTGTGGCACTCCACTAGTCACATCTTGTCAATCTGAGAAGGACCCATTTATCCCTACTCTCTGTTTTCTTCCTGTTAACCAGTCTCCAATCCATACTAATATTACCTTTAATTCCATGGGCTCTAATCTTATGCAACAGCCTTTTAAGTGGCACCTTGTTGAATACCTTCTGGAAATCCAAATACACCACATCTACTGGTTCCCCCCTATCTAACCTGCTAGTTACATCCTCAAAAAACACTATAAGATTTGTTAAACATGATTTCCCTTTCGTTTTTGGAGATGGATGTGAGCTGCACTGTCCCATCTATCTTTCGTAAAGCAATGTTGACTCTGCCTAATCATGTTGTGATTTTCTAAGTACCCCACGACAACTTCCCTACCACTGATATCAGACTAACTTTAACATTGGCTTTACGTTTGCAACCTTCCAATCACTGGGAACCATTCCAGAATCCAGGGAATTTTAAAAGACCAAAAACAAAGCATCCACTATCTCTGCAGCTATCTCTTTTAAAACCCTAGGATGCAGGCCATCGGGTCCAGGGGATTTATCGGTTTTTAATCCTATCAATTACTCTAGTACTATTGCTTTACTGATGTTCATTGTGTTAAGTTCCTCACTAACATTAGCCTCCAGGTTCCCCTCTATTTTCGGTAAGTTTTCAGTGTCCTCTAACGTGAAGACAGAAGCAAAATATTTTTTAATGGCTCTGCCACTTCTTTATTCCCCATTATAATTTCTCCAGTCTCTGCCTGCAATGGACCCACATCTCTTCCTCTTTATGTACTTGTAAAAACTCTTACAATCTGTCTTTATGTTCCTAGCTAGTTCACCCTTGTATTCCATTTTCTCCCTCTTAATCAGTTTCTTGGTTTTCCTTTGCTGTTCTTTAAAGCCCTCCCAATCCTCACGTTTACTGCTCTTTTTGGCAGTATTATAGGCCTCTTCTTTTAATTTTATACTTTCCCTAACTTCTCTAGTTAGCCAAGGTTGAACCACATTTCTTGTGGTATTTTTATTTATTTTTCAAGGGAATATGTGATCACTGGGAATTATCTATATCTTTAAACATTTGCCATTTCTGGTCTACCGTCATATTTTTAAATCTAATTTCCCAGTCTATTTTAGCCAAATCTTCTCTCGTACCTGCAAAGTTGGCTTTATTTAAATTTAAGACTCTTGCTTTGGATTCAATCAATTATGTCACTCTCTAACTTAATGTTAAATTCCATCATGTTATGGTCACTCTGCCCTAGAGGAGCCTTAACTTCCAGATTAGCCCTACTTCATTACACAAATGGAATTCATTACCCCAAAAAGCTGTAGATGCTCAGTCTTTGGACATTTTCAAGGCTGAGACTGATAGATTTTTAAAAAAAATAGAGGGATTAGGGGATATGGGGATAGGGCAGGTAATTAGAGTTAGGTCTGAAGATCAGCCATGATCTTATGGAATGGCGGGACAGGCTCGAGGGGCCGAATGGCCTACTCCTAATTCTTATGTTCTTAAACCAAGATCTAGGATAGCCTGTTCCCTGGTTGGTTCCTCGGCATACTGTTCTAGAAAACTATCTCTAATGCATTCTATAAACTCATCCTCCAATTTACTTTTGCCAATTTGGTTTTCCCAGTCCATATGAAGATTGAAATCACCCACTATTAGTATATTACCCTTGCTACATGCTCCTCTAATTTCCTGATTAATACCCTGCCCAATACTGTAAATGCAGTTTGGGGGTCTATAAACTACTCCCACTCGTGTTTTCTGCCCCTTGTTGTTTCTTACCTCCACCCATACTAACTCTACATCCTGATTTTCTGATTTAAAATCCTTCCTCTCTACTGTTCTTATCTCATCCTTTACTAGCAGTGCTACTCCCCTCCCCCCATCTCGTTTTCCACATTGCCTATCTTTCCTATATGTCGAATAGCCCGGAATGTTCAGCTCCCACCCTTGGTCTCCCTATAACCACGTCTCAGTAATAGGTCTAATAAATCCATCAGTATATTCCTCTCTTCTACAATAAGTAGCCAGAAGTAGCTAGTAAATCTTCACAATCTGTATCTGAGATGTATTTCATACAAGATTCTAGATCAAATCAAGGTAAAAAAAATTATGCTAGTTAACAATGGAGAAACTGATTTGTGAGAACATCTAAATCTGTGATATGCCAATACTATCTTTACCATGTTGTCAATTTCCAAAACAATGAGGATTCAAGACCCACCTTAATTTAATTTCTTCCCTCCCGAGCTGAAAAAACAAGCAAGCAACTACATATAATACCACCTACAACAACAATATGTATTCATATAGCGCCCCTCACACAGGGTAGCATTCCAGAGCACTTAAACCTGTCTGTTTGCATCTCAGAGAGGAAATAAACTAAATTTACCATGAAGCAAATGAAAGAACAGTGAAGTTTAAGGTGACAATCATTGAACAAAACAGTACAACTTTATTTGACATAAATGGAGAATTTGATGGATAACTGAAATCGGAAAATGATCAAGAATCCCCAAATCAACATCAATTTCAAACAGAGCCTTACCATTGGGTTCTCCAGATCAAAGCAAATTACTGTAATTTGTTTTGAAGAACAAAAGGTAGCATTAGACCAGAGTATCTGAATTGCGAGTTGCTGAAAGAAACTGCTCCTGCGTAACACAAACTATAAGATGTGTTTCATTGACATGTGAAATGGTGAGTCCCTAACAGAACAATGCAAGATGCCAGGACAGCTAAGAAGATCAGAGACTGATCCACAGTTGAATTCATCACATGCCTATTCAATTTTGAGTTTAGAAAAGTCCTATCATGATCTATGTTTGGACTACATTACTTGGCTCTTTCCAGTTACAGTTCCAAGTGTGCTCATCCATTTAAAAGCTGACAGTTAGGTACATCCCATTCAAATGCAATTAGTCATATTCCATGCTACTTTTAGCATTAAATCAAATCCCAGATGTCATGTCTTACAAAGCCAATATGTTAAAGCAACTGCAACGATAGGCTTGGAGCAACAATCACAGTAAATTTTAAGGATTTCCCCACCCATCCCACCCAATTACTTTCCCCTCCTCTCAATGCCTGAAAACACTGAGTCATGTTGGGCATGTTTCCACAGGCTCCAGTCAAATAACCCACGTCTAACACAAGCGCATATTCTTCATGTGTGACACTCACTTTTTTCATTTATAATTTATTTTATCCTCAATGATTCAGTTTTTTGAAATAATAATTACACAATACTGTTGATACTCCACACATGAAGCAGTTAATAATATTAATCCATGCATTTGATATCATGCCTTTTGCGCTTCATAGGATTTACTGCACAGTGTAGCGACTGTACACTTTGTAGGCAAACACAGCAGCCAATTTTGCCCATCGCAATGTTCCACAAACTGCCACAAAATGAACAACCAATTTTATCTCAGGATTTTTGGTCACAGCCGCGGAAGAAACTCCCTCATCTAACTTGCTGGTTTAACATTTCATCCAAGGATGGCACCTCCAACAACCCAGCACTCCTGGCACTGTACTGGTTTGTCAGTCCCAGTGGGGCTTGAAGACATGGGTTAACTGACTTAGAGGCAAGAGTGAACCAGGCTGACCCTGGTTAGCAACTGGAAGCTGAACCTCTGGCTGACACTTTGTTTTCCTATCATAGACCAGAGATCAAATCTGAAACTTTACTCAGCAATACAACTCAGAAACATTTATCCACTCCATCAGTGGGAATATTTGTAAATGTAAATGTTCATAACAAAACAGAAGAATTGGTTTGGAAAAAAAGTGAGTTAAGCACAGCGTTAGAGACTTGGATTAATGAGGCAACTTTATGTACAAATTCAACCCTATTTGAATACATTTTTCAACAATTTCTATTTATCTACAAAATAAGGAGTTTTGGTTGTGGATGGCTGTAATGCTTCAGGCTCGGCGGTTTAGATCTGCCAACACAATATTCCACACTGCATTTTCCAATCAACATCATGGCACCACACATGCTGTTAACCCAAAGGTTAGGCATTTGCTCTCAGAGAAATCTCAGACAGACCCCTCTCCGTCATGAAAACTGTGACAGCAGAGAAGGCCTGTCTGCCCGATACATGGAAATTCCAGAAATGTTTATTGGAATGAGACGTGCAGTCTCTCCCTGAAGGGACACATCCTATTCAATTAATTCCAAGGCTTGGGGACCCCAGAGTGGCATTGGAGTACTGCTGGAGTCGAAGCAGCTAAAACCACATAGCTTGCCATTGAAAGCACTGGCAAACTTTCCTGCAACCTACTTGTCCAGGTAGGGCTTTGGCTTGCAGGGTTAAAGGGAGCTTTGTGGGAAGACTCCCTGCCCCCAGTGTCTAGTCTGCCTTCCAAGTCCTGTTGATGAATCAGTCTGACTGTGCTGTTATCAGGCTGATTGCAGTGCTCTGGAGTACTGCGGTACCCACCTGGCTCAGGAACTAAATTACCGACACCACCAGTTCAGCTCCAAAGCGACCACAATTAGCCCCCAAGCCCATCTCGTCAAAAAGGATAGTCGCTAGTTGGTCGACATCAGACAATGTGGTTTGCTTGGTCCGAAAATTCAGAAACCACATTTTAGGCAAAGGGTGAAAAAATTACCAACTTCCTTCATGAAGCAATATAGCAATATCAACAACATTTTCTGGACATAGCACACATTACGCACAGGAAGTTTTGCCACCGGTGACCTGATAGTCTGGAAGTCAACCATTTTAAAGTTGAGGACTTCAGTTTGTCAGCATCAGAATCTGGGTACACTGTGCTACTGTGCTTCCAGTTAGCGTGGATCTACAGGATGTCAGTGTATAAGGCTGTACTATACAAATGGACACTGTAACAGGGTTCCCTATACAAATAGAACACAGATATACTTTCTTAGTAGATGGACAGATTGAACAAGTGGACTCTGCTTGGCCTGAACACACTAAAATAAATTTCTAATCATTATAAATTTAGGGTAAATAGAACGTAAGTCTGTTTTTGATAAAAAAAATTGATCTACCCGTTTTTATATTTTTTGTGACCAAAACACTATCAACAGTGTTTATCATCAACTGCAGAATCTTAAAGCAAATTGGTCCTTCAACATTTCATTCCTTCAACGCATGCAATAAACTTTTCTAAGTCAAAAGCGGGCTACAATGTGTGGTAGGAATATTAACAGCCCACAACTTAAATTGAAAACAATGACGGATTTTTCAACAACAATAAGATTGCATTTATAAAGCGCTTTTCACGTCGGGAGGACGTCCCAAGGCGCTGTACAGTTGGGTCGGGACCCGAGCAGGGGGGAAATGGTCAGGGTGAGGGGAGGGAAGGGAGGGAGCGAGGAGGGGTTAGAGAGTCGAGAGGGGAGGTGAAGGCACAGTTGAGGAGAAAGGTCTTGAGACCGGCCTTGAAGGAGGAAAGGGAGGAGGCGGCGAAGGCACTGGGGGATGGAGTTCCAGAGCCTCGGGGCTGAGAGGCTGAAGGCCCGGCCACTGATGGTAGGGCGGTTGGGGCGGGGGATGTGGAGCAGACTGGAGCCAGAGGAACGGAGGTTAAAGGCAGGTAAGTAGGGGGATAGTAGGTTGGAGAGGTAGGAGGGAGCAAGGCCTTGAATGGCCTTGTAGGTGAGGATCTTGAAATCAATCCTCTGGGGGATGGGGAGCCAGTGGAGGCGAGCGAGGGTGGGAGTGATGTGATCGCGAAGCCTGGTGCGGGACAGTACACGAGCTGCAGAGTTCTGAATGACCTGCAGCTTGTGGAGGGAGGTGCCGGGAAGGTCGACGAGGAGAGAGTTCCCGTAGTCCGGCCTTGAGGTGATAAAGGCGTGGACCAGAGTTTCAGCAGCGTGAGGGGTGAGGTAGTGCCGTAGTCTGGCGACATTCCGGAGGTGATGGAAGGTGGTGCCAGTTGTGGTGCGGATATGAGGGAGAAAGGACAGCTCAGGGTCGAACAGAACCCGAGGTTCCTGACTGGCTTTGAGAGGTGGAGAGTGCAGCCTTGGATGCTGATGCTGTCAGCGCCTGAGGTGCGGAGGCGCTGACGTGAGCCAATCAGGAGGGCCTCAGTTTTGCGCACGTTGAGCTGAAGAAAGTTGTCTCTCGTCCAGGACTCGATGTCGGACAGGCAGGCTGTCAGGACATCGGTGGTCGTGGAGTTGAGGGTAGAAGAGGAAAGGTAGAGTTGGGTGTCATCCGCATACATGTGGAAGTTAACCCCATGTCTGCGGATGATGTCACCAAAGGGGGAGCATATAGAGGGTGAAGAGGAGGGGACCGAGGACAGAGCCCTGAGGGACACCGCACCAGACAGTGAGGGGGCTGGAGGAAAAGCCGTTAGTGGAAACAAAATGAAGATGGTGGGAGAGGTACGACCTAAACCACTCAAGGACAGGGCCTTGAAGGTTGAGGTGGGAGGACAAGTAGTGGAAGAGGATAGAGTGGTCGACCATATCAAATGCTGCCGAGAGGTCGAGGAGGACGAGGAGGCAGAGGGAGCCCTGGTCACAGATGGTCAGGATGTCATTGGTGACCTTGACCAGAGCAGTTTCTGTGCTATGGGCAGCACGGAAACCCGACTCAAGGGGTTCGAATAATGCATGAGTGGAGTGGAAAGAGCGTAGCTGGGAGGCGACAACTCTTTCAAGGACCTTGGACCGGAAGGGGAGGTTGGAGATGGGCCGGTAGCTTGATAGCTGTGACGCATCAAGGGAGGGTTTTTTCAGTGTGGGAGTGATGGTGGCAGTTTTGAGGGGAATGGGAACAGAGCCAGAGGAGAGGGACAGGTTGACGATGTCTGTGATATGTGGGGCAAGGAGGTGGAGCTGAGAGATAAGCAGTGGAGTGGGGATGGGGTCCAGGGAGCAGGTGGTGGGTTTCAAGGACAGGATGAGATTGGTGACAGAGGGTGGGGAAACGTGTTCGAAGGCGTGTAGGGGAGGATGGGTAGGAGTCGGAGTGTGGGAGGGAAGGGGTGTGAGGTGGGTGGAAGTTGGAGGGGCAATGGCCGCGGAGCGGATTCCCTTGATTTTGGATTCAAGGAAATCCAGCATCTCCTCGCAGTGAAGGTTGGAGGAGATGACCTGCACGGGGTGGCGGGGGGGACGGTGGAGTCGAGATGTGGTGGAGAACAGAAACCTGGGGTTGTTCTTCGCCTCCAGGATTATCCTGGAGTAGAAGGATGACTTGGCCGAGGCTAGAGTGTAGCGGTATGTTTTGAGGAGGTCCAGCCAGATTTGCCGGTGGACCGTTAGGCCAGATTTGAGGCAGGTGCGTTCAGCAGCCCACACCTGGTTCTTACGTGAGAGGAGGTGGGATGTGAACCAGGGGGAGGAGCGAGAGTAGGAGACAGTACGGGAGGTGATGGGGGCAAGAGTGTCGAGTGTGGAGGAGAGGGTGTTGTGGAGGAGGGTGAGAGCAGAAGAGGGGTCAGTGAGGGATGAAGGCCAGAGGGAGAGGAGTTCAGAGGACTCCAAGGCAGCGGTTAGGGATTGTGGGGGTAACTTCTTCCAGGGGCGGTAGAAGATGGTGGTGGGTCTGGTGGAGGTAGGGAGGGGGTGGAGGTGGTGAAGGAGATGAAGTGGTGATCGGAGATGGCCTTGTCGGTAATGGTGACATCCGAGACACTGAGGCCCCGGGTGATCACCAAATCGAGTGGGTGGCCGTGAATGTGAGTGGCGGAGTTGATGTGGAGGGAGAGGTTGAGCGAGGAGAGGAGGGAGGAGAAGTCTGAGGAGGTGGAGCAGGAGGGAGTGAAGTGCAGGTTGAAGTCGCCCAGGATGATGAGGCGATCAGAGCAGAGGCAGAGAGATGTTAGGAGGGTAGAAATGTCGGAGATGAGGGTGGGGGAGGTTTTAGGGGTCCGGTAGAGGAGGAGGATTTTGAGTGAGAGATGGGAGGGGTAGGAGAGGGTGAGGTGCTCAAAAGAGGGGAAAGAGCCAGAGGAGTAGGGGGATAGGGCAAGTGGTGTCCTTGAGATAAGGGCTATACCACCGCCACGGCGGTTGGGGCGAGGGATGTGGTGGGAGGTGTAGCCGGGTGGCGTGGCCTCCGTGAGGGGGAAGGTGTCGCTTGGGGTGAGCCAGGTTTCAGTTAAGGCCATGATGTCTGATGACCAGGGCCTTATTACAGAGGGAGCGGACGTTTTGTAGTCCGATGTGGAGGGAGCGGTTGACAGGAGAGTGTGTGGGGAGGGAGCGGTGTCCAGGTTATGAGGCAGGGGTGGGGGGGATGGGGATGAGGGAGGAGAGGTTGGCTCCCCGGGTCTGTGTCTGGGGTGGCTGGCGAGTACGGTGGGGAATGGGGCAGTCGGTGTGGCACTTCTGTTGAAACATAACTGATCATCTCTATACGAAGCATTACACCTATGTCTATGTTTGCCTATCTTACAGTTAAATGTATGAGGATACAATATTTGTTGTTGCCGGACAGTATACATTAGTTCCAGTACCTCACCAGCACCTCATTATAGAAAATCTGACCCTACAGTTGAAAGGGTAGAACCGATCCCCAGGATAGAAGAGCGAGAGGATTTGTTGTAAATAAGCAGCAGCATCACAGCACCGTTCAATCATCATATATAACAAAGTAATCATCACTCAACTCCAACTAAACACATAACTAAATAAATCTTAAAGAAGTCGCTCTTTAGCAGCTCGGGCATCAAACAAACCCATTTGCTGCTTAAAATCAGAAATGCAACTTGAATAAAAGTATTTCCCTTCTGACCACCCCTTCCCCCCCCCACCGCCTCTCCCCCGATAAGAAACCGTTTGGATTTGTTTGCAACGGCGCAGAAAAAGAAAAAAAAAGCTTCAGCGAAGGACGGATGTTTTGCGACGACTTTCACGGAAAAATATAAGAGTCGCCGCACTCCGCAGCGAGAGCTTCGAAGACGTCCTCCCGACGCGAAAGGCGCTGATACCAAAGGTAAGGAAGGTTCACTGTGGAGCAACAACAACAACAACAAGATTCCATTTATAAAGCGCCTTTCACGTCAGGAGGACGTCCCAAGGCGCTGCACAGTTGGGTCATGACCCGAGCAGGGGGGAAATGGTCAGGGTGAGGGGAGGGAAGGGAGGGAGCGAGGAGGGGGGAAATGGTCAGGGTGAGGGGAGGGAAGGGAGGGAGCGAGGAGGGGGGAAATGGTCAGGGTGAGGGGAGGGAAGGGAGGGAGCGAGGAGGGGGGAAATGGTCAGGGTGAGGGGAGGGAAGGGAGGGAGCGAGGAGGGGGAAATGGTCAGGGTGAGGGGAGGGAAGGGAGGGAGCGAGGAGGGGGAAGAGAGTCGAGAGGGGAGCTGAAGGCTCGGTCAAAGAGAAAAGAGCAGTGTGAGAGGCTGGAGTTGCTATGGCGAGGAGTAGCCTGGACCCCCCCCCCCCACTCTCGTGTCCCAGACCCCCTGCCCGACCCCCGCTGGCTGTGACTGTTACTCACAGGTCGGCCAGCACCGTGATCTCCTGGTAGGTCCTCTGCAGTAGGAAGTCGATCAGCATGCTGAGCCGCACACCGGGGCTGGCGGCGGCCGCGGCCGCTGCTGCCGCCGCCGCGGCCGCGGCTGCCGAAGGCGGGGGGGCCGAGGGCGGGCCGCCCGCCGACACCAGCTGCGAAGTCTCCACCTGAACCGGGGCCATGGCTTCCGCTCGCTGCCCGGACCCGCTGCCCGGGCCCCGGCCGCCAGTCAATGGGGGAAGCGACCTCTGTCCGTCTGTCTGTCTGTCTGTCCGCTGTAGGGCGGGGATCAGCTGAGAGCGAGCGGGCGGCCTCAGGCTCCGTCCATACAACGGCGGCGGCGGCGGCTGGGACCCTCCCCGGGGTGGAAGGCGATTTGATTGGTTTCCTTTCTCTCTATCGGGGGAGCAAACGCCGCCGCGAGCGGACGGCCTCCGCCATGTTGATGCAAACCAGGAAGTGAACGCGAACCATGACCCGGAAGGACACTCCGCTCCTACCCCCTTCCCCCCCCTCACACACACACACACGCAGAGGGAGGTGCAGGCTTGTCACTCCACGTCGCCGGATTGGGCGGCTTCACGCCCAATTGGGCGGGTTTATCTTGTGCTGTGCGTTAAATCATGGTCTGGGCGGGTGCCTCATTTTTAAACGTTTTTGAATTTAATTTAAACCTGCAAAAAAAAAAAAAAATTTCATTTGGAAAAGATCTTTGCTCAGGGTCAGACTCTGCCACTGTCAGTCGCTCTACGCCGCACTTTCAGACGTCTTGATGACATGATAAGGCACTATATTAAAATGTAAGGATTATTATTTTTACCAACTGCGCACTATAGCCTTTGCCACTGAAATCAACTGAAATCTGAGGTCAAGAGATTTGTCATTGTATTCCTTGTGATAGGAAAGATAGGAAAGATCTCGGATTTAATTTAGTGTAGCTTCAATTCCTGAAGAAAGTTCAACATTTTCCCATTGTTAGCACGTTCAACCTGCTTTCTTGACAGAGAAGAACAACTACAAAGTTATTTTTTGTGAAGTTCTGAAACCATTTGATATTATATAAGATGGTGCAGTGACCCGATGTCCTAGAGGTTTTAAGTGCCGACTGTGGGTTAGCATGGTGATTTCTTGATTTCACCTGTATCATTGGAGGGTATCCCAAGCAGAGGTCATCGTATCCCAAACAGAGGACAGGTGCGTAACATAGTGAGAGTGGAAAGAATCAGTCACTCGGGCCATTAACATTAGCCACAGAGCTAGTAACTGAGTAAGATTGGCTCTGGAAACAAGGAAAAGAGGGCACAACAACGTAGGTGACCACCAACCTACGATTGTGAGCCAATTTACTGTTATGTTAGTTGTATTGGCACAATCAGACTTGTGCTGGAGATGCTTAAAGAACAGAGCTACATTGCCGTACGCATTACATTTTTGTTTCAGTAGTAAACATCTCATTGAAAACTCAAGATGTCAATGCTTTGATTTGACTGTGGCCCAGGGGGATACTGAACCAACATAGGAATAAAAGAGACAAGAGCAAAGCTTAATAGGAAAACAAGTAATTATTTTACAATACACTGACCCCCCTCCCCACCACCACACACACCTGCCTTGAAAGAGTAAATAGGCCTCAGCTTGGTAACTTTTTGAGGAAATGGGACACTTCAATTCACTGAGCATAATTCATCTTTGTCACTGCACAACCAGTTCTAATGCCTTGTAATCACACACAGTCCCTTACTTGATTTTGCTCCTCCTGGATCAACAAAGTCAAGGAATGCAGAAGCCAATTTTAGTAACTTTTTTAGTACTCAATTGAAATAAGAAAATTCAACAGAAGCTGATGATAGAATATAGAACCTTCCTAGCCTGTAAGATTCAGCTCAGACTTAGCGGTGGATTCACCAACTGGGCAATCAGCAAAGCTCATTTTATTTATTTTATAGTATTGTATTTGAGATAATAATATTTGAGTTTGCATGAAAAAAATAATGCTGGAAACAGTTTGCAAACATTTGATATTTTTGTGGTGTGTTGAATGACAGCAAATGCTTTGTGCTTTCATGTTTGAGTGAAGGCAATAGTGTAGCTCCAGAGCATCAGGTGTGACTTAGGAATATTGTGATAAATTTGCACTACACATCTCCCTAGTTGCAAGCACTGTAGACAAAAAAAATGCTGTTTACTTATTATCTCTGTTCTGAAGCATAGGAAATTGAGTCAAATTGGTAGGATTTGTGAGATAGTTTGCAGTCCTGGAAGACTTATTGAAATTGAAATGTCATAAATCTGCATGGATGTAAAATGGATGTAAAGTATCAATGAATATTTATTGGATCGTAGTTATTAGGATGGAATTGTATAATTCTCCTGGGGAATAATGTTGGATGTGTACACTTGCATTTCAGCATGAACAAACTGAGCTTAGCTGGAATTGTTGCAGCTCAGTAAATTGTTAGTTAGACTTACTAGCACAAGGGATTTGGTGTGTATGTCACCAAAGATCAAAGAAGCCTTGGGGAGACCAACTATAGTGTTTGCAGTGTCTTCTTTGAGAATTAGAATAACTGACAATAGCCAGTTCCACATCTAATAGATCATCCTTATTATTTAATAATTTTATTAACCACACTGATTTATCCATGGCTGATTTGAATAACCTGGAATCTCTAAAAGAAAGCATTGATGTGACAGATCTGAGACGACCAATGTTGGAAACCTACTGATCTCCTGGTTACTCAACGTACAACTGTTTGTGAGTCAACGCTGTGCACAATTGGCCGCCGTGTTTCACCCGCAAAATATACAGTCAATATCCTCGCTTTGAGACATCTCAATGACGTGATAAGGCGCTATATCAAATCCAAGGATTATTATTATCATTATTATTAGGGGAAAAAAGGTTAAACACTGAGGGGAGAAGAGAAATTTGAAAAATAAGAAAATGAATTGCGCAGATCTGCTGATGTAAGTAATTGAGTCAATGCAACAATTTTGGCATTTTTATCCTTGTAAAGCTATGAGCTTAAAAAGTATTCTGGATTTGAAGTCCAAATTGAAGTCCGAATCTACATTAGACTTACATATACATTAAAATATATCTAATATTGACATTGGTGTGCAACTGTAATTGGCCAGCCAATCTTACAGAAGATGTAAAAACTTGGATCCATTGTTGTTGATATGTCTTCCTGATAAACTATTCCAACTATTAATTACCCTCTGCGTAAAGAAATACTTCCTGATGTCTGTCCTGATATTGTCCTTGAAAGCCCTGAACCTATACCCATTTGTCCAGCTGCCTTGATGTAACTGAAAGAAATGTTCTGGTTTATTTTTTCAATTCCATGTAGCAACTTTTGCACCTCTTCAAGAATGTAAGAATGTGTGAAAATTGTGAGAGTCTCTTTTTTAGGTTGAAGAGCCCCATGTTATAATAATAATAATCCTTGCATTTGATTTGGCGCCTTATCACGTCTTTGAGACGTCTCAAAGCGCTTCATAAAATATGGTGTAAAGTGAGTTAACTGTATATTTTGTGGGCGAAACGAGGCAGCCAAATGGTCACAGCAGTGTCCCACAAACAGTCGTGGATTGAAGTGACCAATTTATTATTTTTTTTGAAGAAATTATTATCCCCAGAAAAGAGATCCACCAATTGACTGACAACCGGGTTCCTACTTACTGCTTGGTAAACAGGTATGTGGAGTAAGGAAACTTGCACAACATTTCGCCCTGTCAGGAATCAAACCCAGGCCTCTCACTTGTGAGGCGAGTGCTCTAACCGCTGAAATATAGGACTCCACAGGACTACAGTTATCTAATCATTCCTCACAGCTTGTCCTAACAGTGTCCTAACATCCTTGTTCTCTTCTGCACTGGCTCTTAAGACCTGGGCAGCCCACGTATGTTGCAACGACCAGATTGTATGCAGAATTCCAGATCTAGTCTCAGCAGAGCACTTGACTTGTGAGAATCTCAACTCAAATGATTTGGTAAAAGAGGCCTACTTTTTTTTGTTTAGTGCTGCCTATATTATTTGGACATAGCAAGTGACAAGTCAACTGACATCCTAAGGACTTTTTTAACCTCCCTCTTGACATGTTCTGTCCCATCCATGGAGCACATATGCCTCATATTTTACTCTCTATATTCATTATCTTGCATTTATCTGAATTGAACTTCATCTGGCAGTGACTAACCAAGATATGTAGTGTACTGAATTCTCTTGCTAAGATCTTTGCTGCTCTCCTCGCTCAACCTCTCCCTCCACATCAACTCCCCCACTCACAGTCACGGCCACCCACTCGACTTGGTGATCACCCGGGGCCTCAGTGTCTCGGATGTCACCATCACCGACAAGGCCATCTCCGACCACCACTTCATCTCCTTCACCACCTCCACCCACCTCCACCAGATCCACCACCATCTTCTACCGCCCCTGGAAGAAGTTACCCCCTCAATCCCTAACCGCTGCCTTGGAGTCCTCTGAACTTCTCTCCCGCTGGACTTCAACCCTCACCGAGCCCTCTTCTCCTCTCTCCCTCCTCCACAACATCCTCTCCTCCACACTCGATACTCTTGCCCCTATCACCTCCCGTACTGTCTCCTACTCTCGCTCCTCCCCCTGGTTCACCACCCACCTCCGCTCACTGAAGAGCCAGGTGCGGGCCGCTGAACGCACCTGGGTCAAATCTGGCTTAACGGTCCACCGACAAATCTGGCTGGACCTCCTCAAAATCTACCGCTCCACTCTAGCCTCGGCCAAATCGTCCTTCTACTCCAGGATAATCCTGGAGGCGAAGGACAACCCCAGGCTACTGTTCTCTACCACATCCCAACTCCTCCGTCCCCCCCGCCACCCCGCGCAGGTCATCTCCTCCAACCTTCACTGCGAGGAGATGCTGGATTTCCTTGAATCCAAGATCAAGGGAATTCGCTCCGCGGTCACTTCCCCTCCAACATCCACCCACCACCCACCCCTTCCCTCCCACACTCCGACTCCTACCCATCCTCCCCTACACACCTTCGTACCCGTTTCCCCACCCTCTGTCACCAAACTCATCCTATCCCTGAAACCCACCACCTGCTCCCTTGACCCCATCCCCACTCCACTCCTTATCTCCCAGCTCCACCTCCTTGCCCCACATATCACAGACATCGTCAACCTGTCCCTCTCCTCTGGCTCTATTCCCATTCCCTTAAAAACTGCCACCATCACTCCCACCTTAAAAAAACCCTCCCTTGATGCGTCGCAGCTATCAAGCTACCGGCCCATCTCCAACCTCCCCTTCCTGTCCAAGGTCCTGGAACGAGTTGTCGCCTCCCAGCTGCGCTCTTTCCTCTCCAACCATTCACCATTCGAACCCCTTCAGTCGGGTTTCCGTGCTGCCCATAGCACAGAAACTGCCCTGGTCAAGGTCACCAATGACATCCTGACCATCTGTGACCAGGGCTCCCTCTGCCTCCTCGTCCTCCTCGACCTATCGGCAGCATTCGATACGGTCGACCATGCTATCCTCCTCCACCGCTTGTCCTCCCACCTAAACCTTCAAGGCCCTGTCCTTGAGTGGTTTAGGTCGTACCTCTCCCACCGTCTTCACTTTGTCTCCACAAATGTTTTTTCCTCCAGCCCCCGCACTGTCTCGTGCGGTGTCCCTCAAGGCTCTGTCCTCGGTCCCCTCCTCTTCACCCTCTATATGCTCCCCCTTGGTGACATCATCCGCAGACATGGGGTTAACTTCCACATGTATGCGGATGACACCCAACTCTACCTTTCCTCCTCTACCCTCAACTCCACGACCACCGATGTCCTGACAGCCTGCCTGTCCGACATCGAGTCCTGGACGAGAGATAACTTTCTCCAGCTCAACGTGCGCAAAACTGAGGCCCTCCTGATTGGCTCGCGTCAGCGCCTCCGCACCTCAGGCGCTGACAGCATCAGCATCCAAGGCTGCACTCTCCACCTCTCAAAGCCAGTCAGGAACCTCGGGGTTCTGTTCGACCCTGAGCTGTCCTTTCTCCCTCATATCCGCGCCACAACTGGCACCGCCTTCCATCACCTCCGGAATGTCGCCAGACTACGGCACTACCTCACCCCTCACGCTGCTGAAACTTTGGTCTACGCCTTTATCACCTCAAGGCTGGACTATGGGAACTCTCTCCTCGCCGGCCTTCCCGGCACCTCCCTCCACAAGCTGCAGGTCATTCAGAACTCTGCAGCTCGTGTACTGTCCCGCACCAGGCTTCGGGACCACATCACTCCCACCCTCGCTCGCCTCCACTGGCTCCCCATCCCCCAGAGGATCGAATTCAAGATCCTCACCCTCACCTACAAGGCCATTCACGGCCTTGCTCCCTCCTACCTCTCCAACCTACTGTCCCCCTACCTACCTGCCCGTACCCTCCGTTCCTCTGGCTCCGGTCTGCTCCACATCCCCCGCCCCAACAGCCCTACTATCGGTGGCCGGGCCTTCAGCCTCGACTCTCTACCCCCTCCTCGCTCCCTCCCTTCCCTCCCCTCACCCTGACCATTTCCCCCCTGCTCGGGTCCTGACCCAACTGTACAGCGCCTTGGGACGTCCTCCCGATGTGAAAGGCACTCAATAAATGGAATCTTGTTGTTGTTGTTGTTGCTTTCCATGATTTCCCTAATACATTCAAATGCACTTGTAAATCTTATCACAAGAGAGGGATGCATGAAGAAAGCTATTCAGTGCATTTGATTGCCTTCTTCCAACTTCCACCTTATCTTCTTCCCATTTTCCCACTGTATAAAGCTTAACCATCCTTTGTTCTTGAGATTTGCAGCAATACCAGCTTTTGCTGACATCTACTGCAGTATCCAATCACAAGTCTTTAGTAATTCATCATTGTCCTGGGTTTCCCTTATGATGTGTGTATTGCAGTTATCTTTAGAATTTGAATTTTGATGTGCTTTAAGTTCCAGTGGTAGATTGCAGGTCGGATGGTATCGAGGACACCCTGGACACGTGCTTTATTTATGGCAGCACACTGTTATTCCGAGATTTGTTTTAGATCTTGAACAAAATTGACAGAGTTGCTGAGAATTGAAGCATCTCACTTTCCACAGGTCGCTGACTAAAATGAATGTTGGTAACAGCACTCTACAACCCTTTGGGGCAACATTGGTAACAACCTATTCTGGTGCAAGAAAACATATTCATTTTTCATTGTCTCCATTTTATAAATATAGTAAAACATGCCTTACTATTGCTCATCTAATAGTTTAATGAATAAGGGTAGCAGCAGCTCAGAACTGGACCAAAAAGACCATAAGCTATTTTCATGGATTCCAGTGTTGGTCCATAATGAGATAGCCTTTGATAGCTAAGGCAACAATTAAGGCACTACAACTGGTACCAGTGCCTGGGTTAGGAGGGGGAAATCAACTCGGGCTTCTACTCTTGATTACAAGGCAGATAAATCCTGTTGGACATTTTGAGTGTCTGTGGATGTGAGTGTTGTGTCAGGACAAGGTAAGAGTCAGCTGTGATATGCCCCACAGTCTCCATATCCTGCTAACACTCATTGTCAAGGGTTCACACTATAATATTGGCAACTTTGGTATCAGAGGAACTAACATCCCTGGATCCATACCTGGAACCCTGGAAAGGGAGAGGAGAAAAGACACAAAATTGGACACAAAAAACTGGCAGGGTAAGAAAAATGAATTTCACTTTTAAATATTCCTAGTGCTTTCCATAGGCATGCTGTATATAGATCAATGATTCAATGTTTTTAAAATAATGTTTTAATCTTTGGTAGTATTTTTTATTTGTCAAGACAATGATATCAGTGTTGGAGCAGTGCTATATGTTTCTACTTTTGGCACCCAAACAGAAAAAAACAGCGGAAGAGCCAATGCAAATCTATGCACACCAGTAACACATTCATATAATCAAAACCAGGGAAGTAACTCACAGTCAATATGTTCCAACAACAATTAGTTTGGGAGCCAAGATTGACTGGGTGACCAAACGGTGAGAACAAAATAAAGAACACAGATGAAGCTAAGTCGCAGCAACAACAACAAAATTACATTTTTAAAACTCCAAGTGCTCCCATTGAGTCCTCCCAAAAGGAGTCCTTCCACAGGAATCCTCCCAGATGAGTATAAAAGAAATGTCTGTCTGTGTGTCAATCTACATTCCATGTTGGATCCTTTGGATGCAAGTGTAGCTGCAACAGGTATAAGTATCACATAAAGCTGCTGCAAGTGCAAGGTACAGATTGTATATATTCATAAAATTAAGGATTAAGCTGGTATTAAGAAGGGATTTTACTGCATCATTTGAGATAACATTTGAACCGCGATCCCAGAAGTGAAGAAATAATATTATGGCATTAAGTTATAATATATATAATAATCCTTGCATTTGATGTTCTTTATTCTTTATCCTCAGTTGGATCTGATTTGCGATATTCACAGTCTAAGATATATATGAGTACTTGCAAGGTACAATCGTGTGAAGTCAGTATTACAAATTAGATCTCAGTATTGATTCAGATAATCTTGCTGAATTGCCTTTAAAACGTGCAGCTATTAATGTATTGTAACATTTTTCTGTGTGATAATTTGCTCGTATCAAATACAAATTTTTTTATTATCTACATACCTTGTAACAACTTCAATGATAAATGGATCCATAACATTTAATTAAAGACACATTTGTCATAAACAATGGCAAAATATTAGAAGTAACATTTTACTCATGAATCTATGAATTTGTGATAATCAGAAATTTTGTATATTTAAAATACTACAGAAACACAAAAAATAATTATTTTGACCTCAAGAGAGTATTGAATTAAAATGTTTTAATGGGAATTTCCAGTTTAGGGGTTTTATGGTTTTTTTTGCAGTATATAGCTCTCAAACTGAATAACTTGGAATAAAATGACTGTAACGCTGTGAGTAATGTTGATTTTTTGATTGTTACAGAGACCAATACATTTCGAAGTGAATTGCTGATTTTCAAAAATTATTCTGAAATCCATCAAAACTGAACTAAAGGAAGAAAAAAATATAAAAATGCCCTGTGTTAGTTCAATCATGCGATCTCTACACTTTTGTTTCTGATTGTATTTTCTCTGACCGAAGTTTTGGTTGATTTTCAGTTCAGATAGTGAGAATTGCCAGTACAATTTAACCTTCTCCAATTTGGCAACAAATCCTTGCATCAAGGACTCATGGTTCGGTACAGTATAGATTAAAACTCGCTCTGTTTACATTATCCCAACAATACATCTTGAGACCAATTTCAAAGGAGCAGTTGCTTTATGGGCAAAGTTAAGACCCCTTATTTTCACTACAGCAATAATATCCTGTAATATATTAGTTAGAGCACTCGCCTCACAAGCGAGAGCACCTTGGTTTGATTCCGGAGCAGGGAAAAATGTTAGGCAACAACCACTTGCATTTATACAGAGCTCTCCATGTCGGATGGCATCCCAGAGCGCTTAACAATAGTGGAGCCCGATGTCGAGGCAGGGAAGGGAAAAGGTGACCATAGGCACGGTCGAAAAGAAAGGTCTTCAGGTGCAACCTGAAAATGGGGAATAAAGGGGCAAAGTGACGGGATTGAGGTAGGGACTTCCATAGCTTTGGGGCATACTGGCTGAAGGCATGTCCGCCGATGGTGGAGCGGAGGATTCGAGGGACAAGGAGAAGGCCGGAGTCAGTAGAGCAGAGGCAGCAGGTACTGCTGTGAGGATAGGGGAGATTGGAGAAATGGGGGGNTGCCAAAGTATGAAGGGATTTAAAGACTAGAGTGAGAATTTTGAAGTTGATCCACTCTGTGACAGGGAGCCAATGGAGTTTAGCAAGGACTGGGGTAATCGGGGTGCGAAGTTTAGTGGGGTGAGTATGCGGGCGGTGAAGTTTTGGATGAGTCGAATTTTGTGAATCGTGGAGGAGGGGAGACTGGCAAGGAGGGTGTTTGAGTCGTCCAGCCGAGAGGTGATGAAGACACGGACAACGGTTTCAGCAGCTTGAGGAATGAGGTATTGTTAGAAACAGGCAATGTGGCAGAGGCATAGGAAAGTGGTTCTGGTCAGGGACCAGATGTGGGGGAGGAAGGATAACTGGTGGTCAAACCTGATGCCTAAGTTGCGCATGAGTTCAGAGAGTTTCAAGGACAGATCAGGTAGGTTGAGGAGGTCTGAACCGCAAGATATCAATGGGAGCCAAAGAGTATGAAAAAATATTTGTGGAAATGTAGTGCTGGCGGGTTATAAGGTAGGACACGAATGAAGCAAGTACATCCCACTAAGGTGGATGATGGAGGAGAGGCGATGGAGGAGGATGGCGTGATCGACTGTGTCGAACGCAGCGGACAGGTCCAGGAGGACGAGGAGGTAGAGGGAGCCCTGGTCACAGATGGAGAGAATATCATTTGTGACTTTCACAAGCACTGTCTCTGTACTGTGAGCAGGGCAGAAACCGGACAGGAGGGGTTCGAATAGGGAGTGGAGGGAGAGGTGTGCGTGAAGTTGTTTGGCAACAACGTGTTCCAAAGTTTTGTCCAGGAAGGGCAGGTTTGAGATACGGTGGTAGTACATGAGGTTGGAGGGATCGAGGATAGGATTTTTAAGGAAGGGGGTGATAATGGTGATTTTGAGGGGAGTGGGACTGATCCTGAGGAGAAGGACTGATTTATGGTGTCTGCCAGCAGTCGGCAGAGGAGGGGGATCTGGATATCAGCAGCTGGATGGGGAGGGGCTCAAAAAAGCAGGTGGTGGGTTTCATCAGGGTAATAGAAGATTAGAGGGAGGAAGGAGAGATGGGGGCAAAGGAATGTAGGATGGGTGCTGTGGTAGGAGCTGAGGGGGGCACAGGTGTAGGGGACATGGGGCAGGAGGATGAGGCTGCCAGCCAGATGTTTTCTATTTTAGAGGTAAGGAAGTCCATGACCTCTTCACCCTTGCTATTTGACCTAATGATTGAATGGACGTATGGGGGAGGTGGTGGGTAATGAAGAAATAGGCAAGTTTCCTTACTCCACAAAAAAGGACATCAATGATAATAGTTTGGTCACTCAATACACAACTGTTTGTGGGACACTGCTGTGCGCAATTGGCTGCCACGTTTCACCCACAAAATATACAGTCAATTCACTTTAATTGGTCTAGTGTTAAAAAAAATTGTTTCTCCCAGAAATTTGTCACCGTAGGCAGTCTGCTGCCCAAGGTAACTGCATAATTTGCCGATAGTTAGAGCTACCCCTGGCCTCAGGGAGATTGCAGTAAAATCCCCTTTTGAGATGTTTACTGAGATATGATGAATCCGAAATTCCTTAAAATGGGAAATTCCATTATGAAGATGTAACAAAGAAGATTTCAATTTGTAGTTACTGGTGTATAATAAACCCTAATTTGTGCTCCTCCCTGTCATTTCCAATATGATTAGCTTACCCCATCATAGTCTGTGGGTGAAGGAGGGACACTGCGTGAAGTGACCAAAGAGAATTCAGGGGGCAATTTACTAGCAAACAGGGTCATCTTGACAATGAGTTTAGTTTGTATGTTCATTTTCCTTATACTCAATAAGAGGATTGGTCAAGCAAGATAGTGAAAACGGAAAATAAAAATACTAAACATTGCTTGGCTTGGAAACAAATCTGCTTTTGGGAATAATTTTACAATTGGAGTTACACGAAAACATGCATTACTCTTATACTAACCTTTGATTGTTGAATAGATCTGATACCAACTGCATTTGTCTTGTGATATTATCACTATTTATTTTTAATTATCTTGTTTTTCACGAAATCTACAGTTGTAGCATTTTCAGTTGTCTTCCATTGATAAAATTAGGGTAAAATCCAACAATAAACAGAATTTATTAAGCAATTTAGGTTCCAACCATCGTAAATACAGTATAATTCATTCCATCCAAAAATAAATAAAAATTAAAAGTTATCATTGCTAAGATATTCATATCAACTTTAGTTTTAATTATGCAAAGAGAATTAAAACTGTAGCTTTTCTCCTCTCCTCATTATAATGAATAATACGGTACCTTTTCAATTACCTTGGATAGGTTTGGAGGATCTGGAACTAGGAGTCACAGGCCCAGTGGCTAATAAACTAATGAAGGTAGACTGTAAAAATGAGCAGGATAAGTTACAGGAGAACTTGAACATACTTGGGAATTGGGCAGATCGATGACAGATGAAATTCAATGTAGGGAAATGCAAAGTGCTTCACGTGGGACAAAAAAATGCAGGAAGTGACTATTATTTAAATGAAAAGAAAATAATCTGTGTGGAAAATGAAATGGACCGGGGATCCTGATTGACAATAAAGGTAACCTATCGCAACCATGCGCATTAGCAGTGAGTAAGAGAAAACAGATGCTGAGTTGTATTAAAAGGACAATATTGAACCAAAATAGTGGCGTAATGCTGCTATTTTATAAATCACTGGTATGACTGCAATTGGAATCCTGTGTGCCATTCTGATCACCGCAATATAAAAGGGATATTGCAGCAATTGAGAGGATACAGAGGAGGGCAACCAAAATGATTGAGGAGATGAGGGACTAGACCGTGAGGAGCATTTAGATAAACTGGGCATGTTCACTCTGGAGAAGAGAAGGTTGATCAGAGTCTTTAGGATTCTAAAGGGACTAGATAATTTAGACCACGATGTACTGATATCTTGTACTGAACAGTAGAACCAGAGAACACAGTCTGCAATTGAAGGGGGTAAATTCAGAACAAATCTGCAGAAACGTTACTTCGGTGAGCGAGTAGTAAACGTATGGAACAGGTTCCCTAGGGAGACAGTGGAAGCAGGAAGTATTGATACTTTCAAGAACAAATTAGATAGATTTCTGTTAGGTAATAATATCTCGGGATAAAATATATAGTTTGGGACACAACATGTCATGTGACTGTCCGGTTGGTGGAAGGTGAACATGATGCACCTTTGTCTTCTTTCACCGAGCGAATTGTTATGTTCTTTGAACAATTAGGTTTCAGCTTTGTAGCACTCCCACTCCTGGGTTAGAATGTGGTGGGTTCAATCCCTACGTGAGGATTTCGAGCACATAATCCAGAATGTCAGAGCAGTGACAAGGAACATTACCTTGTCAGATGTGCCATACTTCAGATGAGAAATGAGGTTTTGCCATAGTAGTGATAAAGAACCCAGCACATTATTTGAAAAGAGAAGAGCACTTCTCCCAATACATGGCTAAGAATCCTTCAGATAAGTTATATCAAATGTAAAGATTATTATTTTTGCTCTCTTTTCACCCATTAAAGATTTCCAATTGGAGAATAACCTTTCAAGATTAGCACGCAACACTGGAAAGTGGAGTCCTGTAGCTCAGTGGTTAGAGCACTCGCTTTGCAAGTGAGAGACTTGAGTTCAATTCCAGGCAGGGCAAAACCTTGGGCAAGTTTCCTTACTCCACACTCCTAATAATAATCCCGCCAAAACCAAAAACAACAATAAATTGGTCATTTTCAATCCACGACTGTTTGTGGGACATTGCTGTGCACAATTGGCTGTCGCGTTCGTCCACAAATATACAGTCAATTCACTTTACAGTGTGTTCTGTGAAGCATTTTGAGACGTCCTCCCGAAGTGAAAAGTGCTATATCAAATGCAAGGATTATTATTATTAATATTATTAAAGGCTAAGATGTACAAAATGCTGTCTCATAAATCAAACCACTGATTTTCTCTGCTGGAAATAATGAACTGGAAGATTTCTTTTCCAGGAATGGGCTCCACAAGCTATTAAAAACACCATGTACGTATCCAATCAAAGGTATTAAAGCAATGAAGAATCAACTTGTAGCCTTCAAAGTGGAAGAGAAATCATTCTTTCTTGATAGGTCAATAACATATTGAATATCATTTGTAATTCAGGTCAAATAACATTGTACATGACAGATTTTATAAACTCAGTATTTTGCACTTATACCAGTCAAAAAAAAACTAAAGTTGGTTTCTAGTAGGAATATCCGACCATTATTGCACAGCAATTTGGACAAGACTCAATAAACGTTCCTCTGAGTATCTCCTGAATAAAATTCTGCCACAAACTGCAAATTGAATATTTGATAGAATTAAATATTCTATCCACTGCTGGCAAACACTAATTCAGTCCCTCTCAGATTCAGTCCCAATCCCCTTCAAATCAGTTGTTATCAATCCCCTCCTTAAAAACCTACTCTCGATCCCTTCAACCTTGTGCACTACCATCCCATTTCAAACCTGCCCTTCCTGGCCAAATCCCTGGAACACATTGTTGCCAATCAACTTTGCTCACGCCTCGCTCTCCACTCTCTACTTGAACCAGTCCAGTTTCTGTCCAGCCCACAGCACAGAGGCAGTACTCATCAAAGTAATAAATAATGTCCTTTCTCTCTCTGTAACCAGGGCTTCTTCTGCCTCCTTGTCTTCGTGGACCTCTCTTCTGCGTTCAACACAATCGACTATGCCATCTTCCTCCACCGCCTCTCCTCCCTCATCCACCTTTGTGGGACCGCACTCAGATAGTTGAGTCCTACCTAACCAATTTCCAGAACTTCATCTTGGCCAATGGTTTTTGCTCTTGCCCCCTGCATCACCTGTGGGGTACCCCAAGGCTCCATCCTTGCCCGCCTTCTTTTCCTTATCTACATGCTCCCTCGATGTCATCCGCAGACACAGGGTAAATTACCACATGTATGCGGATGACACCCAAATCTACTTCTCCTCCTCCAGCTGCAACTCTCAATTCGCATTAGGCTCTGTCACGTTAAGCGGTCTGAGACGTCATCTGACATGAAGGGCGCTATATAAATGCAAGTTGCTGTTGTTGTAACTTACTGAATGATAAAATCAGGCATATTTTTGATCACAATGGAAAAGCCTCAGCCTTACTTAAAAACACTGAAATATTTTAGGCACATACTTTCCTTACTCTTGAAAAGACACTTCAGCGATGCCTTGACAGCAGTCATCCTTTTAAAGGGTCACCAATGGAATGAACCATCAATCTGATTGAGTGTAACTCCAGATCGCACATTGTCACATGCACATTCATGAACAAGATATGTATTTATCCTGGGTTTCCTTTTGAACAGTGATTATCTCAGCAAAAGACCTCTGTCTTGGATCTTCCCAGCATATGTGTTAGATTCTGAATAGTCTGATATAGGTCTGCATTTTTTTCTTTTTAAAACCATTAGTTTTCATTTTACAAATACAATATAATACCAAAAGCAACACTAGAAGTTTGGGAAATGACTCAATTCTGGAGTGGAGTGCCACACAGTAAGTAGCTTATAACCCCTAACTATATACAGAAAAAAAATCAATGTACCAAAAAAATTAAGGCAACATATCAAATGATTTCATAAGAGGCTAATATCCTATTTGAAAGAGAAAGGCTGGTGTCCAGGAGTGAGAAAGGCTACTGGGCCCAAAGCCAAACCAGGGTTTGCATTTGTATGAGTTCAGATATACAAACACTTTTTAAATTAATTAATTCACTTTCTCATTGATAAACTGTAATGTTCCAGACCATAATCATCTGAAGTGAGGACCTTTATGGCATTTTTCATCTGGGATTTAGATTTTATAGTTTTGACAAATCTGTCATTGTGAGCAGATTAACTGAGAAAATGGATTGTGACAATAAAGCTCTTACTCGTGGGTTTCCTGGTAGAATCAGG
Organism: Callorhinchus milii; assembly: GCF_018977255.1. Taxonomy (NCBI): domain Eukaryota; kingdom Metazoa; phylum Chordata; class Chondrichthyes; order Chimaeriformes; family Callorhinchidae; genus Callorhinchus; species Callorhinchus milii. The sequence goes on from NW_024704745.1 coordinate 51,626,185, forward strand.
CTTGCAAGTACTGGTTTAAACTTAATTCCAATTAGTGGTAAGACTGGAGTCTAATAATTGGGTGATTTCTAACAGGATTGCTTATTAAGAAAACTAGAAGAACGTCACGCCAACTCTGAGATTTCTGCACAAACTACTTTTGGACTGGAGATCATGTGAGTCAACGTGTGTACATCAATGTATACTTATTAGAAGGAGTCCCCCAGTTGGATTCCTTAAAGAATCCCATTAGATTTTGAATCTTATTAGACCCAATATCTACCTATTTGGTCACCCTTTCTCTTTGTTTCTGTATGGATTTTTGCTGCTATATAAATTAACATCATCTGCAAAATTTTCTATCCAGTAATATTTTAATGAATTGGTTTAACTTAAAATCAAAACTTCTACATATATTTATAATTTCTATATAGACACCTTAAAACAGAGTAAAAGCTAACTAATGAACAGGAGAAATCATGACTGTAAATTAAATTAGGCAACATTAGATTTGAATGTGAATTCAAGGAGAGCTTGTGTTTATAAAAGCCTGTCACTTACTAATAGTTTTCTTCAGTGTATTCCTGTTACCAGTCTCATATTTTATTAAAACTTTACATGGTAATGAGACTAAGATAATCTTTACCACAAGCTGTCAAAACCAGTCCTTTTGTACAACATTGTTGCCTACGCTGCCATACATAAGGTTGTTTGAGCATTTATTTCAAGTGTTCCCTATTCTCTTAGTCCAGCCTGACAGTTCTGGTTGTTCCCATAGCAATGCGACATTTCTTCCCAGACTCAGTTTTCTCAATGACAGAGGCTCTGCTTTGTTTGCCAAGAACCTTATTCTAATTGTAGTTTTCCTTGCTTAGTCCTGTATTCAGGCTTCTACTCCAATGTGCATGGCATAATTTACTGTAGTTTGTGACAGGTAAATTACTGTAAGAGAATAAATATATTACTGCATATATTATTAAAACGATGACTGAAAGAATAGTTAAACAGGTATATTTTGAGACATGCCTTGAAAGAGAGGAGGGAGCGAATGAGTTAGAGGGATAGAGATGCTGAAAGTGGGGGCAGATTGGCAAAAGGCCTGACAGCTCATGGTGGGTGGATAGGGCGGTGGATAACAAGCATGCCCATGTTTGCTGAACAAAGTGAGTAGCCCAGATAGTGTGGTTGGAGGAGATCACAGGAAGATCATAAAATACATCTGACTAGGCAGGTGGGACCTTGTTTTACCTTAAAAACTCTAGGTAAAAATGCAGACAGCTCTTTACAAATTGTAATTTAAGCTTATGTTAACTTTGCAAGTTTGTTTTCTCCTTAAACTCTGCTAATTCTAATTCTCCAGTTTTCTGCCCCTCCTCCTCTTCTGAAGACATGATAGTATCAGTTCCACTTTGCAGGCAGTTGTGTTTCAGTTCTTGGATTTCTGACCTTACATTTCATTATTTTCAATCTTGCCCCTTCATGACTTTAGTGTCACGAGACCAATGGCACCTGCTTCAAGAGCAGTGGGGAAGTCAGCACTGAGTTCTTTGCAGCTTTGCAGTAGGGAAAGCATGTGCACTTAACCACATTTGCAGAGCTCCACTCATTGACATCCTTCACCGGATGGGCAAAACACAAATGGAAAAAAAAGTAAGTATTTGAAAAAAGCTGATGAATGTGTCAAAATCTGCTGTTCTGCTGATCCTTACGTAAAGATGGGTGGTCGAGATATTAAGCCTGTGTGGTAAATTGTGTAGTTACATATTTTGCATTCAGCACTGTACAATGAACTATGATATTTTAACTTGAAAGAAATAAGCACGGAACTCATCAGAAGGTTCTAGCAGACATTTAAACATGCTGTGAAAGCTGTTCCAGTGCTCAGCAAAAGTCGTCATGGGCCATCCAATATGTTTTTGATATCTGTCCAGTTCATATGCTGCCAAAGCTCCATTTTCAGTGATGACTCAGCAATGTTGTGATACAGTTTCAAGTTAGTTGGAACAGCAGCTACTCAGGAGTTACTCGGGCCTCAGGAGAAATCATATTGTACACTCCAGATTTGTGCCAGCTTGTGCAACAATTCACAAAATTACAAAGCACATTCTTGGCACAAAAATTAAAAGGTTCATCAGGGAGGGTCTATGAAAAGATTGAAACATTCTTACCAAAAAAACACCGAAAGCAGGATAACATCTGAGGACTTTTGACCTGGATTAATCATAGGAAATATTGCAAAGTTGTTCCGATAGATGATTGGAACAATTATACAATATGCATTGAAAAATGCAGGTATGAATCCTTCAAGGCATTCAATAATGACCCATAATATGTTGTTTCAACAATAATAAAGTCTGCTTTCTCAAGTTCAGAATTGTTGGCAAGGTTTCCTTGTGAAGGTGTCCTTCAGTTTGATTCTATTCAAAGGTTACTTCAGAAAAATACTTCTTGTTGTCCCCAAATATGATTCATCCATTTCAAAATCTGCAGATTCGGTAAAATAAGAAGCCATCATGATCTGCCAAAGGTGTGGTCTGCCTATTCAGGGGGATGTTATAGATCCCTTGACACTAATTTAAAAGAGAAATTAGTTTGTGCTGATGTCCTGGCCAGTAATGCTACAATAAATTGATCAATCATCGGCATTGTAATTGTTTGAATCCCACAAGCAGAAGATAGCAAATAAGCTATCAAACAATCCCAATCAAAGTCGATATCCCTGGTCACTGAGAAGGCCAGCAAAGATAGCTGCTGAGGCGTAGCATTGGCGTGCGTTAGGAGAGTTGGGAGTCAGGAATCTGCGCGTGGGCCTTTTTGGTACGCAAATTTAAAAAAAATGTTTTAGGATTCGTGCCCGGACCACCTAGGTTCAAATTCCGGATACCTGGAGTGAGATGGGATTTACTGCACTGTACAATTAACTTTGATATGTTATTTAGTGCGCTGATTAGGTATTTTGTTGAAGTATAGAATATTTTGGATTAACAATAGCCGTGATAATTCAGGTTTAACAAAAGATTGGTTTCCATGTATATTTGTCCATGATAGACGGTGAGTACATAAGGACTTCCTGAATGAAGTTGATCACGTGACACATGTTGTGCATTTGGTAGACCACTGGAAAGTCCCTAACATAGGCATTAAATGTATAGTGTAAACAGCCTCACTCCAGAGGCCTAAACTTCCACCCAGTGGCCATAAAAATTCAAGATTGTGCACAATTGTGAAAAATCCTTAAACTCAATCTTAATTTGGAAGCTGATTATTTTTAAGAGCTGCAGAAAAGTAATTTCCAGATTAGAACTGAATTTAAGAATTTTCCACAATTCTATATGATCTTAATATTTTAAAACCAAATGGTCTTACAAAATAAGACTTGATCAAATGTTGGGCCAATGTGCCAATTTTTTTTATAACCGAATAGAAAATTGCTGTAAAATAGTTATTTGAGATGGATTGCAAACAACCAACTCCTGACCAAAATAGCCAACCCCTGACCATTTTCTTGTTTCAGAAACTTAACAAATCAGACTCACCACATGACAGTAGGGTCAGAGGATAAAATCAATGAGAAGAAGCTAGATATGTTTTCCTACATTGCAGTTTAAAGTTCTATCTATATCTCTTTGTGTGCTAGGTTTCTTCTGTCAGTTTTTTTTAGTGGCTTCATGTAAATAGCTGCCTGACAATCAGATCATGCTACTCCATAGAGATGTTAACTACTCTGAAATTTACTTCTCAGATGCAACAAGAATCTTTACCAAAAGAAGCAATGTCTGATAAAGGTGTCTAAGTTGCAATATTTATCAAGGCATTCCTCAGTGAGGAATCTGAGTTTTGCAAATGAGGGTTGGATGTTCAGGGAAATCCCCTTATAGTGTAGTTCACTGGGTTTGATAGTTCAGTGGCTATGTTATAAACAAAGTACACAAAATGGCCAACGTCTGATCACTGTTGATGATAATAATAATCTGTACATTTGATATAGCGACTTATCATGTCTTTGAGACGTCTAAAAATGCTTCACAGAATATAATGGAAGATGAATTGACTGTATATCTTGTGGGCGAAATGTGGCAGCCAATTGCGTACAGCAATTGATACCATTAACTGTATGTTGCAGAATGTGTGCTTTGTGCAGGAAGCTTCCTTTATGAAGTAAAGTTAATGGTGCTTCCTGCGCTTATTATGCATTCAGGATGTACAGACAGTGATGTTAATGATATTTCCTGCATATAGTGCACATCTACAGGAAGTCAGCCCAGAAGTCGATCATTCTTTTAGTCCTGGAAGTCAGCTTCTCGGCCACGGCAGCTGGGTGTGCTGCATTTGTGGATAGAGCAGGTCCACAGAACACCAGCATTATAGCAAAGCAACAGTATATTGGAGCATTAAAATAGGGTTCCCACATACATCGACACAATTTACATCCAGAGCAGAGTTCCGTGGGTCGAAAGAATTCTGTTAATAAATAATTCAAAAAGAAATGTGAATTTCATAAATATGGGAGAGGAGGAGACACATTTGATGTATGTTATGTCTAGTACTGGTGTTATTTAGCATATCACATACTGTAAATTTCCCCCACGTTATCTATACATTAGCCCCAGCAGAACAAACTCTTTGTGAAAATTACCTTTTCATTTGAAAAAGCCTTTCATGTTACAATCTCTGTCACATTATTGTCAATTCAGCAGACTTTGTACTGTGATCTCAGATCAACCAGAATGATCAGTCACTGGGGGTAGGGAATCATCCCACTCAGCTCCTGTTAACAACGACAACAAAATGACATTTTTATAGTGCCTTTCACATTGAGAGGACGTCCCAAGGCACTGGACAGACAGAGTTACTGACCCGAGCTGGGGGTCAGGGTCGGGGACTGTGGAGGGTGGGGGGGGAAGCAGGGAGATCGAAAGCATGGACGAAGAGAAGGGTCTTGAGATGGGTCTTGAAGGTGGCGAGGGAGGGGGTGAGGCGGAGGGGACTGCAGGTTGGAGTTCCAGAGGATGGGGGCAGAGTAATGGAAGGCCCGCCCGCCAATAATGGGGTGAGCGAGACGAGGAATGTGAAGCAGGCCGGAAGCCACAGAGCAGAGGGAGCGAACAGGATGGTAGGGGATTAGGATGTTGCAGAGGTAGGGGGGAGCAAGACCGTGAAAGGCTTTGAAGGTGAGGACTAGGATCTTGAACTGTAATCTCTGTGTAATGGGAAGCCAGTGGAGTTGGGAAAGGATGGGGTTGATAGGATCGTGGAGACTAGGGTGGGAGAGGACACGGGCTGCAGAGTTCTGAATAACCCAGCAGGCCAAAGCCCTAACGGGCAGGGTGGTCCTTGCTGAACAAGCAGCAGAGGGAAAGCTTGCCAGATAGTGGTAACAATATTAAAGCTATGCAGTTTTTTAGCCGGTGATGGGTTTCTGTGTGTGTCAGACACCCGGCTGACCAAAAAAAAACAGCCAGAAACCAGTTCAGATTATAAAAATCACTTTCATTAACCAAAAGGAACAAGAGACATCCGTAACGCATATTTGAGGTATGACACCAGCATTACAAGTAGGTTTCAACACCAATTCCGCTGAGAACAGTGCTAAATTATATGTAACATTTTTTTCAATAGTTTTGTGGAATCTTATAGCTCAGTGGTTAGAGCACTTGCCTCGCAAGCCAGAAACCTGGGTTTGATTCATGGGCAGGTCAAAACGTTGGGCAACACACCTTTGTTTATCTAGTAGTAAGTAGGAACCCAGTTCTTGTTGATTGACAAATCACTTGTCTGGGGGTAATAATCCCTTCAAAATAACAAATTAAAAAACAATAATTTGGTCACCTAAACCACGACGGTTTGTGGGACACTGTTGTGCACAATTGGCTGACGAGTTTCGTCCACAAATATACAAGAATAACAACAAAATTACATTTATAGAGCGCCTTTCACGTCGGGAGGACATCTCAAAGCACCGAACAGTCAGTTGTCAGGGCCCGAGCATGGGGGAGGGGTGGTGTAGTGGTGAGGGAAGGCAGAGAGATGGGAGGGAGACCAAAGGCACGGTCGAAGAGAAAGGTCTTGAGACCAACCTTGAAGGAGGCAAGGGAGGAAGCGAGGCGGAGGGACCGTGAGATGGAGTTCCAGAGTGTGGGGGCAGAGAGGCTGAAAGCCCGGCCACCGATGGTAGGGAGGGTCGGGCAGGAGACATGGAGCAGGCCGGAGCCCGATGAACAGATGGAGTAGGCAGACTTGTAGGAAGTCAGAAGGTCAGAGAGGTAGGAGGGGGCAAGGCCATGCATGGCCTTGAAGGTGAGGATGAGGATCTTGAACTCGATCCTCTGGGGGATGGGGAGCCAGTGGAGTCAGGTGAGATGGGAGTGATGGGGTCACGGAGCCTGGTGCGTGAGAGTACAACACGAGCTGCAGAGTTTTGGATGATCTGCAGCTTGTGAAGATAAGAGTTGGGAAGGCCGATGAGGAGGGAGTTCCCGGAATCAAGCCTGAGGGGTGAGTCAGTGGCGGAGTCTGGCAATATTGTGGAGGTGGTGGTAGGCAGTGCCAGTCATGGCGTGGATGTGGCGGAGAAACGACAGTTCAGGGTCAAACAAGACACCCAGGTTCCTGACTGGCTTAGTGAGGTTGAGTGTGCAGCCGTGGAGGCTAATGCTGCCAGCGCCTGAGGTGCGGAGGCGTTGACGCGAGCCAATCAGGAGGACCTCGGTCTTGCTGATGTTCAGTTGGAGAAAGTTGGCCCTCATCCAGGACTTGATGTCGGACAGGCAGTCGGTCAGGACGCCAGTAGTCCTGGAGTTGAGGGTGGAAGCAGAGAGGGTGGGTGTCATTTACCCCATGTCTGCGGATGACGTCACCAATGGGGAGCATGTAGAGGGTGAAGAGGAGGGGACCAAGAACAGAGCCCTGAGGAACACCGAACGAGACAGTGCGGGGGCTGGAGGAGAAGCGTTTGCCGCAACGAAGTGGAGGCAGTCTGAAAGGTAGGACCTGAACCAGTCAAGGACAGAACCTTGAAGGTTGAGGTGGGAGGAGAGGGGGTGGAGGAGGATTGAGTGGTCCACGGTGTCAAAGGAGGCGGAGAGGTCGAGGAGGACGTGGAGGCAGAGGGAGCCCTGGTCACACATGGTCAGCATGTCGTTTGTGACCTTGGCCAGAGCAGTTTCTGTTCAGTCAATTCACTTTACAGAGTATTCTGTGAATCGCTTTGAGACGTCTAGAAGACATAATAAGGCACTATGTCAAATGGAAGGATTATTATATTATTATGAAAGAAGCAATATTTTCATAAACTATCTATGGCCTGAAGAAAAGAAAAAATCTTCTTTTTGCAATAATGACATCACGGGCCAGTCAGGGTTGTTTGCAGTTAGAAGTGACTTATGCCTTTAAGATCTTTGTTTGGAAACAAATCAGAAAAGTCTTGGCAAGTGCTTTATCTGTAAGTATATGTTCTAAGGGTTTTGCAGTGAAGGTTATCTGAGAATTGATATTATCAACTACTTTTGGTGCCTCTAAAAATACATTAAATAATTCGATTTCCCATTTTTTTTGCAGATTATTGTACAATATAAAAAAACCTGAAAGTAAATATTCCACTGTTACTATAATATTCATAATTTTCTATTACATTATAAATTGGCAAACTCCTATAACTCCTGCACTGCTTGTGACATCAACTCTCCAGTTAAATATTTTCAGCTTTTATAAATTGTAGCTTGTCTCTTTTGACCCTTTATTTTGCTTTTTATAAAATCTATTCTTTATTCTTGTTTCTTCCTAAGTTAGTTAAATTTGCTTCTTACTTTTTGGATTCTGTCTTACTTTCAGTAACATTTCCTTGTCCTCTTTTGAATTCCTGTTTTTCTTTATGTTTTTGCTTATTTCTCTTTCGGAGTTTTATTTCCTTTATCATTTACGCATCTTACACTTGTTCTCTAGGGCTGAATATTTTTTTCTAGTTGTTTTTTNCCCTATTTCTTTTTCAAATTAACATTATAGCATTAATGTGGCTAAGGACAAACAGATGCTTCACGCCATGGACTGAGTTCCATTGCTACAGAGACATCTATGTAGAGGCAAAACTATCATATTCTTCCCTAAAGAATGAAAAATACTGTACATACATTTTTATAGCTTTTGATAAATTTGAAACATCTCAAAGCAGTTTACAGCAATTAATACCAAGTGTATTGAGTGTTTGTATAGGTAAATAAACACGGCATCTATTTTTCTCACACCAGTGCTCAAAAACTGCCATGAGTTAAATAACATATTCATTTGCAAAATTGTTGACCAGGATTCTTGGAGAAACATTTTTCTCTTTTCAAATAATTTCATGGCATCTTTAACCTCCAACAGGATTTCAGTTGAAAGAGAACTGCAGAAAACTCATTTCCAAATTAAGAATGAACTTTAAAAGTTTTTGAAATTTTGCACAATTTTAATGCAATGTTCTTAAAGCTCAACCATTAGGATTTCAGGTCTCGGGATGCAAAAGAATGGGGAAAATCAGGCTTTTCTCTGCTGGTGGTGGGGAAAAAGCCTGATTTTCCAAAGTAGTTGGAAGAAGATTTTAAAAAGTTTCTGAATAAACCCTATGGTACAAACTTTTATTAGAGCAAGCTGCACACTGCCAAGATTTATGGTTAAACTTCATCCTTTAAGGAAAGACAAATTTAACTAATAGTAATTCTAATATGGTATGGCAGAGATGTAAAACATAAAATCCATATTATAATATAGAATAATAATTCTTGCCTTTGATATCGTGCCTTATAACGTCTTCGAGACGTCTCAAAGTGCTTCACAGAATATGTTGTAAAGTAAATTGACTGTATGTTTTGTGGGTGAAACGTGGCAGCTAATTGTGCGAGCAGTGTCCCACAAACAGTCGTGGAGTGAGTGACCAAATTATTATTATTTAAAAAAAAATTATTTTTGTTTTGAAGGGATTATTCCCCTTAGAAAAGCGATCTGCCAATCAACTAACAATTGGGTCCCTCTTTATTGCTATGTAAACAGAGGCGTGTGGAGTAAGGAAACTTGCCCAACATTTCGCCCTGCCCGGAAATTGAACCCAGGTCCTCTCGCTTGCGAGGGGAGTGCTTTAACCGCCAAGCTACAAGATTCCATATTAACATAATGTATGTTGCAGGAATTGATGGAGTTAAACAAAAAGAATTAATTTCTCTTGAATAACATAGCCCTGAATTTTTCTTGTGTTTTCAAAACTGTATTCAAGCTTATTTCACAAGTTTCTGTTCTTCTTTCAGAAACTTTCACATTTTGAACCTTACTCTGAGACCGTATTCCAATATCTCTGCCTTACTGACGGGGATGAGTCTCGAGATTATGCATTTTCTTGAACCAAAGTGTCTCCACTTTTATAGCCTTGACCATGCTGCAATGTATATATCTTATTTGTTTTGGGTGTTCTCCATTTTTTGTAATTCATCTCCCTTTATCAAGCTCTCGTTTCTATTCGTCACCAATAAACCATTCTTTTTACTGCCTCTACTGCCTTATGCCAGCTCACAGACCAGAGTCACATGTCTTTCTAAACACTACATTTATATTTCTTTATACTCATATAGGGTCGGAAATATAGTAGTCAGAAATGCGCCTCTGCGCCTCAGGCTCTGGCAGCATCAAACTCCATGGTAATCTTGTTGTTGTATTCCTAAACTTATTCTGTTCTTTAATTATTGTGGAGACGATAAGAAATGGCACAGAAATCGTGTAAAACTGTGTGCTAAATCAGTGGGAGTGTTAGAATTCCAGGGGAGAAAGTCCAGACTTTTTTCTTAGCACTTCCTTATTGACAGATTTAGGACTGATTTCTCTGAACATCCCAATGCTTTTCATACAGTATTTTAAACAGTCGCCATGGTATGGTATTGTGGAATCCTGTAGCATTTGATTAGAGCACTTGCCTCGCAAGCGAAAGGACCTGGGTTTGATTCCCGGGTAGGGTGACATATTAGGCAAGTTTCCTTACTCCATAAAACAACAACAACAACAAGATTACATTTGTACAGCGCCTTTCACATCAGGAGGACGTCCCAAGGCGCTGGACAGTGTACAGCATTTCAGACCTGAGCTGAGGTCACAGGGGAAGAAGGGAGGGGAGGGGAAGAGGGGTGGCTGATGGCATGGTCAAAGAGGAGGGTCTTGAGGCAGGACTTTAAGGAGGGGGTGAGGCGCAGTGATTGGGGGATGGAATTCTAGAGGTTGGGGGCAGAGTGGCTGAAGGCTTTCCCGGCAATGGTGGGGCGGGTGGGTCAGGGGACGTGGAGCAGGCTGGAGCCGGCTGAGCGGAAGGAGCGGGCGGGTTGGTAGAGGGTTAGGAGGTCGCAGAGATTAAGTGGGGCGAGGCCATGGAGGGCTTTGTAGGTGAGGAATAGGATCTTGAACTGGATCCTCTGAAGGATAGAGAGCCAGTGGAGTCGGGCGAGAGTGGGGGAAATGGGGTCATGGAGTTTGGTGTGGGAGAGGCCCGGGCTGCAGAGTTCTGGATTATCTGCAGCCTGTGGAGGGAGGAGTTGGGAAGGCCGACAAGCAGGATGTTTGCATAGTCAAGCCTGGAGGTGATGAAGGCACAAAGAAGAGTTTCAGCGGCCTGAGGGGTGAGGTAGTGGTGGAGTCGGGCGATGTTACGGAGGTGAGGGAAGGCAGAGTGTGTCATGGCTTGGATGTGGAGAAGAAAAGACAGTTGAGGGTCAAACAAGACACCTAGGTTCCTAACTGGCTTGTGAGTTGAAGTGTGCAACCATGGAGGTTGATGCTGCCAGAGCCTGAGGTGCAGAAGCGCTGGCGCAGGCCAATTAGGAGGGCCTCAGTCTTGTTCACATTCAACTCTACGCTTCACATTCACCTCCTTTTAGCAGAAAGTAGGAATCCGGTTGTTAGTCGATAGCAGATGGCTTTTCCAGGGGTAATAATCTCTTTAAAAAAATAATTTGTGACTCAATCCACAACTATTTGTGGAACACTGCTGTGTGCAATTGGCTGCTGAGTTTCACCGACAAAATATACAGGCAATTCACTTTCAATATATTCTGTGAAGCCCATTGTGACGTCTCAATGATGTTAAAAATGCTATATCAAATGCAAGGATTATTATTGTGTACCAAGTGAGGGCTTGGGACTTTTATTCCCAGTGACAGGAGGAGTATTTTACCTAATCTAATTGTACTTTTAAAATAAGTTTGAATTCTGTATCTGATGAAGAAGAGAAACGTTTTCATGATATGCACTCACTGTAAGTGGCAACGCAGACTCAATATATTTAAAATGGCACAGCAAAATTTGTATCTGCTTGCCTGTTTGTATCTGTATACAGCTCCAAATTCCTGTGAGCAGGAAATCTTCCAGATGAGAACGTCCAGACGGTTTTCCTTAGCGTTTTGGAATGGGCAAATTTTAAATTTAGTCTTCAGTAATTTTAGGTTCTTTGAAGAATTCCAGAAAATTGCTTCAAAATGTAAGCCTGAATTGAAGCATTATCCCAAATTAACACATTCAGAAATACTGCGAAGAAATGTAAGTTCAAACCCATATGGAACTCCACCCCACCTCCCCCCACTGCTGTTCACTTAGATTTTTATGCATCACAAAGCCAGAACTCATAGACACAGACTGGACATCACTGTCATGATTACAGGGTATCTTGGTTCTAGAAATGTATCTGTATTCTGAAACCTTGGATTTCCTTAAAAACAATCACCGCTCTTCACAGTAAAATACTGTGAAGCTCTTTGAGACATCTCGATAATGTGATATGAGGTACTTTAAACAGACAATGAAATGTGCCTAAGACCTGGTCAACCCTAACTGCAATGTTCTGCTTTTAGTGTTTGGGAATACTCTAGAATGAAGGGAGTGGAGAAATCTGATAGACCTCTTCAAAAAGTCAAAATACTTGGTGGTGTAACTGACTATTGAACTACAATTATACACAACTGATACTTTCTTGTGCATTGAAATTCAGAGTTAATATGGTAATATCGTAAGATATGCTACAAATTCCTACTTATTTAAACCTGGTAAGCCTTTTGAAAGTAATTGCCAAAAACACTCATTACATTATTAAATTGTATAATATTCCAGCTACGGTTATTGTAATTTGTCCCTATTCTTGAGTTCCATTTCCTTTAGGCAAGAGAAATTAGTGTTGACATCTCTAATGAAAGTAACAGCATGTGCTAACTTAGCATAGGAGTACCCAATGCCCAATTGTATGTTAGATATAATCAGAAGCATAGAAATTTAGAGCATACTGAAAAAATACACTGAGGTCAAAGTGCCATTTAAACTGAGTATCCTGGTGCAATTCCTTTATAACACGACCTATGGAAATCTGAGAACCAAATTGAATCGTATATTTGTTATTATGACAAAAAAGGGCCTAACATAATTGTTAGAGAAACTTCCTTTGTAAGCTGAAAGATTGGGTTGATGAACTTAGTGAAAATGAATCCTTTAAAACAACAACAAGATTCCATTTATAGAGCGCCTTTCAGGTCGGGAGGACGTCCCAAGGCGCTGGACAATTGGGTCAGGATCTGAGCAGGGGGCAAATGGTCAGGGGGAGGGAAGGGAGGGAGCGAGGAGGGGTTAGAGAGTCGAGAGGGGAGCTGAAGGCACAGTCAAAGAGAAAGGTCTTGAGACCGGCCTTGAAGGAGGAAAGGGAGGAGGCGGCGAAGGCACTGGGGGATGGAGTTCCAGAGCCTAGGGGCTGAGAGGCTGAAGGCCCGGCCACCGATGGTAGGGCGGTTGGGCGGGGGATGTGGAGCAGACCGGAGCCATAGGAACGGAGGGTATGGGCAGGTAGGTAGGGGGATAGTAGGTAGGAAGGAGAACCACACCATCCTTGAGAAGGTAGAATAATTATTTGGAACTTGGTGATACTTTGAAGTTGGCTGAATTTAACTAACCGCTCCCTCAAAAGTCAATGGAGGGAGAGAAAGGTACATGTGTTCTTTACACGTACAGGCAGTGGATTTCGAGGGACATTTGAGATGTCAATCTTACGATTCAGTGAATGAATGTCTATAATCTAGCTGGGATGTAAATAGTATACAAACTGGATCCAAGAATTTAGAAGAAGTCTGGATGGTTGAGCACTGGACTAGGGAACTGGAATCCTGAAGGGTCTCTCAATCATTTACAATCTGAGGTGAATAAAATGAGTCCCACATCTAAAAGTATTCTCTTGGTGGAAGTGTTGCGAGGGGTGGAACATATATGGGGACTCCTTAGGATTTTGACTGGCTCTTAAGAGAAATGCAAGGTAGGTCTGCAGCAATTCAAAGTATTGCTGAAAGCTGGGATGACCAGTTTATTTGACTTATCAATGAGAATTAGTTATAAATATCCTCGACCATGTGAGACAAAGCCCTAAAAAGTAGCGAAATCCAAGCTGAAGAAGTATAAAATCCAAATCATCCAAAACTCTGCCGCCCGCATTCTTACCCGCAACAAACTACGTTCCCCGATTACCTCAGTCCTTGCCAGACTGCACTGGCTGCCTATCCCAAAGAGGATCGATTTCAAGATCTTCACCCTTGTATTCAAATCTCTCCACTCCTCTGCACTCCCCTACCTCTCTGACCTCCTCTCTCCTCAAAACAGTACCTGTTCCCTTCGATCCTCCGGGTCTGGCCTCCTCCTTGTCCTCAAAGTTCTCCGCTCCGCCCTCGGCGGCCGTGCCTTCAACCACTATGCCCCGAGGCTCTGGAATTCCCTTCCTCACTCCCTTTGCCTCGCTCCCTCTCTTCCTACTTTCAGGTCCCTCCTGAAGACCTTTCTTTTCGACCGCGCCTTTGGTCACCTTCCTCCCCCTCCCCCTGGCTCGGCCCCGGGATTCGTTACTGTGAAGTGCTCTGAGACGCTGTCCGGCGTGGAGGGCACTATATAAATCCAAGTTGTTGTTATAGCACTATGAAATCTTTCAGCATTTTGTATTGGTATATTAATCTCTAATTGTCATTATATGTTTGCAGGGTGGGGCCTTTCAATTATTTACTGTTTCTTGAATTCTTGTTTTATTCTATTTATGTTCTAACCTTGTTAGTTTCATTGGAATACTTATTTAATTATTCTGTTAAGTAATAAATTACAATTTATTCTAATTTTAATTGGTGTGTACAGTTGTATTTTAGCCTCAGTGAAGATCGATTGGAACAAATAGGATGACATCTCTTCATTTAATGAAAATTTAGTCTTGCTTCATTGTCTGGCTAAAACCTGTCAGTCTATCAGAAGAAAGGCAGATTTCTATTTAACTGCAGCTCAGAAAACCCAGAGGGTAAACTGGCATACTCCATAACCTCTCGCCAACAATGAGAAGCACAGGCATACATCACAACTTGAAACTGTAACAGTAATGTACGACTTTGTAGAACACAACCATATTTTATTAAAAAAGTGACTCAATGTGTATCACTCTTTCAAAATTACTTTCCATGGAACAGATTCAACAACAACAAAATTACATTTATAGAGCGCCTTTCACGTAGGGAGGACATCCCAAAGTGCTGAACAGTCAGGTGTTGGGGCCCAAGCTGGGGGAGGGGTGGTGTAGGGGTGAGGGAAGGCAGAGCGGTGGGAGGGTGACCAAAGGCACGGTTGAAGAGAAGGGTCTTGAGGAGGCAAGGGAGGAAGCGATGCGAAGGGACCGTGGGATGGAGTTCCAGAGTGTGGGGGAAGAGAGGCTGAAAGCCCAGCCACCAATGTTAGGGCGGGTCGGGCGGGAGACATGGAGCAGGCCGGAGCCCAATGAACGGAGGGAGCGGGCAGGTTGGTAGGGAGTCAGCAGGTCAGAGAGATAGGAGGGGGCAAGGCCATGGATGGCCTTGAAGGTGAGGATGAGGATCTTGAACTGGATCCTCTGGGGGATGGGGAGCCAGTGGAGTCAGGCGAGATGGGAGTGATGGGAGATGGGAGTGAAGGGGTCACGGAGCCTGGTGCGTGAGAGTACACGAGCTGCAGAGTTTGGATGATCTGCAACTTGTGAAACGAAGAGTTGGGAAGGCCGATGAGGAGGGAGTTCCCGTAATCGAATCTTGATGTGATGAATGTGTGGGTGAGGGTTTCGGCAGCCTGAGGGGTGAGGCACTGGCAGAGTCTGGCAACTTGTGGAGGTGGTGGTAGGCAGTGCCGGATGTGGGGGAGAAAGGACAGTTCAGGGTCAAACAAGATACCCAGTTTCCTGACTGGCTTAGTGAGGTTGAGCGTGCAGCCGTGGAGGCATTCAGTCATTTAACCAGCCTAAAACTTAGACTTACTTTTCCAAGTGATCATTTTCTTTTATCATTATTTTCTTTCTCAAATATTGTTAGAATTAACCTTAATTATCTTTCTCCTTATTAACCAAATTTTTTATTTAATCCAAATTGCAAACATTAGAACATGGGGAGTTAATTCCCAGCCCACTCTCCTGCATGCCCATAACATATTTTATGAGTGACTTCCAAACAATGTTCTGGAACCCTAATGCTTCAAAATCATTGGGGGTGGGGGCATGTTATTGGTATATAATTGCAAACAATTTGGATTTCTTTGTTGTTAGCATGTGCTCATACCCATCAAATCACACTCAGTTCCTCAACAGTTTCTTGCATTGAAAAAATGTAGCCTCTATCCATGAGTCTCATTGTAACAAAAAAATCTTTTATTCATTTTTGTGGGTTTGCAATAATTCAGTTTTTGTTTTGAGTCGTTTTCCAGTGGTCTGATTTTACAACACTATCTACATCTCTTAACATTATACTTTATAATTATTTTACATTCAGCTTTCTGTGATCAGTCAAATTCCCCCTTCCCCATATATTATTCAAGTATATTTTTATATTAAGATCCAAATTTATTTTACGTAGTCTTTATTCCCTAATGTTTGTGGTGCATCCTCTCCATAAAAAAGAAGACAATCTATTTTTGTTCCAGAGGAATTAGAATTTCTCATAGGATCTTTCCTGGTCCATAGATTGTCTATATTTGTGGTCTATTATGACTGAGCACCAAAGCACAGTGGATTCATTCACTTAGGTGTTTTCTCTACAGTTAGGTAACTCAGAATGGAAAATAATAAAAGGAACCTTTGGAGAGACTTCAGGTGGTCGCTCCAAAGTACCACTTTCCCCAGAATTGAATGGAACTATGAGCTGAAGTGGCTAAGAATTTCACATAAATAGGCGATCTGAAATATTGATTGCCTAATTGTAGTAATAGAATTTTTGGAATTAGGGGAAGAATCTGACACTAAATCTGCCCAGTTAGTCATTGCAAAATGACAAGTTCAGATTCCCAGAAGTCAGGCTGAAACTTGAGAGTAGTTTGGTGCATCTGGAGTATTGTATACAGTTTTGGTTGCTCCAGCATGAGGGAGTGACTCAGGTCCCCAGAGTTAAGAGGTCTGAGCTGTGAGGAACAAGATAAGATATGGCTCTTCAGCCAAGAGGAGATGTCACAGTAAGAACTACATTGATATATAATACCCATTAGAGAAAGTAAACTTGGAACAATGCTTTCAGAAGCACCAAGGCTGCAGAACTAGAGGGCACAGATTCAGGATTGTGAAGGGCAATTTTAGAACAGGCTCTAAGAACTTTTTTTNCACATTTTTTTTAGACAGCCTGATGTCTGATAGACATGGAAACCCATTGCCATGCAATGCAAACCAAACAGAGTCCACTCATCCCACTTGTACATGCAAATAAAGTTTTTTTTATAGTGCATAATTAACTGTTCCATAGGAACAGGAGGAGGCCGTTCAGCCCTTTGAGCCTCTTCCGCCATTTAATTAGATCATGGCTGATCTGTACCTCAACTAATCCTTTCAATTCCAATTTCCCGCTTTCTCCCCATATCCCTTAATACCCTGACCTACCAAAAATGTATCAATCTCACTCTTGAAGGTATGGATGGATCCAGCATCCACGGCCTTTTGGGGAGAGAATTCCAGATTTCTGCCACCCTTTGAGTGAAAAAATGCTTCCTGATTTCATTCTTAAATGGCCTGGTTCTAATTTTAAGACTATAACCCCTTGTTTTGGATTCCCCCAACAGAAGAAATAACGTCCCTGTATCTACCCTATCAAATCCCTTTATCATCTTAAATACCTCAATCAAATAACTCCTCAACCTTCTGAACTCAAGGGAATACAATCCAAGTTCACGCAGCCTTTCTTCTTAATTTAATCCTTTTAGGCCTGGTAACATTCTGGTGAACCTGTGCAACACCCCCTCCAGGGCCAATATATCTTTCCTGAGGTGTGGTGCCCAAAACTGAATGCAGTACTTCAAATGGGGTCTGACTAATGCTCTACGCAGCTGAAGCATCATTTCTTTCCCCTTGTATTCCAGACTCCTGGAGATAAAGGCCAACATTTCATTCGCTTTTTTTGATTACTTTAACCAAGGAGGGTAGTTGAAGCCAGGATGCTGTACTTAACAAAAGCTTAATGTAATAAGAAACCAATCAGATTGGCATGATTGAAAAAAAATAATCCATGCATTTCTTATAGTGTCAATCATGTCAGCGAGACACCTCAAAGATAGTATATGCTTTAAAGTGGATTGACTGTGTATTTTGTGGGTAAAATGTAGCAGTGAAATGCGCACGACAATGTCACACAAACAATCATGGATCGAATGATCACAAAATGTGATGTTTGGAAAAATCTTCATCCAAACTGATTCATACAACCAGAAAGGGACCAGCGTTTCTGGCGGACCACCACAGGTCCGCAAATAACCTCATGGGAATTCCGCACTGGAGACAGAATGACCCGATAGGACTGTTTTGTCAGTCAAGCACTCAGATGCTGCTCTGAAGGGCGTTATATATCAATATTGTGGTTGTTCATTTGACTGATAGGGTGCGGTCATACTTAAAGAAACCCAGGTCGATGGAACATTGTTTATACACATATATACACACACAGCGCACACTCACAGCCTCCCCCCAGACAAATAGCCCTTCCCCTTTAATGCCCTTTAAGAGAAAATGCAGGCGCCAAAGTTGCTCGGTCGGTAGGGGGCGCTGGCCCTTTGCAGTGACATCATCATCCGGGGTGTGCGGCCGCGCACTGAACTGTCGGGAGACTTGAAGCGGTGGCGCCGTGAAACGGACAGAAAATAAAGACAATTTAATAAGAGAGAGAGAGAGAGAGGGGAGGAAAGGAGAGGGAGTGGGGGGGAGGGAGGGAGGGAGAGAGGAAGGAAGGAAATAAGGAAAAAAAAACTTGGGGTGGGAGAGATTTTTTTTAAAAAAAACTCAGCCGCCCCCACAAGTTATGTAGAAGCACTGGCGCTCTCTTTTTTTTTAAAAATATATATATATATTTTTTAAAATAATTGTGAAGAGAGAGAGAGAGAGAGAGCGCCTGTTTTAAAAAAAAACACCATGACGGTTCTTGCTCCCGGAGTGAATTCATTCCGGTTGAAAAAGGTACCGAGGCGGCCTTAACCCTCTCCCATCTCCCTCCCTCCCTCCCTCCCACTCACTCACTCACTCACTCACTCACTCAACCCCTCACACCAAACCCAACGCCGAGAGGGAAAGATAACCGACTGCACGGCGGCCTGTGATTCCCTCCTCCACAATCCTCCCCCTCCTCCTCCAGCTCCAGCCGCCGCCGCCGCCGCACTCTTCTGCCCTTATTTTCCTTCTTCCTCTTTGCGCGAATCGGTGTCGTCGTCGCCGGGGCCCCATTGCGTCTGCTCCGTTCGTGCGGTGTTTTTTTTCTCTCTCTCTCTCTCATTTTTTTTTGATAACGCGCACGGCCGCCATATTGTTGTGTGGCTCCCGTCCTGTCGAGATCGGGGGAGAGGAGGGGGAGGGGGGGGGGTGGCTGACTTGACTGGCGGGGCTGACTGGCTGGTGTTTGACCCAGTTGAAGAGAAGAAGAAGAAGCAGAAGAAACCGAGAGAGAGGAGAGAGAGAGAGAGAGAGAGAGGAGAGAAAATAATAAGAGAGAAAAGGGGAGCATAACCGGGGGGGAGAGAAGTGAGAGAGAGAGAGGTAATAGAGAGAGGGGCAAACGGGTTTTTATTTCTTTCCCTTCCCTCCTCCCTTCCCCCCCCCCTCCTCCCCCCCAAAAAAAGCCCCAAACAAAAAAAAAAGCCCCTCAAAACCTCCCCTTTTCCCCCGTCCTCATCCCTAAGCGCGCACAGGAGAGAGGAGGAAAGAAGTGGTGGTGGTGCGGGGGGGGGGAGAGAAGCAAAGAAAGAAGAAACGGAAGGAAGGAGGGAGGAGAGAGAGAAAAAAAAAGTCAGCTCCCACCCCCCCCCCACCATCACCACCACCTCGCTCTGTCTCGCCCTCCCTACGCAGCCAGGCTTTCAGTCCTGGAAAAGGAGACCTAATTCCTGGTAAGGCTCAGCGCTCTCGGATTCTTTTATTCACTTTTCAAAATACAAACATATATTTTAGCGGCGGGGGTGGGTGGCAGAACAGAGGAAGGGGTGGCGTTTGGAGAGATTAAATGTCCCGTCTGCTTAAGTTTGAAAAGGCTGCAGAGGGTTGGGAGGGAGGGAGGGAGAGGGAGGGAGAGGAAAGCGTTGTGAATAATGATGGGGCTGTTTACATGTCTGAGGGGGTTTGACGCCGACGGTGAAGCCGGCTGCTGCCTGCGTGAGGAGGAAAATGGCTGACGGCCTCCCCTTATCTCTCTGAGGAGAAGCGCCCGTTTTTTGTGTGTGTGTGTGTGTGTGTGTGCACAAACCCAGCGTTGGTTTGGTGTGTCATCGGGATCAAAGGCTGGGCTTTTGTCCCTTTCAAAATCAATCTTTTTCTTTGCGAACGAGGCGGAAACGATCCCCCTCCCCCGTTCCTCGCTTGGACTGTTGAACGCCATTTCTGAGGTGGAGTGATTTTTTTTCGTTTGGGGGAAATGTAGGCCTGGACTACGCCTGAAAAATAGGCCTCGTCTAGAATTATCTTTCAAAATAGTGTCTTATTTTGTAACGGATGGCGTTAACAATTAGATTGTGTCTACTTTAAATGCTAAATATCTAATGAAACGTATTGGGTTAGAATTTTAGTCCATGTCATAATAGATAAATGTAAAGTCATTTACTGTTGCATCAAACATTTTAATGTTGTATAGTAGTGGAATTGATGTAGTTTATGTAGGTTCTTATTGTGACCAATGTAATATGTATCTGTCGTGTGTCGTTAGGTTCATGGATCTATTTTAACTGAAAAATGGGTGGGTTACTAACCAATGATGGTGAACTACTTACAACACAATTGTACTTTTATCGATTGTTGTGGTATATCTGTAATTGCTTAGGTGACTGCCAAATACTGGATTATATTTCAGAACAGAATATATATTTTTAAAAAGCTAATAGAATTTAAATACAAAGGCCTCTCTTTATTTTTTTATATTGCAGCAGTCGTATTGCTGCCAGCAACAAAGGGTCATCTGACTTGTGCTGTCAGTCTGGAATAACCTCAGGTTACACACAAATTAGATTTACATTTGTTGAAATTTATGATCCTTTTTTTTAAAGTTATTTCAACAACTGTGCAGCAAGCATTCCAGGAGTACCAATGATTGTGTTTCGTTAAAATGTCACATAAAGCTAAACTTCCCAGTAACAATGTTCCTTTAATTTTGTATCAATCTATGAAACAAGATGGCTACCTCTTTTCAGAAATGTTGATATTTTAACTAGAGAAAACTTATTTTTACATAAATACTCAAAGTAAGCTCCAGTAGAAGTTTGAGCATCTTTTTGTAGTTGTAAATGAATGTAATAACATTTATTTTGCAGAAGATGGAAAATTATTTTGTTGCTTTGCTCAACTCCCAGGTAACAAAACAAAGATTGCTCTTTTCATAGTTTGCACTGTATTCATTTGCCTTTTGAAAGGAAAATCACCACAAAAACATTTTTGGGGTAGCTAACCTATCACCATACTTAAGTGCATCCAAACCAAACAGAGTTCAATGTATCCCATCTACACATGAAAATTCAAAAAATATTTATTGGAATAGAATGTACACTCTTTGGAGGGAAGCATCCTGCTTACCTATTTCTGGAAAGTATTAGGCGCAGGTTGGCAAGAGTCAAGGCTTGGGGACCTAGAGTGTGGGATACTGCTGGAGTCTAACCAGCTAAAATTGCATAACGTGCCATTGAGAGTACTACCTGGAAAGCTTTCCCGATGCTTGTCCAGCTCGGATCACCCTACCTGTTAGTTCTTTGGCTTGCAGGGTTAGTGGGAGCTGGGTGCGAAGAATCCCTTTCCCCAATGACTGGTCTTCCCTTCCATGTCCTGCCGATGAGCCAGCCTGGCTGTGCTGTCATCAGCAGTGCGCTGGAATACTGTGGACCCACCTGGCTCAGGAACTGGACTACCAAGACCCCCAGAGGGCTGGCTCGATTCTGACATTTCATTGCCAAGCATGCCACCTTACAGCCAGTTCAGCTCCAAGGAGATCCAATTAGCTTCCCTACCCCCTGGAGGATTGTCACTTGTTGGTCATTTGACATCCAAAGTGAGACCTCACAAGATGAATGATTGATGCAAGGAACCTACCTGCAAGCTTCATGGTGGGCAGCTCAGCATGAAACGGTGAGAGCATTGCCACCATCATCCTGTCATGATATTCCACTATTTTGTCAAGTAAGATGATGCTTTTTACTTAAATTGGGATACACAATATCAAAACAAGTCTTATTTAGAACATTCTAGACGCTGTGGGGCAACATATGGTTATTTTAAAATATATTTGAATTCTTCAATTAATACAGGAGGCATTTGCTACCAAACATCCTCCATAATCAAGATGATCTGTGCTGTGAGCTTCGTCATAACGTCAATGCTCGTTTTAACAAGTTGATGGGTGGGTGACAGTTTTGTAAGTTTTCACCACCTGAGGTGGAATGCTACACTGTCAAATGTTGCTGTTTGCCAGGCAGAAAACTTGACAACATGTGTTTCATACAACAACTGTTTATGTGTTCTGGGATTGAAATCCACAATATTCTATGAGGAGTAGCTGTTTAGTGTAAATTACTGGATTGCCAATATTGCCAAATGTGGTTGAATATCATTAAATAAATATCTAGTTAATGAATTTATGCATGGAATAGGATATATTTTGTAATTTAAACAAATTAATCTGGAATTTGTCACTTAGTTACTCGAGGTACAACTGTTGAACATTTCAAAGCAATTTAGAAGTTTCCTGAAAGAAAACATGATTGTTTTGGATGCACTGAGCAATTATAACATGAATAAGTAGGGAATTTGTACCAGAAACAGATTGTATATTAATCCTGGAATTATCAATTTTATGCTCTGGTACATTGATTGTGTTTGTACTTCTCATTTTAAAACAAAGCAGGATTTGTACCTAGAACTTAGTCCATCCTTCATATTTAGCATTAAATAAAAACAAGCTCATTAATTTAGAAACAAATTATGAACTGTTAAAGTTAAAAGGGTTTATTGTTTAGATTCTTCATCATTGTAATTTTAAAAGGAGCTTGATGCAATGGCCTACAATACTGTACACTTAAATTTCTTGGATCTGACCTTATATCCACTACCCTGGACTGATTCTCCCATGTGAGATTTAGTTTTTGCAAACTCAGTCAGGATTGGGTAGGTGTGGTTTCAGTCTGCGAAGCATAATTGACAATTTTATGCACAGATTGAGGATGGGCTGATGGGAATCTGAGCAAAGTCAGACTGAGGTGGGTGTTTATCTTATGTTGGTTAGTGGCTGAAAGCTGTGCCTCTAGAAATCTCTCTCAATCCCTCCGCATTGCCCACTCCCTCCTCACTTTCAAATCCTGCCTAAATACCTTCCTTTTTGATCATGTTTACAGTCACCTTCCCCCATCCCTCTCCCCCGGCTCGGGGTCAGACTCCTCCACTGTCAAGTGCTCCAGGACGGCACCCCGGGTGAAGGGCACTATATAAATGCAAGTTGGTGTTATGTTGCAGTTCAGGCATATTGTACAGCAAGTTAAGAAGGAGCTTTACTTTGGGCCTGGCGTGTGTTATAATGATCTATCCTGCGGCTCTGACCTCCTCAACCTCCCCAGCCTATCCCTCAGATTTAGGCATCAGGTTCCACCTACAGCTGTTCTTCCTTTCCCACATCCGGTCCCTGAGCAGGACCGCCTTCCTCCACCACATTACCTGCCTCCGACCATACCTTACCCCAGACTCAGCCGAAACACTCGTCCGTGCATCTGTCACCTCCTGGCTCGACTTTGCAAATGCCGTCTTTGCCGGTCTACCCAGCTCCACCATGCACAGAATCCTAGCTGATCCCAAACTCCGCCGTCCGCATACTCACCCGTACTAAACTCCGTACCCTCATCACACCAGTTCTAGCCAGGTAGCCCTGGCTCCCTATCGCCAAACAGATCATTTTAAAATTCCTTTGTGCCCTGGCATCTCCCTACCTCACCGACCTGCTTAACCCCTAATGGACAACCCGCTGCCTCCGCTCGACTGGCTCCGACCTTCTGCATGTCCTTCCTGTCCTCCGTTCCACCATTGGTGGACGTGCTTTCAGCCATTACAACCCAAAACTCTGCAACTCTCTTCCACTATCCTTCCCCATCTTCAGATCATGCTTGAAGACCTCCCTATTTGATCATGCCAACGGTCACCCCTGCATCCCCTGGCTCGGCGTTGTGCTCCGCCACTGTCAAGTGCTCTGGGGTGCTACCCTGCGTGAGAGGCGTCATATAAATGCCAATTGTTCATCCAGTCATATTTGAATCTGACTGGGCACATAAGTGAAAATGGTGTTCTTTTCTCAGGATTGACATTGCCTTTTATACAAAAAAAACCTTTCTCTAACCTTTGTCTGTTGTATTAAGACTTTATTTGTTTTTATGTTTGTTTGTTTAGAGAAAAATGGCATTGCTTGTGTAGCGTTTATGAAAGTACATTTTAGTGTCCTGGAATATATTTGTTTCAGACTTTGAGTGACAAAGGATGAAACTCAAGCCAATTACCTTTTTAAAATATACTTTTTAGAACAGGCATGAGGTCGAAGCACAATAATAATATTCTATAAATTCGATATAGCATCTTTCATATTGGGAAGATGTTTCAAAGTGCTTCGCAGGATATACTATAAAGTTCGACTAAGTTGCAGGTGAACGCAGCATAGCAGCAAGATAAAATTGATTCACAGCAAAATAACCTGCATGTGCAGGAGGCAGTGATATTGATCACATTTCTAACTGCGTGCTTAGTCGTTCAGTGGATCAGTTGCACTAAAGTAGCTCCTTTTTGCTAATCGTACTTGTATAAGTATAGTTAGGCTGGTGTTTAAAGCCTATGTTGTGCCATTGCAAGAATTATTTGGTATTCCTCAGTGGTGGTCATGTTCATCTGGTACCTGAGCCAGACAGGGCATTGTTGATTCATGAATCAGCTAGCCTTGTTTGCGTTATGTCATATTCTTTGCCACAAACAACAACAAAATTACATTTATAGAGGGCCTTTCACGTCGGGAGGAGCCAAGGGAGGAAGCGAGGCAAAGGGACTGTGGGATGGAGTTCCAGAGTTTGGGGGCAGAAGGGCTGAAAGCTCGGCCACCGATGGTCAGGCGGGAGACATGGAGCGGCCGGAGCCCGCTGAATGGAGGGAGCAGGCAGGTTGGTAGGGAGTCAGCAGGTTAGAGAAGTGAGGACGAGGATCTTGAATTCGATCCTCTGAGGGATGGGAAGCCAGTGAAGTCGGGTGAGGGTGGGCGTGATGGGGTCACAGAACCTGGTGCATGCGAATTTGGATGATCTGCAGCTTGTGAGGGGAAGAGTTGGAAAGGCCGATGAGGGAGATTCCATAATCGAGCCTTGATGTGACAAATGCGTGGGTGAGGGTTTCGGCAGCCTGAGGGGTGAGGCAGTGGTGGAATTTGGCAATGTTGCGGAGGTAGTGGTAGGCAGTTCTTGTCATGGCATGGATGTGGGGGAGAAAGGAAAGTTCAGGGTTAAACAAGACACCCAGGTTCCTGACTGGCTTAGTAAGGGTGAGTGTACAGCTGTGGAGGCTGATGCTGCCAGCTCCCGAGGTGCAGAGGCGCTGGTGCGAGCCAATCAGGAGAGTCTCGGTCTTGTTGACGTTGAGTTGGAGAAAGTTGTCCCTCGTCCAGAACTTGATGTCGGACAGGCAGTCGGTCAGGACGCCAGTAGTCCTGCCTGGAGTTGAGGGTGGAGGCAGAGAGATAGAATTGGGTGTCATCCGCATACATGTGGAAATTTACCCCATGTCTGCAGATGATGTCACCAAGGAGGAGCATGTAGAGGGTGAAGAGGAGGGGACTGATGACAGAGCCATGAGGAACACCGCACGAGACGGTGCGGGGGCTGGAGGAGAAGCCGTTTGCTGAGACGAAGTGGAGGCAGTATGAAAGGTAGGACCTGAGCCAGTCAAGGATAGAACCTTGGAGGTTGAGGTGGGAGGAGAGGTGGTGGTGGAGGAGGATTAAACGGTCCACAATGTCAGAAGCGGCGAGGAGGCAGAGGGAGGCCTGGTCACACATGGTCAGGATGTAGTTTGTGAACTTGACCAGAGTAGCTTCTGTGCTGTGGGCAGCACGAAATCCCGATTGGAGGGGCTCATGGAGGGAGTGAGAGGAAAGAGAGAAGAAGCTGGGAGGCAACGGCTCTCTTAAGGATCTTGGACTGAAAAGGGAGGTTTGGAGATGGGCCGATAGCTGTGATGGGTCAAGGGAAGATTTCTTCAAGGTGGGGGTGGTAGTGGCTGTTTTGCGTGGGGTAGGAACAGTGACAGAATACAGGGAGTGGTTGATGATGTCGGCAAGTAGTGGGCCAAGGAGGTGGAGCTTGGATTTAAGGAGAGGGGTCGGGATGCGATTCAGTGAGCAGGTGGTGGGCTTCATGGAGGATATGGTGGTGATGATAGAGGAAGGGGTGACAGGTTGAAAGTTGTGGAAGGAGGGATGGGTAGTGGTCGGGGGGTGGAGATTGGGAGGGGTTGGAAGTTGGCAGCTGAGCGGATTCCCTCAATTTTGGACTCGAGGAAGTCCAGCATTTTCTCGAAGTGGGAGTCAGAGGAAAGAATCTGCGAGGTGTGGCGGGGAGGGCGGAGGAACCGGTTGGTGGTGGAGAACAGGAGCCTGGGGTTGCCCTTTGCCTCCAGGATTAAGCTGGAGTAGAAGGACGATTTAGGCGAGAGCAGAGTGGTAGGTCTTGATGAGGTCCAGCCAGATGTGCCGGTGGACTGTTAGGCCGGATTTGAGCCAAGTGTGTTTGGCATCCTGCAGCTGGCCCTTGAGCGAGCGGAGGTGGCTGGTGAACCAGGGTGAGGATTAGGAATAGGGGGCAGTTCGGGAGATGGGGGAGGGGTGGGGGGGCAAGGGTGTCGAGAGTGGTGGAGAGGGTGCTGTGGAGGAGAGTAAGCGTAGAGGATGGGTTGGTGCGGGTGGCAGGCCAGAAGGGGATGAGTTCAGAGGACTCCAGGGGAACAGAAAGGGAGAGGCCGTGAACGTGGGTAGCAGAGTGGATGTGGAGGGAGAGGTAGAGAGAGGAGAAGTCTGAGGAGGTGGAGCAAGAGGGGGTGAAGTGGAGGTTGAAGTCACCTAGGATGAGGTGGTTGGAGCAGAGGCAGAGGGAAGCTAGAAGGGTGGAAATGTCAGAGATGAAGGTGGGGGGAGGACTTTGGTGGGGGGGGCGGTAAATTAGGTGAATTTTTAGTGGGAGATGGGAGGGATGGCAGAGAGTAAGGTGTTCAAAAGAGGAGAATGAGCCAGTGGAGTAGGGGGATAGGGCAAGTGAGGCCGTGGAGATGAGGACCACACCACTGCCACAACAGTTGGGGCGTGGGGCATACAACAACAACAACAAGATTCCATTTATAAAGCGCCTTTCACGTCAGGAGGACGTCCCAAGGCGCTGCACAGTTGGGTCATGCCCCGAGCAGGGGGGAAATGGTCAGGGTGAGGGGAGGGGAGGGAGCGAGGAGGGGGGAAATGGTCAGGGTGAGGGGAGGGATGGGAGGGAGGGAGCGAGAAGGGGGAAGAGAGTTGAGAGGGGAGCTGAAGGCTCAGTCAAAGAGAAAGGTTTTGAGACCGGCCTTGAAGGAGGAGAGGGAGGAAGCAGCGAAGGCACTGGGGGATAGAGTTCCCGAGCCTCGGGGCTGAGAGGCTGAAGGCCCGACCACCAATGATAGGGCGATTGGGGCGGGGGACGTGGAGCAGACCGGAGCCGGAGGAACGGAGGGTACGGGCAGGTAGGTAGGGGGATAGTAGGTTGGAGAGGTAGGAGGGAGCAAGGCCGTGAATGGCCTTGTAGGTGAGGATGAGGATAGTGAGGTTAGTGGTAGGTGTAGCCGGGTGGTGTGGCCTCAGTGAAGGGGAGGGTGTCACCTGGGGTGATCCAGGTTTCCGTGAGGGCCATAATGTCAACGTTCTCATCGAGGATGAGTTAATTGATGGCCAGGGTCTTGTTGCAGATGGAGCGGACGTTTTGAAGGCTAATGCGGAGTGGGCAGTTGGCAGGGGGATGTGTGGGGTGGGAGGGGCTAGTGGATTGGTTGGCAGGGAGGGTGGGGATGTGGATGAGGGAGGAGAGGTTAGCCCCCTTGGTCTGGGGTGGCTTGCTGCAGTAGTGGGGAATGGGGCAGTCAGTGTGACTGCTGCTAGACGGCCAATGCTAAGTGCCACGATGAGCCCGGCAGAGGATTCCCAGGCTGGAGCAGAGGGAGGCAGTGTGGGGGGGTCAAGCAGAGATGGGAGGCGGAGAGAAAGCAGGATAGAGCGGAGGAGTTGCAGGGAGGTGGGGCATTTTGAGGGAGGGTCAGCTCGGGTCGCGCGCGGTAGCCAAGATGCACACGTTGAGACGAGAGGCGGTGGATTTAGTTGGATGTTGTCAGCTGCAGGAGGCTGTGGGGGCTAGTGGTGGCGCAAAGTGGGGAGGGCGCTCATTGTGGTTAGCAATGAGACTGCTTACCTCGGCTAGGCTTTTAGCTTTTGTTCTGGTTCTGTCTTTTGAGTGAAACTCATTGAGGCAGCGTTTATGGATTCTTTTAAAAGGGGATGTCATATGCTTGAAAAAAGAATATTGATTTGAGAAGCAAACAGGAGATTGGGATTACATTATGCAGCTCCTGGAGCAAAACACTCGATAAATTTGATGGGCAAATTACCTGCTTCTGTGTTATCTTCTATGATATGTACAAGGAAAATATGCAATGTGCAAATTGCTAGTTTTTTAAAAAAAACTAGAATTCATTTGGGACTATTGTATTTTATTTTCTGATTATGCCATATAGCTAAAAGACCTAGCCTACTAAAATAAATTAAAGCCTTTATCCACATGAGAAAGAAAATGATGCCCCAATCTTCCCTAACTGCATTTAACTATACAAATACTGTATTTATACTTTTGGTGTAATGCAGCACACTGATTTGTAATATCAGCAGGTAGAATTGTTTACAAAATGTATAAGTGTGTTCTCGGGTTCCATAAGCAGTATTTTGAAACAAAAAATACAAGGGAACTAAGAGGTGGGTAAATATATATTATGAACTTGTGATAATTCAGTAGTTAATGTCATTAATTGAAATAGACATTGTGGTGTGAAGAATATGTTTGCATATTATGTATTAGGGGGATGAGCATTTTGTTGATCCCTAGTATAGTAATGTTTTGATTTTGTGGGGTACTGTGTTACAAAGCATATAACACATTATTTTTCTGGTGAACCATATCCTTGACTCCGGCATGGACATTTTATGATACTTTGTTTCTCCTCAATGCCATATAATGGGGAAATATACTGCATATGTTGATTTTTTTCTTGGATATTATTTTACATAGCATAAACTAATATTGGAAGGCAGAATAGAATCCTTGCATACAGGCTCTTGTCACTGCAGTTTTATGTTCCTGATTTCTGTTTCCTAGTATTGACAACTTGGGAACTGTGAAGTTGAGTCCTGTACAACAGTCAGTTCCAGCACTGATTATTTTCAACAACAACTTGCATTTATATAGCGCCCCTTACACAGAGTAGTCCCAAAGCGCTTTAATTTTCAATAAATTTATGCCATGCATCTGGAAAATATTGCTTCTATTCAACGCGTTTAGCTGAGGTTTTTTTAGGGAGAATGTCTGATCAGATCAATTTGTTTTGGACATCCAGGTATCTGACATGCAAGGAAACCCATCATCATGTTTAATAGTATCCAAAGCAAAATGAGAATTACATGCATCCCACCTACACATGGAAATTCCAGAGATAGATTGTTGGAATGGAATGTGCACTCTCTCCCTGGAGGGACACATCCTGTTTACCTAATTCTGGAAAGTATTAGGCGCAGATTGGCAAGATCCAAGATTTGGGGACCCTGGATTGTGCATTGGGGTACTGCTGTAGTCTAACCAGCTGAAACTGTAGAGCTGGCCATTGATATCACTGCAAGCTTTCTTGCTGCGTGTCCAACTAGAACCACCCTATCCGTTAGTACTTTGGCTTGCAGGATTAACAGGAGGTGAGTGGGATGATTCCCTGCCCCCAGTGACTGGTCTGCGCTTCAAAGTCCTGCCAATGAGCCACGTTGGCTGTGCTGTCATCAGGAGTGCGCTAGAATATTGTTGACCCGCCTGGCTCAGGAACTGGACTATCGAAACTGCTACAGAGAGTTGGCTCGATTCCGACATTCTGTTGCCAAGCATATCACCTTGGAGCCAGTTCAGCTCCAAGGATACCCCGCTTACTGATCTATGATCAGATCAAAATCAGCTAAACCATTGCTTTACCAGTATGTTTATTTGCACCTGCATGTTGATCATAAGAAATACAGAAATTGGAAATAACTTTAAGCTCATTGAGTAGTTCCTGGCACAGATCATGCATAACCTGTTCTGCCACTCAATTGATTTTTCATCTTCACTGGATTTCTTATTCCCTAGTTTTCATGATTACCTAATAGAGCTAATGCTATAATCCTTAATCTGATTCCTTAACAGATATTAATCCAAGTACCTTTTAGTCATGTATCAAATGACCTACCTTTAGCAATTTATCAGGTGTTCAAATATCAACTTTTTGGGTTGTTCTAACCGGTAGACTTGGGAATTTTGTCTCTATGTTTCCTGGTTCTATGTTTCAGATAACTGAGCTGGTATGTAATCTGAGTGGGTGTCTTGTATGATCTTTAACTGTTACAAACCCCACATCTGATCCTTACAATACAATTTACATCAATATAATGCCTTTCATGTCCTCAAAAAGATTGATGATGGACACCTGAGCTGCGGGTGGGGAGGGGAAAGATGACCAATAGCGAGGTGAATACATTGTGAGATGTACCTTGAATGAGGGAGGGAGGTTGGAAGGGAGTGAGTTGGAGAGACTCTGGGGCGTAGTTCTGGAGGGTGGGGTTAAAATGGCTGAAACCCCAGATGCCGATGATGGGTGGTAGGGCGGGGGACATGAAGAAGGTTGGTATTCATTGAGTGAAAGGAGTGGTATGGTGTATCTTTTCTAGGGCTTTTCTGACAGGCTTCTGGCACTTCTGTTTGCAGATTACATTGTATTGCAGACGAACCCTCCTGGGAAGCTTCTGCACTACACCTGCCACCTTGAACATTGGGCTAACCCCAAGTACAGAATCATGGTTCTGCACAGCTGTAGAGAAGACATCAAGGGGAGCATAGGAGAGGGCAGCATGGCTTGTTTTCTAAACTATGCTTAAATGTGCATATTTTGTTAAATATGAAAACTGAGTTGCTGACATGTGTTCAGATCTGAAGCAAAGAAATTAATACGATCCTTTGCACTGAACTGTGGTGTTTGTTTCAATTTTAGTAAGGGTGTGCTTGTGTTTTGTACATGAAGGATATGTACATGCTGTAAGTTTCAAGGTTCTAACTTGGTGCCAATGTGGCTTTTCAGCATCTCAGTATTGTCTTTTTCCTTCTCTCCTGATGATATTTGGCTTCCATTTCCTTCTACTGCATCTTTCCATGGATTCCAGGAACTCTAGCTACCTTGGCCAAGTGTCCAACATGAGCCTTGATTGTGGGCGACTGTCTGAATAGGCTAACTGACATTTGAGGGGTTTGCACCCAAGTGTCCCTGTCCTCCTTAGATTTGTAGCAATACCTACTGCTACTTCAAAAATGTGTTCATTCTGTCTAGACAGATAGAATCTAGGACCTTCCCATTTTGTAATCCTCACTACTCGTGCTGATTAACTCGTGTTATTCCAGGCTTTTAGATTATTTTTATTTCTGGGTTCTGTGGTTGCATTGCTGCTTCTGTGGAACATAGTAACTTGTAAAAAAAAATCATTTAAATTTAATTACAATATTCACGATTATAAAATGTTAACTTCATAAACTGAACAGCTTATTAAATACAGATGTATGGAACACTGAAGGTTCATATTCCAATCAGTTTTGATTGTGAGAGATCCACTGTCAAATTTATGCTATCTCCAAATATGAGAATTAATAAATACTATTTTTTGTTCAGATTCTTCCTCATTCACTTATACTTCATGTACAAATATAAATCCAGTTGGAAAAACGCAGAGAAAATTACCCTTAATGAAATTTTCAGCCCTACCATGTTAGACACCCAAAAGACACTCTACTGTTGACTACTGCCAGACTACGGCACTACCTCACCCATCACGCTGCTGAAACTGGTCCACGCCTTTATCACCTCAAGGCTGGACTATGGGAATTCTCTCCTTGTCGGCCTTCCCAGCACCTCCCTCCACAAGCTGCAGGTCATTCAGAACTCTGCAGCTCGTGTACTGTCCCGCACCAGGCTTCGGGACCACATCACTCCCACCCTCGCTCGCCTCCACTGGCTCCCCATCCCCCAGAGGATCGAATTCAAGATCCTCACCCTCACCTACAAGGCCATTCACGGCCTTGCTCCCTCCTACCTCTCCGACCTACTATCCCCCTACCTACCTGCCCGTACCCTCCGTTCCTCTGACTCCGGTCTGCTCCACATCCCCCGCCCCAACCGCCCTACTATCGGTGGTCGGGCCTTCAGCCTCTCAGCCCCGAGGCTCTGGAACTCTATCCCCCAGTGCCTTCGCCGCCTCCTCCCTTTCCTCCTTCAAGGCCGGTCTCAAGACCTTTCTCTTTGACCGTGCCTTCAGCTCCCCTCTCGACTCTCTTCCCCCTCCTCGCTCCCTTCCTTCCCTCCCCTCACCCTGACCATTTCCCCCTTGCTCGGGTCCTGACCCAACTGTACAGCGCCTTGGGACGTCCTCCCGACGTGAAAGGCGGTCAATAAATGGAATCTTATTGTTGTTGAAGAGTTATGGCTGTTACCAACATTTTGAATTGTATTTGTTTACTTTTCAGGAATGGTGGGATATTTTTGGTTATCAGGGAATTTGGGTTTTGGTTCCGGACAGAGGTTAACCTTTACCTTCAAGGGGTAGTGTAAAGGGTATTTTTCAGGGATCAAGTGGCCCCAGATTTGTTCTCATTCTCTTTTTAACAGGTGCTATATCAGATGCACAGGGCTTGTCCACATCAGTGATATCAATGCATGGCCTAAATAAGGTGGAGTTCGAAAACTGCCATTTTACACTCAAAAATAATTTTATTTTCTAAAATAGGTAGAATGTTTTGAACAGGAAGTTTCCAGTAACATCACATGAAAGGGAGTTGCATGTTGCGACTTTCTAGCAATTACAACTATTTCAGGAGTATTTTGCCTACAAAATAATCACTATACTGTACTTTGCAAAGAATCCTGTGAAGCTTTTGACACATTATCTTTACGTGAAAGACACTCTTATCAAATGCAAGAATTATTTGCAGTAATTGAGTAAAATTGCAGACTTCTCCCAAAGATTGATAATTTTTCTTCCAGTCATTCCAGAAATTATCCTTCATAAATGTGTGCGGAACAAAAAAAATCTCAAAAGCAACATTTGTGAAATGAAATAAAGCAACAATTTTTGCATTTATGTAAAAGTAGGCAACAATTAGATTCATTATTCTTAACATTAAGTGTTGCAAACTTATCTGCAGAAAATTAATTGTGTGCATCCTTTTGGTTGTGAAAAAAAACAGTGACTTTGATGTTCACTGCATGGTCTTCTAAATACAGCATTATTCAACATTGGCATTACAACTATTTAAGACGCACAAATGAAATTGGATTATTTCTATTTTGCTGTTTCTATGGGGATTTAGGCTTTGAAGAGAATCGTGGCATATTACATGTATTCAGCAACAATTTCTTCCATTTTTCTTATAAGATAGATGTAGCTTAAAATGGGAACAGAAGTGGTTAAACAAAGTTATAATTTCATGTGAAAGTAAGCATCATTTATACATTTAGAGATGTCTGAATGCTACATGTTTGAGATGTCTCGAAGACATGATCAGGCGCTACATCAAATGCAAGTATTATGTAACATGTTAGTAAGTAGTGGTGGAATATTTGAATAGATCATAGACTTTAAAGTTTGTTAAAATATGGTGCAAAGTAGGCAAATAAATTCTGTTACATGGACGCAAGTTGATCTGTAACTAAGGAAAAACTTTTGGTGCCATTAAAAGTACTTGGGTGTGTAGTCTTTTAATTCTCTGTGGGAGGATGGCTTAAAATTCACTGGTGTCTTTAAGGTAATCTCAAATGCAAGTGGGGTGGCCAAAGCATTCAATGGGGTATTGCATGCATATTAGACCATACGAGTAGGGATTTTGTATGCTTTGAAACATGTTGAAGGGTGAATGAGGCTCCAATAGAATGCTTGATGGTCTCGTTATTTTAAGGAGAAATAACAACAACAAGATTTCATTTATAGAGCGCCTTTCACGTCAGAAGGGCGTCCCAAGGCGCTGGACAGTTGGATCAGGACCAGAGCAGGGGGGAAATGATCAGGGTGAGGGGAGGGAAGGGAGGGAGCGAGGAGGGGGTAGAGAGTCGAGAGGGGAGCTGAAGGTACGGTTGAAGAGAAAGGTCTTGAGACCGGCCTTGAAGGAGGAAAGGGAGGAGGCAAAGTGAAGGCACTGGGGAATGGAGTTCCAGAGCCTTGGGGCTGAGAGGCTGAAGGCCCGGCCATCGATGTTAGGGCGGGGGATGTGGAGCAGACCGGAGCCAGAGGAACGGAGGGTACGGGCAGGTTAGTAGGTCGGAGAGGTAGGAGGGAGCAAGGCCATGAATGGCCTTGTAGGTGAGGATGAGGATCTTGAATTCCTTGTATTTGATAAAGTGCTGCATAATGTATAAATATCTCAAAATGCTTGAGGTTTCTGAAGTGTAGTCCCTGTGAATTTGTAGGCAAATGTAATTTCAGCACCTTGAGACATCCTCCCAATCTGAAAGGCATGATATAAATACAATTTGTTGTTGCAAATAACCATGAAGTGAATTGATTAATTGTATATCTGAGGGATTGTTGACTAGGACACAAGAGAAATTCTCTTTGATTGGAAAGTTGGGGATATGCATTTTTTCCTCTTTTGATGGTATGCATATGTGAGCTAGCTTAAATGGTGTGTTGTAGTTTTTTTAAAAAATCTTTACAGCTAATTTAGCAATCTGAGAAATACAATTTAATGTATTTAAATATAACACTATCTCGTGTCGTGCTGGAGTAAATATAGTTCTTTGCCATTGAGACTTTTAATATGTTGAAAAATAAAACGCAGGAAGAGGATGCCTTTTCCAAGGTTAACAGTCATAGTGGATTTTGTTTTGTTGAGCATGGAATAACCTTTTGTTTCTTGACTTGCTAAGATTGGTCAAGAGAAGAATGTTATGTGTCCTGGTTTGTAGACATTCAATCGGTTCTTTGAATTTTTGCCAATCGTGTTCTTTTACTTGTTTCCCCTTCACCAATGCACAAATATATTGCCTAAGTGTAATCTAGTAAATGTTGCAGGATATTTCGCAGGTAGTAATGGTGGGGGTGGCTAGTGAAGGTGATGAGTCATTTCAGCTTATGCTCAAGTTTGGCTTAATTCTGGTCGGAAGGCCAAGGTCCGATAAGTAGTTATGAAGTGAATGACCAATTCTTCTGGAGGATTATTGGTCAGCATACCAGATAAAACTCCCTCTTTTTTATAAATAGTGTCAATGGATCATTAACATCCACTTGAACAAGCAGATTGGACCTCAGTTTAATATCTCATCTGAAAGACCGTGCCTCAACAATGCACTCACTTAGCACTGTGCTGGAATGCTAGTTAGGCTGTGAACTTGAGTCTGAATATGAGGCTTGTGAACCAAATGCAAAAGTGCTTCCAATGAACCAAGTTGACAACAGAATGTAATCTCTTATTTGTAAACTGTCATCACCTATTATTACTTAGTAAAAGGTATCAATTTGGTTGTGGTTCTGTCCCAAGAAGAGTTTCCAAAATCAAAGCATGGTCATGTACAAACATACAGTGAGAGGCAGCTTTGGACTACTTTGATGAGCTTTTCAAATTGATATTTAGGAATATTATACACTTAAGTTTTCTGCCTATTTGCTAAGATGTGTATGTTTTTTAGAATTATATGGTTACAATTCATTTTATTCTTTCAGGCTGTGCAATGGTCTCTGCAAGACAACCTGAGCTTGAGGTGGTGCTTTTATGTACAGATCTAAATTGGTTTTCCATCTTCACTGAGGAGGCAATTCATTCTTCTCTTGCGACAACCACATAGCTGGACAAAATTGCAAAGATCTGTCCTGTGTCGAGTATGACAGCCACGACTCGTGGCTCTCCTGTCGGGGGGAATGACAACCAGGGACAGGCTCCTGATGGACAGTCTCAGCCTCCCCTCCCACAGAATCAGGTAAGCAGCTGACCTTCAGGGCTTTGTGCATAAACCTTCTATGGAATTGCCCTGACATTTTTTCTGATGTATAAGAAAATACTTCAAAAATATTTGATTGGTACAGTAAACCTACTCTTCTAAATGTTGCTTTAAATTTCCGTTAAATATGTAGATATTTACACCTTTGTATACTTCAGTATCTCCTTAGATTTTTTGGTCAGCTGGCAAATTAGACTTGTATCTGTGATGTAGCTTTAAGGCTTTGCTAGTTTGTAGCATGCTCATTACTGTGTCAATATCAGTCGGTTTATTGGGAGCAGAAGGTTTGCATTTTGAGGACAAATGGAATAATGGGGTAAAAGGCCAGTAATCTACACTCAATGGGCAGTCAAAAGCCACAACGCATGGAAATCAAATCTACGGGCATGGCTTTCTGGACTTTGGCATTTGCCGTTGGGGAGGGGGAGAGTGGTTAATGCTTCCCCCACATCTAGGTACAATGTACCACTAAATTGATGCAAATTTCTGGATCTCCAAAATGTGGAAGCTACCCATGTGTTAAAATTTGTGATGGTCACTATTTTGATGAAAACTTACTCCACCATAGTTAAACAACTTATAGAAAAACAAAAACAAACAATACGTTTGTACAGCGCCTTTCACGTCAGGAGGATTTTCCAA
This sequence comes from Callorhinchus milii, assembly GCF_018977255.1. Classification (NCBI taxonomy): domain Eukaryota; kingdom Metazoa; phylum Chordata; class Chondrichthyes; order Chimaeriformes; family Callorhinchidae; genus Callorhinchus; species Callorhinchus milii. The sequence goes on from NW_024704745.1 coordinate 51,662,615, forward strand.
GGTGCTGAACAGCATAGAATAATACAGTGTTCACAAGTTTTATTATTGAAAGAGTATTTAGTGTATGGAATATTCGTATTTATCTGTGAACGTTCACTTAGTCCAGGACTCTGTATGGATAGTGAAAAAATATCATTGGTATTGGGAGTTGGAGGCTTGCTCTTTGTGAACATGTTGAAATGTCATATGGTCACATGGTACTGCAGTAACAAAAACAACAAAATTACATTTATAGAGCGCCTTTCACATCGGGAAGATGTCCCAAAGCGCTGAACAGTCAAGTGTCGGGGCCCGAGCATGGCGGGCGTGGGTAGGGGGGAGGGAAGGCAGAGAGGTGGGAGGGAGACCAAAGGCACGGTCGAAGAGAAGGGTCTTAAGACTGGCCTTAAAGGAGGCAAGGGAGGAAGCGAGGTGGAGGGACTATGGGATGGAGTTCCAGAGTGTGGGGGCAGAGAGGCTGAAAGCCCGGCCACCGATGGTCAGGCAGAAGACATGGAGCAGGCCGGAGCCCGCTGAACGGAGGGAGTGGGCAGGTTGGTAGGGAGTCAGCAGGTCAGAGAGGTAGGAGGGGGCAAGGCCATGATGGCCTTAAAGGTGAGGACGAGGATTTTGTACTCGATCCTCAGGGAGATGGGGAGCCAGTGGAGTCGGGCGAGGATGGGAGTGATGGGGTCACAGAGCCTGGTGCGTGAGAGTACACGAGCTGCAGTTTTGGATGATCTGTAGCTTGTGAAGGGAAAAGTTGGGAAGGCTGATGAAGAGGGAGTTCCCGTAATCGAGCCTTGATTTGACGAATGCATGGGTGAGGCAGTGGCGGAGTTTGACAATGCGGAGGTGGTGGCAGGCAGTTCCTGTCATGGCGCGGATGAGGGGGAGAAAGGACAGTTCAGGGTCAAACAAGATACCCAGGTTCCTGAATGGCTTAGTGAGGTTGAGTATGCAGCCGTGGAGGTTGATGCTGCCAGTGCCTGAGGTGTGGAGGCGCTGGCTCGAGCCAATCAGGAAGGCTTCGGTCTTGCTGACTTTGAGTTGGAGAAAGTTGTCCAGGACTTGATGTCGGACAGGCAGTCGGTCAGGACGCCAGTAGTGCTAGAGTTGCGAGTGGAGGCAGAGAGTTAGAGTTGGGTGTCATCCGCATACACATGGAAATTTACCCCATGTCTGCGGATGATGTCACCAGTAATATTGAATATTGATATGCTATCTTTGTACTAAAATTGCTGCACTTTTTTCCCTATTTTAGTAAAGCTGAAATTGTGCACTCATGAAGTTGGCTGCTTTTTTGCTTCATAATTTTGATTGGCAGGCGCCAAAGAGTACTGGGCAAAGTGTGCGTCATGAATATTAATACAGTAAAACTCACATACGTCTTATCTTTATAAATCGTATAATAGCTTAAGTTGTACATGCACCTATTCAGTTACTTATCAAAACAACTTAGATTTCTTTGCACTAGTCGTATTAATCATCACCCAACTCGCAGTGCTGCTCCCTCGTCTCTATTACTCCCGCGCTTACTGGCTGCATTGAATCTCAGGGATTGACGTCCTGATCTGTTGCTGCATGTGTACTTAATGGCCTGGCCGGCTGCATTGAGTTGTCTACATAGTCTTAGTCCGTCGACACATGCACAGAAGAACGTCATTTTATGCAATTCCAATGCTCGCAGATAAATGTGTATGCTTCGTCTGGTTAAGGCACATAGAATCACAGGAAACCGTTTTGATCCATCAGTGCATGGGCATTTATTGGCTGGAGTGACAAACTATCGCATGCGCACTTACTAGTTGCATTGAACTGTGCATTTGCTGTGTAGATTATTGATTTCGTTGGATTTTGTATGACTTATACAAGTTTGCCTACTATTTGGAATTGGGGTAAGTCATATTAAATGTTATAGTCCCAATTGATACAACTTATGTGAGTTTTATTGTATTATGTGTTTCTGAAACCTAACACCTGGGTATTCCTGCAAATATTCTATATTGATGTTTCCCGGGGTCAAGTGTTTCCAAATTGGTTCTCAGGCAGATTTAAGATTTTCTCCCCCCCCCCCCCCTATTAAACTCGGTAGATTTTATCCAGGGTGTAGATAACTGCCCATTCAGGCTTTGGCTTGCAGGGTTGAGGACTTGTGTCTCTTAGCAGTATTAATAATGAGCAACTTGGCTTTGAATAATTTCAGTCCTGGTTATATTCTACTTCCCGTTCTTTTCATTCCCCCCCACCTCCCAACAAACATCCCAGGAAGAACTATTACTTCTGGAGACTACTTTTCAAAGTATTTCTTTTGGATTATTTTGTTTAATGTGCCAATTGATAAATGCGCAAAGTGAAAGAAGTCAACATAAACTTGCTGTGTAGTTAGCGATGTGAAAGATGATCAATGAAACTGCCCGAAACTGAAATTGAGTTAAATCCCCCACCCATTACCCCACAGAGAATGCAACATTTTTAAGTGTGTTTATCTTTTAAATGAACTTCAAGGAATGAAAATCTTTTTTCCAATATGAAGTACATGTCTGCTCTTGATGATCACTGTCTTAGACTTTTCATGTGAATAATGAAATGTTAATGTTGCCATCGTAACACGTTCAAAATCGTTACATTTAGTAAAGGTTCAAAATGTAAATTCTTATTTGTCATATTAATGTAACTGAATCAAAAGTGACTATTCTGCTGATCTGAGGCCAATGACATACTTGATATTTCTTTTATGCTAAACTATATAAAGTAGCAATACTCTGCTCAAAGAAATATATGCATAAAAGACGAAGAACAAATAGAGCATTATTGATCTGGACAAGTATTCACTTTCATCCAAATAAAGTGATATGTAACCTTCAGATCCTCTCTATTCATCCAATGCATTGAGGTAATGCACGTCCATCCAGTGTGTTTCGTATTCACTTCTGAAAAGTCCACAAGAATTGATGAAGACAATGTTGTTGTGGCAGTGATGAACTAAGTGGGAGGCTAGTTTCTGGTTTGGAGGAGAATGAAGTGGTAGGGGTTGGGGGGCGGAATGCTTCTGAATTCCAAATGCAGATAAGAAAGTAAGATTGTGTGTAGTCTTTTCTTGAATGATTATGGACTGAAACACATCTTAAACTGCTTTGATCTCATTCATTTAATATTGCGCTTGAATAAATAAAGTTATTTAAATATAGGAAAATAGTAAGCTCTCAGAATCGGTTGTATGTATTAATTTAAAATTCAATGTGTTTTTGCAACAGACTTCCTCTCCCAACACATCGAGTGAGAATTCACCAGTGAGCCCTCCTGATGAACAAGGTCAGGGTGATGCTCCTCCTCAGCTTGAGGAGGAGGAGCCTGCATTTCCTCACACTGATTTGGCAAAGCTGGATGATATGATAAATAGGTATGTGCATTTGGGGCTGAATATTTAAGAATAGTAGGATTTTTTTTGTTCAGAAGTGCAACATATTTTTTCTTTTGTAACTTTGTTTCAGACCCCGTTGGGTGGTTCCAGTTTTGCCCAAAGGTGAATTAGAAGTTCTTCTAGAAGCTGCTATAGATCTTAGTAAAAAAAGTAAGTTTTTGGAACTATATCTTTGAAAATTACAGGAGTGTGCACTTTAATGTGTTGGTGGGTTGACTATTGCAATCTTTTAATCACATTTCAGTGATTGAGATAAATTAATTGACTTGGATATTGAATACAAGGGTATAATGGAATCTTTTCAAAATTGTTTTTAACCTAGTTATATTGTTATGCCATTTGAAAACAGACTTGCGTTGTCAGATATGTTGTCCTTTGGTTGACAGGCCAGAAATATTATTATGTAAATGTGAATAACGCTGTAAAACAGAATAACGCTGTTCGTCTTTTGAAGGGGACTTTGAGTTCACAATGAACTGTAACACTGCAATGGTAGGGGAGTACCTAACTGAGGGGAAGTCTGCCTCTTTGAATTTCTCCTCGTGACCTGGCCAACAATTCTACAGATTAATTAGTCATTTACTTCATTGACTGTCTGTGGGATGTTGCTGTGCACAAATTTGTTGCCTGCCAATATATTTTGAGCTGCAACAATTAGACATTGTCAAAGTTGTAAGTGCAATGTCAAATGCAAGGATTATTATTTACAAAAACAAATGCACAAATGTTTATTCATATCTGTAAAACAATCAACAAAATATTTGAATGAGATATCAAGAGGATTGGAAAGCTGAAAACTGGTTGGCAGGAAGTTGGAAGGAAAACCTGCAAGTTGATTGTATTCTGTGATAGAGAAAGAAAGTTAATTGGCAGATTGACTTCAATGTAGAAAAATGCAAGGTAATGCATGTTTGACAATAAAAGTACATGAATACAACATGAAGAGATAAGCATTGAAGAAAATGTATTGTTATTAATCATACACTAAAGACTTCCTTTCGATGTTCATCTACTGTTATGTTAACCAATTGAATACTGAATTGCATTTTGAGATCATTTGAAGCAAGTCAAAAGAAGTTGCCAAAACCTGTATAGATCACTCTGGGATGTTTTGGACATTCTGCCTTTAAAATAACATTGGAGAGGGTTAAGAGAAAAGTGATTTTAGATTTGGATATTATTGGATACTCGCAAAGTTGAACTTGTTCGGATTAGAAAAGAAAATATTGACATGAAAATGATCCAGGAGGTTTTAAATTGATAGTTAGTAATAATGTAGGTATAAACTGACACAAAACGGAATCAGTGGGCATTTTTTTAAAGAAGCTGTCCATTTAGAAAAATTCTTAGTGTATTAAGTACTGTATATGCTGAAGATGACTAACAATACCGGTTTGAATGTTTTATCAATTAATTCTGTCAATGATAAGAATGGCACGAGCTTGAAAACAGTCTTAAGAGTATATAATATAAACAGATATTACATGGGACACAATGATTCCCATGCTGATTGGGTGGTCTTGATGGTGAATTAATGGAATGAGGAGGACAGGTTTTATTAGTGGAGAAATAAATGCTTGCATTTGATATGGCGCCTTTCATATCAGAAGAAGTCTTAAAACACTTCACAGGATCTGCTGCAAAGTGTTGTGACTGTGTATATTGTATGCGAACACAGTGGCCAATTTGTGCTCAGCAATGTCTCATGAATAGCCATGAAGTGAATAACCAATTCCACCTGGGGAATGGTTGGCCAGGATAATGGGAGAAATTGCCTTCCCTTTAACGTCTGTGAGAACTTGGTTGAATATCTTCCGATGGACGGCACAGGAAAGGAACAATGCAGCACTCCCACAGCACTGCATTGAAGTGCCAGCCTCACAGTAAGTTCAAAGTCCTGAAGTGGGGTTTGAATCTCCAGCCTTCTGACTCAGAATGCTAGAAACTGACATCTAAAAGTGAGGATCGATGTTTTTTGGGTCCAGGTCACGTTTCTTCCATGTGATGGAATATTGTATTTGCTTTATATGGAAGCAACTTCATGGAGTCCTGACCCTGCTCTAAAAAACAGGTTAGTTGGTTTATTCAGCAGGTCTTTTCCTGACTGCCACAGACTTAGTTGTGTTCAGGAGAGTGAGGGAAGAAATCTAGAATGATTACCATGAAGTTGAAACCATGCATCATTTATTGGTTTGGCTTACTTGGTAGGAATCTCACTTCTGGCTCAGTGGTTGCAATGGATACACACTCCACAACAGGAATTGGATTAATAATCCCAACTGCAGTACTGAGGGAATGCTTCATTGTTGGAGGGGCCAAGCTTGTCTTTTGCACCTCAATTACTACAACATGAAAAGCAGAGATGTTAATGTGATGGTGAAATCTAGAACATTTCCTGGAAAACTGATAGCTGCATTTTAAATATATTTGTTGGCAAAACCTAATATTTTCAAGTATATCGGGCAAGTGATAAGGCAATTTAAAAGATCAGAATTTTTGGAGACCTAATTGAAACGAAATGCTTTTGAGAGCTTAGATGTTCTTTCTTTTAGGAATGTAGGAGCAGGAGGCTATTCAGCCCATCTAGTCTATTTTGTCATTGTCCAGTGAAAACAGAATTCACTGGAGAATTGAATTGTTAGCATTTGCTATGCTTTCAGTGAGAATCTTGGTGGTTTTGTAAATCTTGGTTTAGATGAGCTGTTAGTTTTAAGCTCCCCTTCAGTTTCTGGGTTTCCTTTATCACTGGTTATGAGGGCTTCAGGTACTTTTGTTTACACCACGGGTTTTTAGCAAGCAAATATAACCAAATGCCCTTGAGCTTCGTGTCCAAGACATTAATCGCATGTGCTTCTTAAGGTATTCTTTATTAACCCAAGTCATTATAGAGCAACTCCAATAATGAGATTGACTCTAGGATGACATGTGACTTTATCGCTTAAAACCTTGCTCTCTTGTATCAATTTGAATCAATCTTTTATATTTATACATCTTAATCTGGTCTGCTTCATGTCCCTGATCCCATCATCGACAGGCGGGCCTTCGGCCACTCTGCCCCCACCCTCTGGAACTCCATCCCGCACTCCCTCTGCCTCTCCTCCTTCCTTGCCTCCTTCAAGACACGTCTCAAGACCCTTCTCTTCGACCATGCCTTTGTCACCCTCCTTCCACCCTCCCCGATCCTGACCCTAGGCTTGGTTCTGAAACACTGATTATCCAATGCCTTGGGAAGTCCTCCCGATGTGAAAGGTGCTATACAGATGTGATGTTGTTGTTAATTCAGAGCAAATGTATTATTGTGACTAAATTGCTGGGTGTTGCTGAATTAAGCTTTTGTGCCACATAATAATAATAATTCTTGCATTTGATGTTGTGCCTTACCCAAGCACTCTGAGATGCTATCTATTATTTTTTTTTGGGGGGGAGAGATTATTACCCCCGGAAAAGCAATCCGGCAATCGACTAATAGCCGATTTCTACTTACTGCAAGGTAAACAGGTCTGTGGAGTAAGGAAACTTACACCCTGCCCGAGAATCGAACCCAGGTCCTCTCGCTTTCGATTTGAGTACTCTAACCACTAAGCTACAGGACTCCACAATAATAATAATAGTCCTTGCATTTGATATAGTCCTAACTGAGACATCTCAAAGCGCTTCACATAATAAATTGTCAAGTGTAGTGAGTATATTTTGTAATTGTAATTGCTGGATCAATTGGGTGTAAATGTGTTTTGATTTTAACTTCTCAAATATGTTAAATTGAAAGTGATTCCAGAAAATCAACTGAATATAATTTTCTTTCTGTTTTCAAGGCCTTGATATTAAGAGTGAAGCATGTCAACGCTTTTTCCGTGATGGGCTCACAATTTCCTTTACAAAAATTCTAACAGACGAGGCTGTGAGTGGTTGGAAATTTGAGATCCATGTAAGTATTCTCTTGTGCAACAATAAGTGTTTATGCCTTTGTTTTAAATTTATTTTTGTTTAAAATGCTCTCTGTTCAAAATGAGGAATTCTGCCCTTTTTCTTGTACAAAGGATATTTAGTTCAGTTGACTTCCCAAAAAATGCTCCATGCATTATATACAAAATATATTGCATCTCTTCCTAATTTGACCAACTTCTCCTATGCATTTGACTACAAAATGCAGTACTACACTTTACTACAACAACAACTTGGATTTATACAGCGGCCTCCACGCCAGATGGCGTCTCAGAGCGCTTTACAGTAACGGATCCCGGGGCCGAGACAGGGGGAGGGGGAGGAAAGTGACCAAAAGCGCGGTCGAAAAGAAAGGTCTTCAGCCGAGCCCTGAAAATAGGAAGAGAAGGGGTGAGGCGAAGGGAGAGAGGGAAGGAGTTCCAGAGCCTTGGGGCATAGTGGCTGAAAGCCTGGCTGCCGAAGGTGAAGCGGAGGACTCTGGGGACAAGGAGCAGGCTACTTTATACACTTTACAGTATATCATTTGAAGTGCTTTGAGATCTTCCCACGTGTAAGGTGCTATATCAAATGTAAGGATGATTTTTTTTAATCTAGCTCATATAGTAGCCGCTTTGATCAGTTGATTTTCATTGATCAAGGATCTATATTCTAAAAAAATAATAATTTGGGGAACACTCAACATTATTTACAAACAGAAAAAACAATCAACCTTTTTTTCTTTGAAACTTAGTTTGGGTCAGATGAAATTCTGAATTATGCTGGCCTTAAACACAGTGTAGAAAAGAGAAGCAGTGGAAAGGTGATCTGTATTGTTGAAATGATCTGAAGCTTGTCTATGCTGTAATGAATGCAAGAAACTGATTGTTGCGTGACTTAATTATAATTGTAATACAACAGAAAACTGTAAAATTTCATACCTTTTTCTTTTTTAGCGATGTATTATAAACAATACTCATCGCCTCATAGAACTGTGTGTGGCCAAGCTATCCCAGGACTGGTTTCCCCTTCTTGAACTCCTTGCTATGGCCTTAAATCCTCACTGCAAGTTTCATATCTACAATGGTACACGTCCCTCTGAGACTGTTCCTGCTGGAGTCCAGCTGGCTGAGGATGAACTCTTTGCACGTCCTCCTGACCCACGCTCACCCAAGGTTTGGAGAATTTACCTTTTGCATCTGAATGCCAACATTTAAGTAAACAAGGTTGGCTGTCTTAGCACAGAATACTTCAAGTCCAAGTATAATACTGGCCTTTCACAGATAATTTGGCTAGATGGATGGTTTTCATCTGAATACCAACTTGGTGGTGGTCAGTGCTGAAAATTTACAAATCATGATGTTCATGGCTGTTCATGGCACATTGTTGTTGTGCATTAATTGACTGCTGCGTTCACCTGCAAAATACATGGTCACTGCATTGTACAGTAAATCCTGTGAAACACTTTGAAACCTTGCGATGGCATGATAAGGTGCAATAAGCAAATATAAGGATTATTATTAAATGCAGAAGATAAACCATTAGCTGTTTCAATTTTAATTTCTACAGGGCTGGCTTGTGGATCTTATCAACAAATTCGGGACATTAAATGGTTTTCAGATTCTACATGATCGATATGTCAGTGGTTCAGCATTGAATGTTCAGATAATTGCAGCTCTCATCAAGTAAGTACATATAGACATATATATATATATTTAAACATGTTATTGCTTCGAGCTATGTAAGCTGTTGAGGGATAGGGAAGAGAGAGTACTTTATTGTTTTATTGTACGTCAGATGATGCAACATGTTGTTGCTTTTTAGGATATTTAAGCAAGTAACCAAGCTCAAAAGATCTAAACGGGGCTAAATCAACAGAAGCCTGAACTAATCAAAGTGACGATGCTTGTGTTGAGAAATTCTTTTCAAGTTCAGCTTTGAATATTCCAATGTCCTGCTCATTGGACTCCCCAACTTCTCCCTAGCTGCAGACCATCCAGAACTCTGCAGTCCATGTCCTCTGCACTTCTTATCCCCCATAGATCAAATTGAAGATCCTCGTCCTTGCATTCATATTTTCCATGGCCTCACCTCAAGCTATCTCTGCAAACTGCCTACAATCTTATGGACCTGGCCGCTCCCTCTGCTCAGCGAATACTGGCCTATTTAATGTCCCACGCCTGATCCACCCGATTGCACAGAGAATATCTGAGTATGTAATTGTGTATGGAGAGGAGGACTGCATTCAAAGAATAAAGACAACTTGACTACTAATATATCATTGTTGGACTTTTATAATGATGAATCCTGTGAATTTAGGAAGATTGGTTCCTGTAATTTAATGCATTTTTTCAGTTTTTGTCGGGGTTAGCAGTTTCTTAAGAACAGTTTATTAAAATCATGAATGTTAATGAAGATTTTTTTCTATATATTCCTTCTAGACCATTTGGACAGTGTTACGAATTCCTTACCCTACATACGGTGAAGAAATATTTCCTTCCAATAATAGAAATGGTTCCCCAGTTTCTTGAAAATCTAACAGATGAGGAGCTGAAAAAGGAAGCAAAGAATGAAGCCAAAAATGATGCTTTATCCATGATAATCAAATCATTGAAAAACTTAGCTTCTCGGGTTCCTGGACAGGAGGAAACTGTCAAAAATTTAGAAATATTTAGATTAAAAATGATACTGAGGTAAATATAGGTTTTATTTTGTCTTTATTAAAATTTCTTGTAGTTCCTTGTACTTACTTCAATTTGTTGTTTTTAGGTTATTACAAATCTCATCTTTTAACGGAAAAATGAATGCACTAAATGAAGTTAACAAGGTGATTTCCAGTGTCTCTTATTATACACATCGCCATGGCAGTCCTGAAGAAGAAGAATGGTTGACAGCAGAGAGAATGGCAGTGAGTAATTCACTTGGGTTTTATGTGTGTGATTTTTATGATAAATTTGGGATACAATATTATGTACTGTTTACAAGTGGATTTTTATGGATTTTGTGCTGAAAATGAGAATTCTTATCTTCTCTATTGGTCTTAAGCACTCCTGGATAACTACTTAGATGCAACTTGATATTTCTCAACAAGTGTTCAAATCTTAGAACATGCAATTCATTAGCTGGAGGATAAGATTTAAGCTAATTTGAAAAAAGCAAATGTTTGGATGTTACATTGGCTATTAGAGCATCTCACACTATTAAAGTGTAACTGTGTTCCATAACGTTTTCTGTTATAGGAGTGGATCCAACAGAATAATATCTTGTCAATTGTACTGCGTGACAGTCTGCATCAACCACAATATGTGGAAAAACTAGAGAAGATACTTCGCTTTGTTATTAAAGAAAAAGCACTCACCCTCCAGGATCTCGACAACATTTGGGCAGCGCAGGTGAGGAAAAAAAATTCTAATTTTGAACTTTGTTGATCGATAAATATAACTGCGTTTTACACAGGTGGTCTTATTTAACAAAGTAACTGTTTCACAGTGATCTGCACTTGATCAGCTGATTGAATTTAATGAATGTAAATCATGTACTGTATGAAAAAGCTGGATAGATGCAATTAATGGTACAATTAATATTTTCAAAAAGAGAATTTCATTATGCAACAGTTATTTTGAATAGATTTCGTAAGATTAATTTTTTCCTACTATTGAGTTGAACTGTTTTTCATTTTTATTTTCTCAAATTAGGACAGGTATGATATTCCTGTAACCTCATTTCAAAGTTTCAGATTTAACCTGATTTAATAAGAGCTTGCTAATCAGAAACTAAGTTATATTTGGAACACAAGCATTACGGGAACCGTGTATCTGTCCCATTCACACATCACCATAAACCCTAAAAGCTGTCTTGTCTTTTACCTTAAACAGCAGAGATTGTAGCTATGTGTACTTGTGCTTATGAACACATGCTAATTGAGCAGTTTTATTTCAGGCCTACATATCACTTTCATGGAAAAAGGTGTTTTTCTGATTCTGAAAGGTTCTTTTAAGTCAAAGGGATGGTTTGTTGCTAATATTGCATATGAAATGAACCAGATTACAATTGTATTTTGCAGTGTACCTTTAAGGAGTATTTGCTGTGGGGACACTGTTCCTTTTCTAGCTGATTTTAATTGTATGTATGGTGCTGAAGTTAAAAATTAATTGTTAAAGGATTGATTTTTATTATGCCGTGTACAATTTAGATAGAGCAACCCCATTTTAATGTGCCTCATCGAAATGCAACTCTTGTATATCTGCCTAAATTTTGTCTACCATCTATGCCCAATCTGCAAAGATATCTGACCTTCTGAAGTTTTTTTTTAACTACTCCAAATTTATGGGTCTGCAAATGTTGATGTTATACCCCCTAAACTGAAGTTTTTAAAAAAAAAAGAATATTGGTCCTAATGCTGGCGCTTATGGTGGTTTACCTTCATTCATTTTGCAAAACATCTATTTATCCTTTTTTCTATTCTTTAGCCACATTTCTTTATTCATTTTGATACCTTATGAAATCATTCATGTATTTAGCTGAAGAAAATGAATTTTATGGGAAATAGCTTTTTCAGTTCCGTTGAGATGAATGTGAGAAGATGTAGATGATGATGTGTTCATTTGTTGTATTTGTTATGAACTAGGTCAATGTTCTATTCTGTAGCTAAGTTTGATGAGATTCAAACATATCTGTTACTAATTAATATGTTAGTTAGCTGTAGTGAAAGTGCAGACAACCTGTCACCCAGAAGGTTGGTTCTTATTGTCTGTTATCCCCTCAAGCAACTTTCACGCAATGCAAGTGAATACAACTATTTTACCAGAAATAGATTTGTTTAATTAAGCTTTCAGTTCCTTTAAAAAGGAGAAAGCTGTAAATGAACATTTGTTGATTGCAGGTTCATATTCTGCAATGGAGTTGTAAATTTGTTAGTTGATTGGTGGATCACTTTCTGGGGATGGTAATCCCTTCAAAAAATAATAATAATTTGGTCACTCAATCCACGACTGTTTGTGGAATACTGCTGTGCGCAATTGGCTGCCGTGTTTCGCCCACAAAATATAGTCAGTTCACTTTAAAGTATATTTTGTGAAGTGGTTTGAGACGTCTCAACAACATGATAAAGCGTTTTATCAAAATGTATTAATAATGCATGTATTAATTATTATAATGTACACATGTATGTTAAAGAGTTTCTTTAAATGATACACAGGAATTCCTTTTTTTGTTTTAAAATACAGGCTGGTAAACATGAGGCAATTGTGAAGAATGTCCATGATCTTCTTGCAAAATTGGCTTGGGATTTTTCTCCTGAACAACTAGACCACCTCTTTGATTGCTTTAAGGTAGCTTTGAAGTTTTAAAAAAAATTAATTGATGAATTCAATTATTTAAATTCTGTTCATTATTTAAAATGTTTTCATTCAAGGCAAGTTGGACAAATGCAAGTAAAAAGCAACGTGAAAAGTTGTTGGAACTCATCCGTCGCCTTGCTGAAGATGACAAAGACGGTGTGATGGCACATAAAGTGTTAAACCTCCTGTGGAATTTAGCACACAGTGATGACGTGCCTGTTGATATTATGGATCAGGCTCTTAGTGCACACATCAAAATCCTGGATTACAGCTGTTCACAGGTAAACAAGGCATTGGGCTGCTGGAGGAGATTCTCAAGGGATTGCTTATTCCTGTTGTGCTGAATAATCTAAATCAGTTTTGCTTTAATAGAAAGCTAATTTCTGATTGCTGTTTCTATTTGCTTCAAAAGCAAGCTATCTTTTGATAAGAGCAGACAATGCTCAGTTTAGATGATATAGGTTGATGTTATCTTTTTCTTGAATCATGGGTAAATGAATGGAAATGATTGACATCTGATGATTTAGTTTCAATTCATTTGAACATTACACTAATAATTCTGTAAACATTGTTAGGATCGCGACACACAAAAGATACAGTGGATAGATCGTTTTGTGGAGGAGTTGCGTACTAATGACAAGTGGGTAATTCCCGCACTGAAACAGATTAGAGAAATCTGCAGTTTATTTGGAGAAGCACCGCAGAATTTGAGGTAAGATTGAATCATTTCTAATATACATCAGGAATTGAGATGTGCTTAATCTGATTTTAGCAGGAAGACTTCCTTAGATTCGAACATTAATTAGAGTCCAGTATATGGAAAATGCAATGTAGTTTGATTTGGAGCTTTTGGGAATTGTATGTGCGAAAAATCCAGTTGAGGAAAAGACAAATTCGGTTATGATGTTCTCCCTATCAGCACCAAACTAACGTCACCATTGAGCATAGGTGTTCAAAATTGTTTAAATAGCGTGTTCCACATGTTGTAATCTGAGCACAGCTATACACTTTATTTTTGATTATAGGCCAATTTCAAATATTCACGGGTGATGTTAAGAAGGTTCCATTCTACTTTGTAAGCAAACCACTTAAATTCAGCATTAAAGGGATTCAGTTGCCAACCAGTTGAGATGTGCTGTAAATTATTGTTTGATGCCATAACGGGGATATATATGCAGACTGTTAACATTGCTGCTGTTTTACTATATTGGCAAAGATAATACTTGGAGAATATTCTATGGTTTGAGTTGAAAGAAAAATGCAATTTGTTTCTCAAATTTCCTTTGTGGGATTTGAATTAAAAATCTGCATTTTAACACTTTCAGGCTGGGAATTATAGTTGGAACCTCTTAATAAATTAGAACCTTTTTCGGCACAAAAAAAACTATTTCTATTGCATAGAAGGTTTCGAAACTTGTCTTGAAACCAAACATCAATGTAAGCCTGCCAGCGAGTTATAGTTCTTTGGATAGCAAACAAAGCTAAGTCACAATGATGAAATTGATTTATGGGACAGTTTTAAGACCGATTTGTGCAACACTCCAGATGTAGTTGTCCTGTGAGCCATCAGTCTCTGTGCCACTTGGATTATTTTAATATTACTGATTTGATACTTATTGCAAGCATTTTACTGGTGTTTCATTTTTATCCAATCATAATTGGATGGATCACAACACAATATAAATTTATATTTATATTGTGCCTTTCACTTTGAGAGGAAGCTGAATATGCTGGACAGGCTTAAGATTTGCACCCGAGCTGCGGGTGGGAGCCAAGGAGTTGAGGGAGGCAGAAAGTGTGGTCAAAGAGGAAAGCCTTAAGGTGGACCTTGAAGGAAGGATAGGGCGAGTCGAAGGGACTCCAGGATGGAGTTCCAGAAGGTGGGGGCAGATGTGCTGAATGCCTGACTGTCAATGGTGGAGCAGTGGGTGTGAAGCAGGCAGGTACTGGATATTTTTAAAGTTTTTCTGGAACAATATATTTTTGCAAATAAAAATATTTTGCAAATTAAAAATAAGGTCCACACCTTCAAACTTGTCTCCCACTCCTCTCTCACCACCACTATAACCCACATGAAACTGACCACCTGCTCCCTCGACCTCATCCTTACCCCACTCCTTAGCTCCCATCTCACCCTCCTTGCCCCTCTACTCACAGACATTATAAACCTCTCCCTGTCCGTTAGTACTGTTCCCATCACATTAACAACGGCCGTCATCACTCCTATCCTTAAAAAAAACCCTCTCGGGACGCATCACTGCTCTCAAACTACTGCCCCATCTCCAATCTACCTTTCCTCTCCCAAGGTCCTGGAACGAGTTGTTGCTTCCCAGCTTTGCTTCTTCCTCTCCAACCACTCCCTTCACGAACCCCTCCAATCGGGTTTCTGTGCTGTCCACAGCACAAAAACAGGCCTGGTCAAAGTGACAAATGACATTCTGTCCATTTGCGACCAGGGCTCCCCCTGCCTCCTCGTCCTCCTTAATCTCTCTGCTGCTTTCGACACCGTTGACCATTCTATCCTCATCTACCGCTTCTCATCTCAACCTTCACAGCTCTGTCCTTGACTGGTTCAGATCTTACCTCTCGCACCGCTTCTACTTCATTTCCACAAACAGTTACTCCGCTAGCCCTTGTAACGTCTCGTGTGGCGTTCTTCAGGGCTCTGTCCTCTTCAATAGCTATATGCTCTCTCTTGGTGACATCATCCGCAGACATGGGGTCAACTTCCACATGTATTCTGATGACACCCAACTGTACCTCTCTGCCTCCACCCTTGACTCTAGGACCACTGTTGTCTTGACAGAATTTCAATCAGACATCAAGTCCTGGATGAGAGCTAACTTTCTTCAGTTGAACGTTAACAAGACCGAGGCTCTCCTGATTGGCTCCCGTCAACGTCTCCACACCTCAGGCGCTGACAGCATCAACATCCATGGATGCTCATTCCACCTTACGAAGCCAGTCTGGAACCTTGGTGTCAACTACCTTTCTAACCCACATCCTTGCCATGACCCACTCTGCCTTCCTCCCCACCTCCGCAACATCGCCTGGCTCTGCCACTATCTCACACCACAGACTGCCAAAATCCTCGTGGAGTCCTGTAGCTTAGTGGTTAGAGCACTCGCTTTGCAAGTGAGAGACCCGAGTTCAATTCCAGGCAGGGCGAAACTTTGGGCAAGTTTCCTTACTCCACATGCCTAATAATAATCCCTCCAAAACAAAAACAATAATAAATTGGTCATTTTCAATCCATGACTGTTTGTGGGACATTGCTGTGCGCAATTGGCTGCCGCGTTCGCCCACAAATATACAGTCAATTCACTTTACAGTATATTCTGTGAAGCGCTTTGGGACGTCTAGAAGACGTGAAAGGCGCTATATCAAATGCAAGGATTATTATATATGCATTCATTACATCGGGGCTTGATTATTCGAACTCCTTGCTTGTCAGCCTCCCCAACTCCTCCCTCCATAGGCTGTAGATCATGCAGAACTCTGCAGCCCATGTCCTCTCCCACACTGGGCTCTGTGACCCTATCATCCCCATCCTCACCCGACTCCACTGGCTTCCCATCACACAAAGGATACAGTTCAAGATCCTGGTCCTCACCTTCAAAGCTCTCCATGGTCTTTCTCCCCCCTACCCCTGCAACCTCTTAAGCCCCTACCATCCTGCCCACTCCCTCCGCTCAGCGGACTTCGACCTGCTTCACATCCCCCACCTCGCCCGCCCCACCGTTGGCGGGTGGGCCTTCTGCCACTCTGCCCCCACCCTCTGGAACTCCATCCCGCAGTCCCTCCTTCAAGACCCATCTCAAGACCCTCCTCTTCGATCGTGCTTTCGATGACTCTCCTTCCCCTCCCTACCCTCCACCCTCCCCCATTCTAACCTCCAGCTCAGGTCCGGAATTCTGTCTGTCCAGTGCCTTGGGACGTCATCCCGACGTGAAAGGCACTATGCAAATGTAATTTTGTTGTTGTATTGAAAAATCTATTTAAACTACAGGCTTATATTGAATCTCAAGTTCCGATGTTTTATTGACAGTATGTTGCAAAAAGGTCTATTTAGCATTGGTAAAAGGTTTTGAATATACATGTTAGATTTGAATGCATTTTTTTTCCCATATTATACAAGTAGTATTTCTAGTTTAGTTCCAAGTATTTATCTGAAGCTTTTACATGAATATGAGGATTCTGAAATGTTCTTACCCACCTTCATCCATGGTATGAATATTAGAAGCAACATCATTGGTCATGTTTATTTTACTGGTTTAAGTCTTGAGATTTATATCTGGAGTGTTGAAATTAAATAACATTGTTCCCTTTTTTAATAGTCAGACGCAACGAAGTCCTCATGTGTTCTATCGTCACGACTTGATTAACCAGCTTCAGCATAATCATTCGCTGGTCACTTTGGTAGCTGAAAACCTCTCAGCATACATGGAGAATATACGGCAGTTTCACAAAGGTAAAATATGTACAGAATCTGTATTGCGTATAATGGCTCATTATGTGAAATGCAGTGTAGAGCACTAAGCAATACCTTGCATCAGGAGTTATGTTGGCACTTCTAAAATGGGGAATTAAGTTATTCCTATTCCATCTTGCCACAAATACTCCATCTTGATATTTCAATAGTTTAATATTGCATTTATACCAAACGAAAAGAACACCTATCTGGAAGGTGAGCAGGTCATAACGTTGATCACGAAACAGAAAATGCTACAACATTAAATTAATGAGTTGGGTTAAAGTTCGTATCATTTGTTCTTTCTAATTTATAATACGCATTTGTACATCTTGCAGAGAACCCAGAATATGATCCACAGACGGTGCAGCCAAGTAGTCGATACAGCCATGTACAAGAAGTTCAAGAACGACTTAATTTCTTGAGGTGAGGACATGGATTTTCATAATGTTTGTGCTAAATAAATCTGCTTTACAGTTAGAAAGTAAATAGCTTCTAGGATTTCGTGCTGATATGGAAAAGACCTATTAAAACACTGTAGTTCGGGTTCATAAAATCGTAAGCAGCGTCTTATGGGGCTCAATTGTTCCTGCACATTGATTCAACGCACCTCGCTGTTTTTTTCCATGCAAATAAAGTTGGCCAAAGGTTTGAAGCAAGTGACACAATTTGAGATGAGACAACTGACTTCCTGCACGCATTTTTAATTTTTTGGTAAATGTTGGGGTCCATCTCCCTATCATGCTATAAGTGAACCGAAGTTATAATAGGGTCTACTGTACATGGTGATTGATTGCAGTCCTTTAATTTGAGCACAACTTCCATCTGGAAAGGTGAGTTGGAATTCACTTTGCAATGTATTCTGTAAAGTGCTTTGAGATGTCTCAATGACGTGATAAGGCGCTATATCAAATGCAAGGATTATTATACTATTATTGGTATTCAGTTCTGCTTTCGCACCAATTCATCTTTTTTATTAGAGGATGTCTGTTTTCTTTTTGAATTATTGCTCCTGCCCTGTGAGGTGGCACTAGTGGCAGTTGAAATATTTAACAAGTTTGAGAAGTCACAGCATCGGTCTGCAGTGCAAAGCTGCACACAGCATAAATTGATTATTTCAAGGCTATAAGAATGGCTGAAATGGGATCATTTCCACTGTTACATTATTGAATTCTCTTATGAGATTGGAATTACAGCAGCCTGCTTAGACAGAGTGGAGGGAGCTTCATTCTGCTTTGGCTGTACTTGTGCTGGCAGGCAATTGATAATTAATGAAAACTTTCATTTCCTAGAACCGACCCATCAATATTTTTTTGATCAGAAAACCTTTGCCATGCTTGATAGCCAAACCAGACTGAGAGTTCCAAGGAGCAAAGAAATAAACCCGACAATTGGAAGCCATCCATTGATTCAAGGATTAATTTAGCATTTAATTACCTTTGTGAATATTTACAAAATATTAAGGAATTGGCTAATTCCGGGTTTTTAAAATGGTGTTTGATGGATTGTTTTGCATAGCAAATTATAGCAATTATTTTCTGAATTTTCTAGATTTCATTAGTATAAATCTTACTGGTAAGCACAGAGTACCAACGACACTGCTTTAATTGGTCATTTTCAATCCACGACTGTTTGTGGGACACTGCTGTCGCAGTTGGTTACCGCATTTCGCCCACAAATATACGGTCAATTCACTTTATAGCATATTCTATGAAGCGCTTTGAGACATCTAGAAGACGTGAAAAGCACTATATCAGATGCAAGGATTATTATTATTAAATTTGCAGGATCTCCAGTTTCTGAGATTTAAATTACTATGCAAAGTAAATTTCTTTCACTTATTAAAAGTACTTTGCAATAAATGGTAATTATTTGTTTTTTGTTGTCAGATTTTTATTGAAGGATGGCCAACTGTGGTTGTGTGCTCCTCAAGCCAAGCAGATCTGGAAGTGTTTGGCGGAAAACGCAGTCTATCTTTGTGATCGTGAAGCTTGTTTCAAGTGGTTTTCCAAGTTGATGGGAGATGAACCTGATTTGGACCCAGACATAAATAAGGACTTCTTTGAAAATAATGTTCTGCAACTGGATCCTTCCCTCCTAACAGAAAATGGAATGAAGTGCTTTGAGCGATTTTTCAAGGCTGTAAACTGTCGAGAAGGAAAGCTTGTAGCCAAGCGACGTGCTTATATGATGGATGACCTCGAATTGATAGGACTGGAGTATCTGTGGAGGGTAAGAACAAAAATTATTATTTTTTAGCTACGAATTTTTAATGGTGATATACTTTAATTTTTTTTACAGTTTACAAGAATTTGTTGCCAAAGAAAACACATTTTGACTTTTGAGATACAGAAAAGATGTCGTTTTTTGTGCTTATATCAGAATTCCTTAGAATATTTGTGGAGTCCTATAGCTAAGTGGTTAGAACACTCGCCTCTCATGCGAGAGACTTGGGTTTGATTCCCAGCAGGGCGAAACCTTGGGCAAGTTTCCTTACTCCACACGCCTAATAGTAATCCCTCAAGAAAAAAACAAAAATAAATTGGTCACTTCAATCCCCGACTGTTTGTGGGACACTGCTGTGTGCAATTGGCTGCCGCGTTTCGCCCACAAATATACAGTCAATTCACTTTACAGTATATTCTGTGAAGCACTTTGAGAAGTCAAAGTGAAAAATGCTATGTAATAATAATATCAAATGCAAGGATCATTATTATAATATTACAGCATGGAAATGGGCCATTCGGCCCAACTAATCTGATGATGTTTGTAAACCATATAAACTCCACCACTCCTAATCCCCTCTCCTATACCACTGAAATATGTTGATACTTTATGCGTGAATGACAGTTCCTGACTATTATTTCCACATTTCCACTATCCTCTGTGTAAAGAAATTCCTTCTAAATCCTTTTTAAAACTGCTACTGGCTATTTTATTTATTCAATCCCTCAAAAATAAATTTGGTTACTGACTGTTTGTGGAACATTTCGCCCGCAAAATATATAGTCAATTCATTTTACAATGTATTCTGTGAAGAGCCTTGAAAAGTCTCAACAACATGATTAGGTGTTATATCAAATACAAGGATTATTATTATTTATTATTTTAGATCACAATTTTAAAAACAAAAAGTCAACTTTTAATCGTGCATTAAACCAGTGTATTATACTGTGCAAGCCTTTTGAAAAAAGCGGTGTGAATTATTGAGCTAAGTCATAGACTCTTAGGAGAAGATTGTAAAATTCCTAAGATTGCTACAGTTATTGAGATGAGATTTTGTTCCCTTTTGTTTTCCCACCTGAATATGTGCCCCATATGTACAGATCATAACATTGATCAAGTAGAATAGCATGCATGTTGAGGAGCCATGAACAGACGTTTAGAGCAGAACTTCTCTCCCAGTGGAACAGACTCCCTAGTGAATAACTGAAGTTCGTGGAAAATCAAGGTTCTACTGACAAAATAGTAGTGCATTTGTGAGACTGCAAAGATCATTGCAGAGGATTTTCTATTCTGATGTTGCGTTGTCAGACATGTCTCCTCAGCTTCAGGGAAAACCCACCTACCCCCTCTTCCTTTTGCCGCCTGACCACCAACTCCCCCATTATCCTACATAAAAAATGCTATATAATTGGAAGTTGTTATATAAATGCATGATTCTGCATATTGGCCTTAAAAGTATTTCATGGTTGTATGACATAAGTGCATGAATATTTTATATAACTTAAATAGGTACACTTATAAATTGAGATTTAATGTGCATAAATAGAAATGCAAGTAAATATTGACCTCACACCATATTTAAATTCTGATTAGGCTGAGTCAGGTGTAGGATCTTAAAAAATAGTTGTAATTGTAATGATTTGATTATAGAATCGGTGCTGGCACTAAAGTGGTATAATTGCTGTTTTTGTTATTGTATGTATGGTATAAAAATCAATTGATCAATTTTAAAAGCATGCTTTTAAAATTATGTTGTCTTAATTGCAGTCCATTCTGTTAAAGCAGCTACCTTTATTCAGCAACCACCTACTGTCAACTGGCTTGGATCAGTATCAACCAATTTTCTATAATAAGCCCCTAGATTCAGCAAATACCTGTCTAATGCAACCAGTGACCACTTGTTTTATAGCTCTGTCAGTGTACAGACACTCTTTTCAGCAGCCAGTTCTAAATTAATTTATTGTCAATTTCTGCTGGTCTGGATGTAGACTCCAGCTAGACACCTAGTGCATTTACCAACGGCCACACTAGGCCCACAGCTTCCAACCTCAATGGTGAGTTGGTGTTGGTAAACGTGCTAGGAGTCTAGTGGGAGTCTACATGTAGAACTTTTTGGCTCGCAGAAATTTTCAGACCTGCCTGGTTAACGAAGCTTTACATAAAGGCACTTTGGTTCAGGCCTCTGCTGAAAACAGGTCGACCGTATTTATAATGCCACGTTTAGAATTTAGCTGGTCAGCTGCTAAGTAAATTAGAATTGGGGCAATACTTGCTAACTATTCTACTGTGGTGTGCCTTTCTTCAGCAACAGTTTTGAATATTTTAGATCCAATCTTTCCTGCTATTTTTTTTTGCCACTGAATTTCATTTTCTGGTTTGAGGATACACGGAATAGATGTTTTATCTCCATATAAGGACACCCTAATTTTTTTAAATTCTTACTGATTTACTGACATAAATCTTCATCTTTATTTCCTATTTTGGATGAAGTCATTATGCTTAATTAGTTCATTCTGCATAAAGGATTTTCTGGATAATGGGTACCCGTGCACAACTTTGATCCTCAGATCTGCTTCCTTCCTTGCATATGATATCTGATCAAGACAGTTTTTCTTCATCTTCACCACATTGCCCACCAACACACCGCTACCTCACACCAAACCATCCTTCCTTTCCATTGACTGTCACTCGGGGTCAGACCCCATTCTTAATCCTAAATAAAGGGTGCTTACATGATCTGCGATATGTTGACCTTTCATAGATCTCTCATCTTTGGCGATGATTCTGTTCTCTTATTTTGTGAACGGAATCAATATCAATTGTCACAGGGATCTATATTTGGCTACATGCGCAAGTTTATCTGCCTTGTTCCATAATTTGTGGAAAATCTTGAGAGAGTATCTGGGTAGTTTCCTCCTTGATGATAGCTGAATGAGCTTTATAGTTTTAATCATTAAATGAGAACTGCTTTTGGGCTCTTTTTTTACCCTCTCTGCCCCGTGGTCCCTATCATCTCTGTAAATTGCTTCGAAAGGTTTATCTTGTAAGATGCTATTACAAGTGCACAGTGTTGTTTCTGTATATTTCAGTTGCAGGGATCATTATTTAATATGCTGCAATTTGATCTGAGCACTCAGTACTAGGAAGATACTACTGAAGACGATTCGAGTGCAAGGAAGTCACAATTGAGTTACAGTTGTAGTTTCATCTCATAAGTATTTCCAGTCATAAGCTGAGCCAATAGAAAAATGTGGAAATATTTGCCAAAATTTGCGGAGAGTTGATTGGTGTTGTTGAGGTACATTTTACTGGCAACCTACATTTTTTCCCTTTAGTGATTAAAAACTAAACATGAGGAAATGATGCATATTATATGGCTGCAACAAAAAACTGGGTGGCCCATGAAGTGGGGGGAGCACGAGCGCAGGCCTGGAGATCATCCAAAAAACAGACACTCAGGACCAGAGACACAGACACAGAGAGAGAGAGAGCTGTTTATGGTAGATTATGCAGAACAGTTGCAGCCAGACTTTTATATTGGCCCAGGTTATAAGACACATCACAGCTATGTGTTTGCAACTTTGTTGCTCATGAATTAGTTGTGTAAAATACGATTCTAAAGTTCGGCTTTTACTTGAAACAACAGAATTTGTTAAAATAGTTGGTGTCCTTATTTGTTTCCTGTTCTTAACAGGTCGTAATTCAAGGAAGTGATGACATTGCCAGTCGAGCTATCGACCTGTTAAAAGAAATATACACCAATCTTGGACCAAGGTTGCAGGTTAATCAGGTACATGTGATGAACTGGAGATCTTATGATTATGATATAAGATAACTTACGATCTTTGAAAATGCAGTTTGAATCTTATCTGTACTGGGACCACCTTGTATTAATAAACTGTATTTAAATGATTTGGATTCACAACTCTGCAAGCTAAATTTGCAGTTGACATCACGTTGACGGGTGGGAGGGAAATTGCAATCGGGAAATCACCAAGATCTTACAAAGAGAATTTGACTGGGTATGTACCTGGGCTGATTATTGTCAAATCAAGTGCAAAACAACCGCAACATTTGTAAAGCACCTTTCACATCGAGAGGACGTCCCAAGGTGCTGGACAGTCAGGGATTTGGACCTGAGCAGGGGGTTGGAATTGGGGGGTGGAGGGCAGGGAGGGTATGGGTAGGAGGGTGGCCGAATGCATGGTCGCAGAGGAGACGTTCTTTGAAGGAGGCAAGGGAGAGAGCGAGGCGAAGGGACTGGAGGATGGAGTTCCAAAGGATGTGGGCAGAGAAGCTGAAGGCCCAATCGCCGATGGTGGGACAGGCCGGGCAGGGGACAACGTGGAATAGGCCGGAGGATTTGCTGTGAGGAGGGAGCAGACAGGTTGATATGAAGAATTGTATTTGGACATTACAGTTGATAAACATGGTCTAGATGGTCGCCCTCCCACCTCTGCCTTCCCTCACCCCTAAACCACCCCTCCCCCATGCTCGGGCCCCGACACCCGGCGCTTTGGGACGTCCTCCTAACATGAAAGGCGCTCTATAAATATAATGTTGTTGCACTTAATCAAAGTTTTACATTCAGGGGAGGGTCATTAAAATTTGGGATGCACTTGTGTCTTGATGTGATCCGGAGATTTTGCTACACATGTAAAATCACAGTTCCAAACACTGGAATTGGTTGTATTTTGCTGCTGATGTATTTATACATTTTGTTAAAGTATGATAAAAAAATGTTAGCGATAGAAGAAAAATGGGAACAAAAATTGTTCCAGCAAACGGGATTAATTTTCATCTCGTTTCCAGTGTTCAATGCCCCAAATATTTACTTTTATGTAGGTAGAGATTCATGAAGACTTCATTCAGTCATGTTTTGATCGACTGAAGGCCTCGTATGACACATTGTGTGTACTTGATGGTGACAAAGACAGTATTAATTGTGCAAGACAAGAAGCAATACGGATGGTGCGTGTATTGACTGTGTTGCGGGAGTACATCAATGAGTGTGACAGCGACTACCATGAGGAGCGAAC
The DNA here is from genome assembly GCF_018977255.1 of Callorhinchus milii. Lineage (NCBI taxonomy): Eukaryota > Metazoa > Chordata > Chondrichthyes > Chimaeriformes > Callorhinchidae > Callorhinchus > Callorhinchus milii. The sequence continues at coordinate 51,687,011 of NW_024704745.1, forward strand.
TATTCTACCCATGTCTAGGTATGCACAAATAAACAATAACTTGCCTTTATATAACTTCAAGTAGGAGCACATACTAAAATACAAGTACTTATGTAGTACTAAGATCTATAGTTTGTATAAAGTACTATGTAGTTGATTCCACTTCAATAGCATTGTATTCTTTCAGTTAAATCTGGATTAAGGCATTAATAAAAAAAAGTTTCAGTAATATTATAAAGAGCAATTTACTTGCTCTGCACCACTTTAGTAATGCCATATTTTGAAAATCTGCAGCATGTCCTTATCGTATTTTTGAATAATTGTAATATTACTGGGGTTTTAAAGGATCCCGTTTTTCCATGGTTTTGATTTCAAAATTATTGCAAGTTTCACGGTGAAAAAGCAAGGATTTTTTTTTTGTCTGCAGAGCATTTCGTGGAAAACATGTCTCACTTGTAGTACGTTTTCCGAATCAAGGACGTCAGGTTGAGGATTTGGATATTTGGTCACACACAAATGATACCATTGGCTCAGTCAGGCGTTGTATCCTCAATCGAATAAAAGCCAACAGCGCGCACACAAAAATAGAATTGTTTATTGGTGGTGAACTTGTAGACCCTGCTGATGATCGAAAATTAATTGGACAGTTGAATCTGAAAGATAAAACAGTAAGTATTGTGGTAAGAAAATAATGTTTGTTTATGCTTTCTTTGCAGCTGCATTATGTGTTTCATTGCAGTGCTGACTTATTTACAACGTGAATGGTGCATGGATTTCATTCTATGTTCATGCATTTGGATAATTAGGTTCCTGTGCTCCGGCAGGTTTCTGTGCTAAAAATGGCCGATTTCTGAGTCATTGGGTGGCACTGATGTCATTTTCTGATGTCAAGAAGTGATGGCATTGGAACCATGATGACACCTCAGCTGGCCGTTTCTGAATCCCTTGCACTCGAAGCTGCCAACATCCAAGTCATTGGGTTGAATTGGACAATAGTGATATTGGTCCACTTTAGGGAGATTTTTTAGCATCAGGCAAACTTTTAGAAGTTAAATGATGACAGAAAATTCATCTTTGGAACCATTTCAGATCATAAGTTAACTTTCTTCAGAATTGATTTCTGCATAAGAATGCAGTTGTTTCATATAGAGGACTACTGTTGAAATTCTACGCTTTTAAATTCAGAGCAAAAACTTCTATTGCAAAATAATGGTGATTGTCTCTTGCACATTAGTTTTTGGTAGTTGACATATACGAAGTGTACTCTAATTCAGATCTTATTGGAGTGATCAAACACTAGAGTAGAGTTTGAAGGGGAACTAAAGTACAGTTCTGCCCTTTTTATTAAATAATATTTATCAGTATTTCTTCCTCAAGTCTCCTGCGTTTACATGGCTTTCATGTTGAATTGCAAGTAAGTTTAGATAGTTATTTGGGGAGGACAAGTTTGCAGGGTTATGGGGAGAGAGCGGGGGAGTGACATTGATTTGGATAACTCTTTTCAAAGAGCTAGCATAGACTCGATGGGCCGAATGGCCACCTTCTGTACTGTATAATTGTATGATTCTATGAAGCTACATTCCTTATAGAAAGCCCAAACTTTCAATTATGTCAATTTAATTTGGTTTTCCACTGAATGTTAAATCTTCTGTAAGTTTACATACTTGTTCTTTACAGGAAAGATTGTTGAAATTCAGGGTCGCCTAAATAGATTGTCTAAACTTTATGACTAGATAAAACTAAGAAAATTGCTGACTGATTTGGAGGAAACGCCCAGATAATGGGGTCTTTGAATAGTAATAAAGTTACTTGGGGTCCAGACTTAAAAAGTTATTTTTAAATTCTGTATTTCACTGTACTTTTAGTAAACGTGCTTAGACAAGGTACTAGAGGTCAAAGGTCATCTCGCTGATCAAGTTATAGTAGACTTTCTTTGGTGGCAAGGCAAGATTTACATCTTATGGCGCAAAGGCTCTGAATGGATGAATTTTTTTATCTGCAGTGCTGAAACAGTGACCTAATTTATTGGCTGAATCCCCATTGCCTCTTTGCAAAGCATACTTGTTATTAATTTACATTTTTCTGCTCATACATGTAGTTTTACTGGGCAATATTTGGAAAGCTGAATTGTGAGTGGTCTGTTGGGGGCAGACTAGAATTTGGCTAGTTTACCTGCTCAAATTGTTTCCCAATGGGTTGGGCTTGGCTGTTGGCAATTTTTCATCTTGGATTTGGAGATGGGCGTTCTGCCAGCTTGTTTTTCTTTCTTTCAGAAGGTAAAAAGGTGAGAGGGGCTTACGTTCTTCTTGAGGTCCAAACCTGTCCTGGGGAGAAAGTATGTGTTTTCTCCATTCTGGTTTGTTAAGTTACAGAATCTTTTAGAGATTATAACTGTTTTTCTTTTTATTTCAGCTTATTACAGCCAAGCTAACACAGATAAGCTCCAATATGCCTTCAAGCCCTGATAGTTCTTCTGATTCCTCAACTGGCTCCCCTGGAAACCATGGTAACCACTACAGCGATGGCCCTAATCCAGAAGTAGAAGGCTGTTTGCCTGGAGTGGTAAGAATCTCGTAATGTTTTAAATACTGATAATGTGAAATTTTTGAAACGTAGAACACGCTGTTTTAAAAAAAAGCTGTCGGTTGTGAAGGATAACAGTCTTATCACTTTAGTTGTTCTTAATAAATTGCAAAACCAAATTGTTTTTTTAAATGGGGAAAATCGTCAGGAATATCTCTTTAAGAACTTAATTTGCAGTAGCCTCAAACTATGTGATCTCTTCCTTCATTTCTAAGGAATCTTGTTCCATGAGTTCCTCTGTCATTGAAAGCATCATTTCATTGTTTCGTTATGAAACACAACTAACTTTTTAAAAAAAAAGTTGGCCATTTTTTTGATAGGTACAACTTGTTTTCCCATTCGTGTCCTGCTGGTCACTGAACATCATCTTCTATATAATCTCCACGTCCAGAACATTTATTCTCACCTGAGCTGTTTCAAAGCTTGACTTTGACATATGCCTACACAGAGCTTCAAACTAAATCCTGTCATGAGGCCTTTCCAACTGCTGGTGGTCACAATCTGTGGCTTCATTGTGTTTCCACCAGGCATAACTTGGAAGAGTATGAAAATTGTCTTAACCTCTCCCAAGTGGGCATGGCAAAAAACAGTGAGGTGCTAAGAGGATTAACTTTGAAGACAGGATGGCTCTGTTTGATTCACTTCTGATGCATAGAGGCTGTGCGCCTGTGGATACCTGGAAGCAAATATAAAATTCACAGGCACTCCAGGTCAGTGAGGGATTTGTCTATTGGGATCATAGTTGGTCTGGACTTAATTAGCACAAGCATCTATGAAGACAGATTTTGTTCCATTTAATTTGATCAGGACAAGATCATCAGACACATCTCAGAATCAACCACCTCTTGTTGGTTTCCTAGGCTTTGTTTTGAATGTTGGGGGACATGATCAGCTGCAGAGAGGCAACTCTAATCAGGATGGGTTTCTCAGAAAAATTGATCTGATTTAAAAACTTAAATTTGAAGTGTGGCTCAAACTGACAATCAGATTTCTCATTACCTTATGTTCCATTAACCCGAGTTAAACAAATATTATCAAACTCTTTACATAAGGGACGGATTTTCATTGATGACGGGCAATTGTGCATTTGGAGCAGCTCTTGTGTTCCTACCACAAATGCAAAAGTTTAAGGACCGGCAACTCCAATGTGACCCTGATCAAAATTTTGCAGAAGATTTGACAGTGCTCGAAAAGATGTAAAGGGCCATCATCAAGCCAGCATGATGTTGGTCACCATGACTTTAGACTGCATTGTGTTCAGAGCCAAGAAATTGGTTTCTTCTGCAGCATTACAAATATGATTACAGTACTGCATTATTGGGTTGACGCAAACTTAATGGAACATTGTGCTTTCCAGCTAACAAATAGGCCTGAGTTTTTCTTGTGGATACCGACTCAGATGAGTTTTCCATACATCTTCCTCATTTGTTTGCTTCACAGGAAGTTTAACTTTCTTGTTCCTTATCTTTATTGAGCTAGTTAGGTTGCTGGACTTCTGGCACCCGTCTTTATTGAACCAATTGAATTTATTGGTTCTATTTCAAAAGTATGCATATTACTCCGTCCTCAAAAGAGGGCGAAAGCTGGCACTGAGACAAATGTGTGATATTGCTAGGGTAGATGTTTAGCTGCTGTATTTGCTTTTGTGAGTCATTAATGGAATGTTTTGAAATGGCTTCATGTGTTAATTACTTCAATTGCAGGCAAGTTTTTTTTTCTGTGTTATGTAGGATTATCTAGTTTGCATTGTACACCTTGTAGCTCAATTTCAGAACCGCTAATAGTTTACCTCTCCGACCTACTATCCCTCTACTTACCTGCCCGTACCCTCCGTTCCTTTGGCTCCGGTCTGCTCCACACCCCGCCCTATCCGCCCTACCATCAGAGGCCGGGCCTTCAGCCTCTCAGCCCCTAGGCTCTGGAACTCCATCCCCCAGTGCCTTCGCCTTGCTTCCTTCCTTTCCTCCTTCAAGGTCGGTCTCAAGAACCTTTCTCTTTGACCGTGCCTTCACCTCCCCTCTCGACTCTCTACCCCCTCCTCGCTCCCTCCCTTCCCTCCCCTCACCCTGACCATTTCCCCCTGCTCGGGTCCTGACTCAACTGTCCAGCGCCTTGGGACGTCCTCCCGACGTGAAAGGTGCTCTATAAATGCAATCTTGTTGTTGTTTTTCTATGGTGGAACCTGGTTTAATGATAAGCTTCCCAGGCTAGTCAATGTTTCTCTTCCAAAGCAACAGGTTTAATTGTGGGCCATGGATTCAATGTGAATGTTCAGCTTTGGTAAATACGGTACATTGCAGATAAAATATAATTGATATAATTAGCTTGATCTAATCCCAGAGATTATTCTCAGATTGACCCTTCATCTATCATCATAATTCCAGATTTGAGGGGTCAATTTGAGAATAATATCTTTCTTCTTGTTGCACTCAACTTGTCAAACCTTGTGAAACATCTTGGATGGTTGCCTTAATGCAAAGCAGTCAAATGTTCAGGTGGTGCTAAATAAGTGACTTCCGTTATTTGCATAGTTGGTCAGTGCTAGGCTGAAGCAGATTTTAACTCCAGGTGGTGAATAGGACAGTTTAATGAGCAATTGGTGACTGTCAAAAACATTATTTATGAGCCATTCTTCGTTTTGGCAGTTGGGATCTGTAATAGAAGATTTGCACAATTGGGACAAATGTTTAAATTTTGTTGATAATATTTAATTGGGAGGTGAAAAATCAATCCTCAGCAGACAGCCAATGTTAATCAATTGCCCAGAGGACTATAGAGGTATTCAATTTGAAATTTTACTAATTGGTGATTGCTAATTCATTTTTGAGATGCAGGGCAAATCACCCAACATTCGTGCCAAAAATAACTTGCCAGGGATGGATATAGCTTATTCACTTCAGTTGAGATATTAAACCAAGGTCTCGGCTATTTGTTCAGGCGACGTTAAAGATCCCATAGCACTATTGTGCGGCATTGCTGTGTGCAAATTGGCTGCAGTATTTGTCTACAAATTACACAGTTGCTACACTTTAGAGTATATACTGTGAAGTGCTTTGAGACTTCCTCCTGATGTGAAAGGTGCTATATCAAATGCAAGAATTATTTATGCTTAGTATTACTGGAAGACATTTATGTTGCAGCAGCTATAGGTTAGCATGTGACTAAGACTTCTGAAGCACCTCTACCTTCCTCACCTACTTGTGGAGTTCTGTTGCTCAGTGGTTAGAGCACATACCTCGCAAGCAAGAAAAACTGGGTTTGATTCCTGGCAGGCTGAAACGTTCGGCGAGTTTCCTTACTGCGCATACCTAGCAGTCAGTAGGAACCTGGTTGTTAGTCTATTGACAGATCACTTTTCCGGGGGTAACAATCCATTCAAAAAAAATTGTCACTTAATCCATGACTGTTTGTGGGGCACTGCTGTGTGCATTTGGCTTCCACATTTCGCCCAGAAAATATACAGTCAATTCACTTTACAGCATATTCTGTGAAGTGCTTTGAGATGTCTCGAAGACGTGATTAGGCACTAAAACAAATGCAAGGATTATTATTACTTGGTGTCTATTGCTCCCAATGAAGTGCTCGGGGAGCTCTGAATTGTCGGAAGTACAGTCCTTAGGAAATGCTAATCGATAATGCTATCCATTAAAGGATCCTTCTTATCCTCTGATGGGTGAACCATTAAATTGAAATCTGGTCCCCATGTTCCGGTAGACATTAAAAATCCCATGGCACTGTTTGAAAAGGACATATCTGGCCAATAATCCTCTGTATAAATTGATCGTTCAGTACATGGCTGTTTCTGGGATGTTGCGTTCAAACTGGCTGCCATGATTGCCTACAATACAGTGGCTCCAGTTCACAGAAACTTTGAGATGTTACAATATAATAAGCATCATATCAAATGCAGAGATGATTTATTGTTTAGTGCTTTGGGACTAAGTGAATAAGTGCTTGGAATATAATTTTTTTGTGATTCGATTGTTATTTTTTTGGGGACATAATTATGATTTTGGCTCAGGTGAACTCTAAATCTTTGTGGTAAGGTCAGGATTTTGGGGCATAACCTGACATTTCTATTCAAGGTTTAGAGTTTAATTGTGAATTGTAAACTTTCATCTGACACCATGTTTTTCTGAGGTGGATTTCAAGTTCCAATAAGTTGATTTGATGGATCTATTTACCCTTTTAATATTGAGAAAATCAAAGATGTTTTAGATTCTAAAGGTTTTTGCTTTTTAGTAAAATGTGTAAATATTATCTTTACATTACTTTTAAACAACCACATGATTTACTTTGCTAACAGTTAGTGAGCAGAGGTAAGGTAAGGTTCAATGAACACTAAGGTAGGTCAAAATTAAGTCTCGACAGTTTTATGAATCGGGAAGCTGAATTTGGTTGACTCCCAATACTGCCCACATTAAGTGCTTGCTTTAAGGAGCATTTTTTTTGCAAAGAATGATAGAAAATAGTTAAATTCTTTAAATTTAGCCTATCCACATACCAACCTTTGCCATCTCTCCAACCTTGATTTTAAGTGTATAAGTGTAAAATAGAATTCCTTCTTTAATGTTGATTACTGTTCAGCATTAATGTAAAGTATGGCTCAGCTTTGTTTGATGCTGTCTCAGTTAACAAGATCTGAGGGTGATTCATGCAATTCTCTGCAATAAGTGTAGAGATTTTATAATATGGAATGCTTATTTAAGTGATTTTCTTTCTGCTTTCTCCCCCCTCCCCTCATCCCCACTGTATCATGTCAGTTTGTTGAAGATAAATTCTACTTTTTTTAAAAAAAAAGTAAATCTAAAATGTCAGAAACTTAAGATGTTCAGCAAAAGGAAACAAAATACGTGTAGTGGTTATTCAGTTTATAACTTAATATGAAATATTTGCAATGCTCTGAGCAGGTAACTTAGAATCTCTCCAATACAATTTTCCCTGTTGCTATTTATGTTAGAATAGTATCTATCTAAAGGAAAACTTTTACAGTGTATGATGTGGTTGTATGCTTTCCATTTTTATAAAAGATATTTTCAGCACATTAACCACAAATAGAATACATTTTAACTTGCTTAAAAATACAGTTCCACTGCTAAGCATTTTAAACCTTATGATTGTGGAGAATTCCAGTTTACCATTTACTCAGGAGATACCATAAGCTACTTTTCAGTTGGTGCATATTTTCCTCAACACAATCTTCTGTTTATCCCATTGAATGAAAGTACAATAACTAGCATCCGATAGCTTCTTAATGATTCCTTAATGAGAAACTCCTCAATGTCCTCCATTTCCCCCATGACCCCATCCTATCTCTGTGACCTTCCAACCCTCATAGTATTTGCTGCACAGCATCCATGCTTTGCCCAGCAAACACTGACTTGATTCATGTCACTTGATTAATTCCTGTAGCTCAGTGGTTAGAGCACTCACCTCGCAACTGAGAGACCTGGGTTTGATTCCTGGGCAGGGTGAAACGTTGGGCAAGTTTCCTTACTCCACTCGCCTCTGTTTACCTAGCAGTAAGTAGGAACCCAGTTGTTAGTCGATTGGCAGATTGATTTTCCATGGGTAATAAATCCTTCCAAAAATGTTATAATTTGGGCACTCAATCCATGACTGTTTGTGGGACATTGCTGTGTGCAATTTGCTGCCACGTTTCTCCCACAAAATATACAGTCTACTACACTTTGCAGTATATTCTTTGAAGTGCTTTGAAGATGTGATAAAACGCTATATCAAATGCAAGGATTATTATTATTCCGGTCTTTCTCAGTTTCTTGACCAAACTGCAGAATATGACTCCCAATACTAAAAACGTTTTATTAACTTGAGCTTTGGTGACCTACAATGAATATATGCAGTCCTTCAGACTTCTAACTTTCTGTAGCCTTCTTACAGCAATTTTAAATTGCCTGTTAACTGATGTATCTAACCACCTTAAAAGCTTATTTGGGCTTCTAGGTGTCATTGGACTGAAATTAAGTTGATTGGACTGATTTACACTGTGCAATATCTGATGCCATGTGAAGTTTGGTATTAAATACTCCTTTGCAAAAATGTCAGACTTCAATATAATATGACTTCAACATTGGGTCTTCAGTTATTTAACCTTTACCATTGTACTTTTTCACCTGATCGAATTTTATGCTGAACTTTATCACTGTAACTATATTGCAGTATATGTGGAGTATTTGACTATTTTGTATTCAACAAATGCAGTAGTCTGAGCTGGAATATGCACAACAGAAGTTTTGACAGTATTGAGTTTGTAAATAAGCAGTCATAATTTACTAACTCATTTAATTCTTATAAATGTGTTGCTTTTCTTGTATACGCAGTATTTGATGCATCATTCCATCAGTTAGTGCTGGTATGGTGTGTATTTCATTATATTGTAGTTTAGATGACTTAACCTAGTCTTTCTTTTTTTCTTAGATAATGTCCTTGCACCCTAGATACATTTCCTTCCTTTGGCAAGTTGCAGATCTGGGCAGCAGCCTAAACATGCCACAGTTGAGAGATGGTGCTCGTATCCTTATGAAACTTATGCCTCCTGGTAAGATGCTTTATGTGATGACTTAAAATCCTTCCTTTTACTGAAAATATTTTGTGTGTTCCTAGAACATATTTTAGAAGGCAGTCTTCAATTATAATTGTCTAAACACAGATTCAGATGGACTATATCTGCAATGATGTATAACTGGGTAGATAATTCCATTGGTAATTGGTTGGGAGGCAGGAAACAGAGAGTAGGATAAAGACAACGTTCTCTGATTGGTGGGACATGACAAATGGTGTCCCCCAGAGGTCTGTACTGGACCCCAGCTATTTGATATATATATAAATTACTTGGATGAAGGAATCGAAAGTTTTATATCCAAGTTTGCAGACAACACTAAACTAGGAGGTTCAGTAATTTGTGTAGATGGGAATAGGAAGTTACAAAGGGATTTAGACAGATTAAGTGAGTGGGCAAAGCTGTGGCAGATGGAGTTCAATGTAGGGAAGTGTGAGGTCATCCACTATAGACTGAAAAAAGATAAAGCAGAATATTTTCTTCATGGGGAGAAATTAAGAACTGGAGGAGCAAAGAGATTTGGGTGTCCATATCCACAAATCACTAAAAACTAGTTCCCGGGTGCAAAAAGTGATCAAAAAGGCAAATGGAATGTTGGTCTTTATCTCAAAAGGCCTGGAATACAGAGGGGAAGAAATGATGCTTCAGCTGTACAGAGTTAGTCAAACCCCATCTGGAGTACTGCATTCAGTTTGGGGCACTGCACCTCAGGGAAGATGTAATGGCCCTGGAGGGTGTGCAGCGCAGGTTCACCAGAATGTTACCAGGCCTAAAAGGGTTAAGTTACAAGGAAAGGCTGAATAAACTTGGATTGTATTCCCTTGAGTTTACAAGGTTGAGGGGTGATTTGATTGAGGATTTAAGATGATAAAGGGATTTGATAGGGTACATACAGAGAAGCTATTTCCTCTGGTGGGGAAATCCAAAACAAGGGGACATAGCCTTAAATTAGAACCAGGACATTTAAGAGTGAAATCAGAAGCATTTTTTCACTCAAAGAGTGGTAGAAATCTGGAATTCTCTCCACCAAAAGGCTGTGGATGTTGGATCCATCCACACCTTCAAGATTGAGGTTGATAGATTTTTGGTAGGTCAGGTTAAATAAGAGAAATGGGGAGAAAGCAGGAAATTGGCATTGAAAGGTTTAGTTGAGGTACAGATCAGCCATGATCTATTAAATGTTGAAACAGGCTTGAAAGGCTGAATGGCCTATTCCTATGTTCCATTGTGTAATTTGTGAGGTATCTACCTATATAAAACCCAACTGTGGTAGATAATGAAACCTGCTCTGATTTGTCACTTATAGTTGCTAACTGAGTAACTCTTTGTGCAGTCAGGGATAAAATGTAGGTTTATAAGAATCCAGTTTTTATTCAAAACCATACTGTGGTTTATGAATTTCTACCCTTAATTTATAACTTCTTTCTTCCATCTCCCAAAATCTATTTTGCAAGTTGAACTATTTTCAAAGTTATTTGATTGATTGCAAATTCAACCTGTCAGGTTGGTTTTGAGTCAATCGAAAACTGAAGATTCACAGGACTGCTTTATGGAAGCAGCTTTGTCAACCCCCAAATGTATGCAGAAATTTTAAGTTGAGACCATGAATTTTAACATGGACAAAGAGAGAATTCCGATGTAAATGTGCTTTAACTGCTCTGAATGTTTAATAAGAATTCAGCCATTTACTCCGTAACTGTCTGTCCAATGCCTTGGGATGTCCTCCCGACGTGAAAGGCGCTAGCTATACAAATGTGACTTTGTTGTTGTTTTAGTTCTATAATGTGGTTTTATGTCAAATTAAAGGAAAATTTAAACCTTGTAAGTTTTATCAATGTCGAGCAGCTATCCATAGTGTTTCCATGTGTAGGATTTCATAGAATTAGACAGCACAGAAGGAGGCCATCCGGCCCATCATGTCTGTGAAAAAAGTTATCCAAATCAATCCCACTCCCCCTGCTCTCTCCCCATAGCCCTGCAAACATATCCTCCTCAAATAATTATCTACTTCTCTCTTAAAAGTTATCGAATCAGCTTCCACCTCCCTTTCAGGCAATGCATTCTAGATCTGAACAACTTGCTGTGTGAAAAAATGTCTCCTCACCTCCCCTCTTTTAACAACTATTTTAAATTGGTGTCCTTGGGTTACTGACCCACCTGCCAGTGGAAATGGTTTCTCCTTGTTCACCCTATCGAATCCCCTCATAATTTTGAACACTTCTATTAAATCTCCTCTTAACCTTCTCTGCTCCAAGGAGAGTAATCCTAGCTACTCTAGCCTTTCCTCATAACTGACGTCATTTGATTGGTTGTAATCTGTGATTTCCTTTGCAATCACAAGACGTTTCTGCGGCATTCTCCATATATTTGCCATAGCACTGACATTTGAGTGGATGCTTTTAATTGATTCTTGGAAACATTATTTTAAAGCTGTTCTCTTATTCTTACCCTTTGTACCCAATAATCAATACGTTTCAGGTTGTAATTTATATTATGGCTTCTTCGCAGATAACACTACAGTAGAAAAACTGCGTGCTATCTGCTTAGATCACGCGAAGCTTGGTGAAAGCAGCCTCAGTCCAACTCTTGATTCCCTCTTTTTTGGACCATCTGCCTCACAAGTGCTGTATCTAACTGAGGTGTGTAATCCAGTTTTCTGTTTGTGGATCTCTTTGAATGCAAAAATACTTTATTTTTTAAATTAATTTATTTTATGTGAAATGTTAGTAACACCAATATGGAGAATCTACAACTTCCTCCTTTAAGGTTTTTGTTCCACGTCATGAGATCTCAACTTATTTTTATTAATATTTTTAAAAATACAAATTGACGATGTGATAATAGCTATATCAAATGCAAGGATTATATTATTATGAGCTATGAATAGCAAATGACTGCTTCTGAGCCATTCTATTTCTCATTACGATTGACCACAACTATTTCTTCAATGTGATTATTTCAAAGATTGTACAAATATTTTTAGTTTGTGGCTTTATTGCAATGTCACAGTGCAATCATTTCCCATTCCTATCTTGAAAAGGAAATGTTTAACATTAAAATATTACTGAACGATATTCAAAAGCACTTTTTAAGCATCACTTCTGAATGAAAAACAATCTGACTCAAGTCTCAAATTGGATTTTTGCAAAAACACTACTTATCAAATATTTATAAAACAAGCCCAAAATATTATTTTAACAAATTTTCTGAAATAGTTTATGTATGATGTATTTTGCCTCTAATGTGTTTTTTTTCCTTTTGTGCAGGTAGTATATGCCTTGTTAATGCCTGCCAGTGCACCTCTGGGGGAAGACGCAAGTGATTTTCAGTACAATTTTTTAAAAAGTGGTGGTGTGTCCCTCGTGCTGGGAATGCTCACCAGGAATAATTTCCTCCTAAATGCGGATGTGGAGACTCGCAGGGCTGCCTATCTTAATGCACTAAAAATAGCCAAAGTATTACTCACGGCAGTTGGATATGGCCATGTCAGAGCTGTAGCCGAAGCCTTTCAGCCAGTTGTGGAGGGTTCAAGCACTGTTTCACCGGTGTGTATTTTTCCTCATACTCACTTTTATAATCAACGTGTAATCTTTTATATTAATGCAGCTTTGATCAATGTTTTTTTTCTTTGAACAGATAAATCATGCTACTCATAGCCAGGCTGTAGTTCTGCAGAATGCTCTGCACAACATTCCCAATCCCACTTCAGAATGTATGTTGCGAAATGTAGCTATTCGCCTTGCACAGCAAATATCAGATGAGGTTAGTGTGCCTTTTGTCTTTCAAGAAATTGTGTATTATATTTGTAATAAATATATGCGTTTGGACCTTGGTGTGCTCTTTACCCAGGAAATTTAAAAGCATATGGCATGAATTCTATCTCATGTATAGCAAAACAAACTTTAGCAAAACATTCCGTGTTATTTTCAATTTGTATATGTTTAACAGATCTAGATTCTTGTCACTACAACCGTTTAATACAGTATGGTTGATTGGTAAACATGAGTTAATACCTTGTCTGAATTTCCACCTTTGTTTAAGTCAGCAGCAAGTGTTTGCATTTATGTAGTCTTTCATGTAAAATAAATGTTGGGAAGTACTTTATGAATGTTTGCGTAGAATGTAGTAAATATTGTTCTGAACTGTCATCTTAATGCATTCAGTAGCACTGTCCTGATTTGGGATTCAAGGTCTACATTGGGACAAGTAATTCATAATCCAGAGCAGTACTGAGGAGTGCTGCATAGTTAGAAGTGCCATTGCGTGTTAAAATTGTGCTAATCAGCCCATTTTGCAAATTGCTTCCCAAATTACATTCATATTTATGCTATTCTGTAAAGAAAATACCACAAGTTCAAGAGTATATGCTGAACGGTTTTGATTTTGTGATTTGGTTGACTTTCTCTTAGGCCTCAAAATATATCCCAGACATCTGTGTTATCCGAGCAGTTCAAAAAATTGTCTGGGCCTCGGGTTGCGGTTCGATACAGCTTGTATTCAGTTCAAGTGAAGATATCAGCAAGATTTATGAAAAGGTAAGTTTGTTAAACTGTGTTCTTACTGGTCAGAAATTACACATTTGAAATGCTTATAAAGATTTAATATAGTGCTGCGTATAGCTTGTGTATAATTTGTGAAGGGAGTTTTCCCCCCGATGTTTCTGAGCTATTGCTCATTTTTGTAGTTTTACTGTTTGCACCCCATACCTGAGAAACTCAAGTAGACGGTCAGAAAATGTTTGAACAGTGTTGCCTTCCTAGTTTTGTAGTTGCTAGGAAGAATATTTAAATAGAATTTCAGATGTGTTTTTTTCATTATGTTTGAAGACTAATGCAGGGAAGGAGCCAGATTCAGAAGATGAACATGTTTGCTGTGAAGCACTGGAAGTCATGACGCTTTGTTTTGCACTGGTTCCAACAGCGCTGGATACACTTAGTAAAGAAAAGGCATGGCAAACCTTCATCATTGATTTGCTACTGCACTGCCACAGCAAGTAAGTGTTAGTACCTTTTACAACAACACATTGAGGATTTAGGCATTAGTTTAATTTATAATAACCCTTGCATTTGGAAAGTGCCTTATACATTGATAGGAGGTCTCAAAGGTTTCACAGGATATACTGCAGAATGGAGCAACTACTTTGTGGATAAACAGTGTGAACCTAGAGATTCAAATTTGTTTTGTGAAATGGCCCAGAGCTTAACCATATGTTTGTCCTTGGAAGCAGTCAACCATGAACATTGTAGAGTTTTATCAAAGTTGAATCTAACTACCCCCCAAAAAAATTCACTGCTAGTTGAAAATGAAATTACTGATTCACACCCATCAGCGAGTTATCTTTGACTCTTGACATCAAAACATGTTGTTTAAAACAGTAGCAAAGTGACTTGTAGGTTTAAATTCATCAGTGATGATGTTACTCCATTTACAGCAGGCTTTTCCGATACATTGGAATCCAGCTGTGGCATAATTGCATTTTTGATTAGTAAATAAAAAATGAAACGCATTCATTGGGCATGTGATCCCAACTCTCATATTCGAATGGAGTTTGCATGTATGCTTTGACTTTTTTGTGTGTTTGTTGGTAAAATGTTTTTTGGATCGTTATGTGTGCTTTACTACCTTGGTTACTGCTTATTGGTTACCTGCAAAAATGGTGTATACAAGGGTGAAAATGCCAGATTTCAGTACCATGGAAACACCAGCAATATTGTATGGATTGTCAGTTGTGGTCAGCTTGACCAATTGAAATAATAATAATAATAATAATAATCCTTGCATTTGTTATAGCGCTTTTCACGTCGGGAGGACGTCCCAAAGCGCTTCACAGAATATACTGTAAAGTGAATTGACTGTATATTTGTGGGCGAACGCGGCAGCCAATTGCGCACAGCAATGTCCCACAAACAGTCGTAGATTGAAAATGACCAATTTATTATTGTTTTTGGTTTTGGAGGGATTATTATTAGGCGTGTGGAGCAAGGAAACTTGCCCAATAACCGCTCTAGGCAAGCAGAAGAAGGCAAGCCCAGCCAATAACAAGTAGCTTCAACAAGGCACGTTATGGCAAAGGGCAAGCAGCATCCAACCACGTTCTAGAAGGAGAGCAGAGATGAGTCTGGCACATCTCGCAAAAGGGAAAAAGGGAAGACCCAAACTTACAAACTTTGAACAAGAAAGACTGTGAAGTTTGCACTGAATGGTTGTAGATATTTGTTTAGCAGATTTTTAAGTAAATGTACACGTAAACGTACATGCAAAGTATATTTACCTGTTTTATATATAGGGTATTTTCTACTAAACTTAATGCATGTGCCAAAAACTGTCACCATAGCCACAACTGTGGCTTGTCAGCAGTTTCTATCGTACAACATTTTGAAGATTCAAATTGTAAAAAGTTTCCTGTTTTTCAAATCATAGAGCTGTAAGGCAAATGGCCCAGGAGCAGTTCTTCCTGATGGCTACCAGATGCTGCATGGGACATCGACCTCTCCTTTTCTTCATTACTCTGCTCTTCACTGTATTGGCAGTAAGAACATTTTCTTACATTTCTAATAACACTGTTTTATATTATCTATAAAGGAAATAACTGAACAATAATGAGTTATTAAAGTAAAAAAATCTACTGCATCATAAAAGATCAAATTCAGGATACAATCAGTTTTATTTGAGTGCTCTTGACTTTCCTTGTGAATTTTATGTAACAGGTTTGTGCTATTAACTGCAATGTAGCTGAGTTGCATGTTTGTTTTCCTGTTACCAGAGCACAGCAAGAGAGAGAGCAAAACATTCAGCAGACTACTTCACGTTATTGAGACATTTGCTTAATTACGCCTATAATAGCAACATCAACTTACCGAATGCAGAAGTTCTGCTCAACAATGAAATTGATTGGCTGAAGAGGATTCGGGTGAGTTGAATCCAGTAGTTTAACTTGAAATGGATGGAGAGAATTTGTACATTGTGTGTGTAATCGTTCATTTAAGCGTAAGACTTTCAACTGCATCTAAAAATCATTTATTTCTTTTACCTGTATATTAACGTGTAATGGATCATGGAGTCCTGTAGCGTAGTGGTAAGCGTGCTCGTCTTGCAAGTGATACGACCCTGGTTCAATTCCCGGGTAAGGCAAAACCTTAGGCAAGTTTCCTTACTCCAAATGCCTCTGGAACTCCATCCCCCAGTGCCTTCGCCTTGCTTCCTCCCTCTCCTCCTTCAAGGCCGGTCTCAAAACCTTTCTCTTTGACCGAGCCTTCAGCTCCCCTCTCGACTCTCTTCCCCCTCCTCGCTCCCTCCCTTCCCTCCCCTCACCCTGACCATTTCCCCCCTCCTCGCTCCCTCCTTCCCTCCCCTCACCCTGACCATTTCCCCCTGCTCGGGTCTTAACCCAACTGTGCAGCGCCTTGGGACGTCCTCCTGACGTGAAAGGCGCTTTATAAATGGAATCGTTGTTGTTGTTTACCGTGGAATAATTAGGAACCCGGTTGTTAGTCGATTGGCGGATCAGTTTCCAGGGGTAATAATCTCGCTGTTGTTCTTTGGGATAATGGTTATTTAAGAGCTTGTGTAATATGTTAATCCAGTGGTATTCCTCAACTCCTAAAGAGCGTTGGTTGGGCCCCATCCTGATGTTGTACTATAAATTGGTGAGACGGTCCAAAAGTTCAACCAGGAAAGTTTTTCCCATTTGTATATGGTGTTTTAATCCTCAAATTTAATATTTTGTTTTATTACATAAATATTAGGATGAAGTAAAAAGAACAAGTGAAACGGGTGTCGAAGAAACCATCCTGGAGGGTCATCTTGGAGTCACAAAGGAGCTGCTGGCTTTCCAGACACCTGAAAAGAAATATCATATAGGTTCTGAAAAAGGAGGAGCTAATCTCATTAAGGCATGTGAATTTTGTGTTGTGTGGTTAATGCATTGAAACATTGCTTAAATTTCACTCAAATAGCTTTGAATGAAATTCAGGAAATTGAAGTAAATCTTGATGGTTATATTCTTAATTCATTTTCATTTTTTAGTGAGATGAGCTGAGCAGTATTTTACCATCTTAAAGTGTCTCTTCATAGAATCATACATTAACATCCATAAAGTGATTTCTACTCTTAAGACCTGCTGATATAATAATAAAATAATAATTCTTGCATTTGATATAGTGCTTTTCATGTCGGGAGGACGTCCCAAAGCGCTTCACAAAAACACACTGTAAAGTGAATTGACTGTATATTTGTGGGCGAACACGGCAGCCAATTGCGCACAGCAATGTCCCACAAACAGTTGTAGATTGAAAATGACCAATTTATTATTGTTTTTGGTTTTGTAGGAATTATTATTAGGCGTGTGGAGTAAGGAAACTTGCCCAAGGTTTCGCCCTGCCTGGAATTGAACTCAGGTCTCTCACTTGCAAAGCGAGTGCTCTAACCACTGAGCTACAGGACTCCACAAAAATATAGTAAATTAACATCATAGCAATAATTATTGTCCATCCCATATTCTGTCAACGAACATATCGATTTCAAGATCCTCTCACTAATTTTCAATTCCCTTCTTGCCCTTGCACCTCCCTACCTATCAAACCTGCTTACCCCCCACTCCATCACCCACTGCCTCCACTTGGCTGGCTCCGGCCTCCTGTTCGTCCCTCGTTCACCATCAATGGCTGTGCCTTAAGCCACTGCGCTCCGCAACTCTAGAAGTCTCTCCCTTAATCCCTCTGCCTTGCCTTCTTCCCCTCCACTTTTGAAATCCCACCTAAAGACCTTCCTTTTTGATCATGTTTATGGTCACCTCACCCTTCCCTCTCCCTATGGCTCGGGGTCAGATTCCGCCACTGTCAAGTGCTCCGAGATGCTACCCCACGTGAAGGGCGCTATATAAATGCAAGTTGTTCTTGTTGGGTGACAGCCCCAGGACCTGTTATTGCATGAAAGGTTAATCTATGTTTTTATTGTATTTGTCGATTTCATGAGAGTTGATATTTGATGTTCCTGGACTAAAAAGATATCAAACCAATTAACTGGAATTTTTGTTTCCCTATTCTCTGTAGGAGCTGATAGATGATTTTATCTTCCCAGCCTCCAATGTGTATCTACAGTATAAGAAGAGTGGGGAGTTGCCATCTGAGCAGGCCATTCCTGTTTGTAGTACGCCAGCTACCATCAATGCTGGTTTTGAGCTGCTGGTAGCGTTAACTGTTGGCTGTGTGCAAAACCTAAAACAAATCGTTGACACTCTGACAGATATGTATTATGCAGGTATGTATTTCAAATCTGGATGCCAAATAAGAATTTGGTTGAAATAAATGTTTGCAGTTTCAGTGAAAGAGATGAGAAAGGGATCTTTGGTAAGAGTGGACTGGATAATATAGCAAGAAAGAGATCAGGAAGGTTCTAAATGTAATCCCAGATGTATGCTTAGTTATCTGAGGTAATATCGGGGTACTAAAAATGGCCTCTTTGTCCTGGGCCATTGAGGGGGAGTATGAATATAGATTCCCAATCATAATGTTCATTCACTGATTCCTTGTGGAAGTGTATACACGTTTGGGTGAGCACTGGTTTTCAGTTCCAAGTGCTTGGCTGGGCATTTTACTTTGGTGGGGGACAGGAAAAGAAGTAAAGTGTAGTGTTTTGTTTGCTGAGCAATAATTCTCCAAATAATTTGTTGAATTAAATATTCTTAGTAATAATAAAGGGAAGGCAACCATTTTTTGTGAACTGAATGTTTATAAATGTTAATTCTTTGAAAACATTTTTAATATGTTTTCTTACACAAGCGATTTCACCAAGTTACAATTGGAGTTATAATTTTACCATTTTTATCAAAAGTTTTTGTTTTGACTTTCATTTGAATCTATTGTATAAGGAAATCTTTTTAAACAATTAATGGTGATTATTTGAAAAACTACTGAATATCATTAATGTGGATAATTAACATGGAATTATCAATCGATTTCTGACTCTGTACAAATCAGCTTCTTCAAATGAAATAAAACCATTTCAACCAATAGCCCAGCAATATCGATCATCACTAACAATGTCAAAACATAATCTTTCAACTAAATTTAAAATGTCACAACTTAATTTAAATTTATTCTATGTAAGAATTTTTCTAAGTATCTGAGTTATTCATCTTTGGAGTAACCATTGAAAATCCAGATTAAATTCTAGACAACTGGTTGTTTCCATTTTAGTGGTACAGTATTCTTTAAACTGCTTCAATTTTTTGTTTGGAGGTTAATATAGCAAAGCTCCTGTAGCATGCAGAGAACAGGGTTGCTGAGTATAAAATTTTGATTTCTGCTTAGGTTGTGAAGCATTAACAGAGTGGGAGTACTTGCCACCAGTCGGACCACGGCCTTCAAAAGGATTTGTAGGATTAAAGAATGCTGGTGCAACTTGCTACATGAATTCTGTTATCCAGCAACTGTACATGATACCAGCTATCAGAAATGGTATACTTACTACTGAAGGCACTGGCAGTGATGTTGATGATGATACATCTGGTGATGAGAAACAAGATAATGAGGTGATCACAAATTGCTAATTTTAAAATGTTATTGTTTCTTTAAAAATGTAAACTTGTGGTATTTGTTGAATATTAAATTATAGTAAAGAGATCAGCAGCAGAGAGCAAGAATATGTTGATTGCTTTTTCCTTTTTGTTACTTGTAAAATTGTTTTCACATTTGTGTTTGACAATTAAAATTCTATTGTTTCATAAATACCGACTTCATGGTATCCTAGAAAACAGTTAAAATTAATCTTCTAAATTTTGAATATTTTCATTTTTAAAAAAATCCCATGTAATTCCTGTAGGAGGATGCCATCCAATAAGGATTGTCAAAGTTGTAATGGCCATACATCAAAAAATGATGTTGCAATTGCAGTTTTTTGTGTTTATACTATCCAGAATAAAATTTGAAATATGAATAAAGTAGCTTCTGAAAAACTTTAAAGATGTTTTAAACTATTGAACTCTGATAATTTTTAGAGTAAATTGAATTTAACTGTTTAATTTTTCAGCAAATCTGTGATTTGTTTTGACTGAGGTTTATTCTCGATGCTTTTTAGATGCTTTACTCAAAAATTCTATTGAATGTACTTTCACAGAGCAACATAGATCCCAGAGATGATGTTTTTAGTTACCATCACCATTATGACAAACCTGTAATAGGAAAAACTGAAGATCGGAAAGAGTATAATATTGGCGTCCTCAGGCACCTTCAAGTCATCTTTGGACATTTGGCTGCCTCCAGATTACAGTACTATGTGCCTAGAGGTTTCTGGAAGCAGTTCAGGTTTGTAAATTCTGTCTTATAAATGGGTTGCTTTCGTGCATGTAATAAGAAATGGTAATTCTTATGATCTTTATTAAAATGTTGTTTTGGAGATTGCCCATTGAAAGGAATATTGGCAAATTGAGCAAAGAAAAATGTTATAGAAAAGATCTTAACTATACAATTTTTTAGGCTATGTAATTATACTGAACCTTTTCTTTAGAGTACAGCTGAATGCAATAGACATGTAAATTTAAACAAGTTATTTAACTTTCGCTGTAAATGTAGCACCAGATGACATAACTGTAAAATTGGTGACCATCAGCAAGAATTAAATTTAGAATTTTCCCTGTAGAGAAATGGATGTCCAGAATAGATTTCCAGGTGAATCAGTTGATCTTGTCTTGATTAATACTCCTTTGAAATATTACGTTCATATCTGGTTAGGAACAGGATCTGTTAATTAAAGATAGAGACGATGAATTGCTGAAAATGTCATGTCAAGGAAGCAATTAGCCTAAAATGAGTCACAGTAATTGTAGTTATACTGCAGGGAGCAAAAAGGCCTTATAACTCCATGGATCAGAAAAAGCGTTTTATATAGCCAACTTTCACATTTTATTTCAATCAAACCATAAACTTAACACTTTTTTNATTGCTGTGTATGCATATTTTAGTGGTCTTTAGACTGGCTCTTTAATGTAAAAGGAGTTCTGTTTAAAGTGAAAGCTTTGAAAGAACAATTAAATTAGCTCAATGTGCAGATGCAAATTGCAATTTTGCAGCACCACCAGCTCGTGTCGGGAGCAAGGTACATCACTGTTAAAATTGCTATGCTTTATTACTGAACACATTGTATAAATCCAATTTTAAATACAAATTCTAAAATTTTGTTAAATTTACTTTATTTGCATGCAGAACAGCATTGCAAGACATCAGTAAATTAACCAATGAAATATCTTTTCATCATATGTAAAACTAGTAAGTCTGTCACACCCATACTACTCATCCATATTCCCACAATACCTCCAATAATAATAATTTGATTACAACTGCCGTGCGCAATTGGCAGTCACATTTCGCCCACAAAATATATAGTCAATTCACTTTATAGGATATTCTGTGAAGCGCTTTGAGACGTCTAAACAACGTGATAAGGTGCTATATCAAATGCAAGTATTATTACTATTACACTCTTATGAAATTGGGCCATTTTTGTTTTGACCTGTCGGATGAATTTAGGAGACTGAGAGTGCATACAAGTACTAAGGCCTAGCTTAGACCACCAGCAGGGAGATATCATTATCAAGGATTTCCAACTCTTTTATAGAAATGTAGAATATCCAATGGAATAAATGAAGCTAAATGCAAAAGTTGATTGTAAAACTGTAACTATATAAAAAATGAAATTTCTGTATCAGTTTTAAATGGCTATCCAAATATAAAACCAATCTTTTAGGAAGTTAACAGAACGCATCTAATGACTAACTATATGAGTCCTTTGATTAAAAAAAATCACATTCACAGCAACATTTTCTAGTATATCCTGTGAAGTGCTTTGGGACATCCTCCTGACATGAACAGCGCTATCCTAATTGTAAGGATTACTGTATGAAGATTAAATTACTTCAAATAGTGAGGTAACCTTTTTTTTAAATTGTAACTTTCGTAGAACTTGTGCATTAAACTTCCATCTGTAGAATGCCAAGTTTTACAGTCAACTTTTGCATTTAGCTTCATTTATTCCATTGGATATTCTACAAAATGTATTTTGTATCACTGTTTTCAAATGTATAAATTGTATAAGTGCTCCATGAATTAAAAATATCAATTTGTTAAGAATGTTGACAGAGCTTTTGCAGAAATTTTCTTTAAATTAACTAGCTGTATCCATTCAATAAAAGAACCCTTGCATTTGATATTGCACCTATAATCTCAAACATCTCAGTGCACTTCACAAGGTTTCTGTAAAGTGTAGTGAATGTGTATTTATAGGGGAATGCAGCAGCCAATTTGCGCACAGCAGTGTCCCACAAACAGCCAGGAGTTGAATGACCAATTTAAATGAAGGATTGTTGGCCAGGACACCAGGAGAAATTCCTTTTTTTTAAAAAGTGTTACGGGCTTCCTAAAATCCACCCGAACAGCAGACAAAGGATCATGGTTCAACGTCTCATCCAAAGGACGCCACCTCTAACAATGCAGCGTTTCCCCAATGCTGCACTGGAGCATAATCCAAGATCATAAACTCATAAAGTCCCTGTGTCGGGACTTGAACCCACAACCTGCTGACCCAGAAGCAAGAATGCTACCAACTGAGCCAAGTTAATGCCCATTTAGGCAAGGTACCAGAAGGTATCCACCGCCTGTGGAATAGAACCTAGTAGAAGAAAAATAATTCAAAAAGGATCCCTTTCTGGTGTAGAGGGAAAGTAAGAAAACTGGAGAAAAATTGACAGGAAAATGTGCTGGTTGACACATTGGCACAGATCAGGAGCTGAAGGTATGTTTGAAAATGTAACTAATCTGGAGTGAAGATCATGATTTTAGGTGCTAAACCCAACCTGCTTATGTTGAGTTAGTAAGATTTTTTTTAAAAAGCTTGAACATTCTTTTCCCCTCTGTTTTCAGGCTTTGGGGTGAACCAGTTAACCTTAGAGAACAACATGATGCTTTAGAATTCTTCAACTCTCTTGTGGACAGCTTGGATGAAGCTTTGAAAGCTCTTGGACAACCTACTATGCTAAGCAAAGTTCTTGGGGGTTCATTTGCTGATCAGAAGATATGTCAAGGCTGTCCTCATAGGTATGTGTATAGCTTTGTAAAAGATGGTGTATTAATAACAAGTATTGTGAGATATCCATAATCTCTCTGGTCAAGGTAATGGTAAGCATCCAAGCATTGGTTTCCATAACCACAACTGCTTAAATTCCTTGCTTTTCTATTTTCTTCATTAAAGAGAGTTTGGATTAGTTATACTGTATAATAATCATAACATTACATTGTGGACCTCTGTGCTGTGAGGAGTTTATTAGTTTTCATCCCTTCAAACATAACTGGAACTTTTGGTAATATTCCACAACATCTATAATATGTCTTTGATGTAATGTTACATCTTTGATAAAACTTTGATTTAGTACAGTTATCTCTTGATCATCCATCATTTTCAACTCTGTTTTGGATACATGGGGTTAACTCTATCTGACTGTCCTCTTGTTTTGACTTTGGATAATTTTACTACTTATGTTTTTGATCTGCTGCATTGCCTTTTCTATTCTCGCTTCACATCTCTAATCTCTTTTTGACCTGTTTTGCATAATATGGTACAATTACCAATGGTCACCCTTTCCCTCAAGTTTTGTTAAAAAAAGTTGACCTCCCTTTTAATTTTTCTATTAATTTTAGAGCTTTTTGTTGATTTAATTTCATTGCATATGTATGTATTTCACCTAAATACTTATATTTTAAGGATGATCATTTATCTTAAATTAACAGTATTCATATCTTTTAAATAATACTCTGAATTTTGGGTTACTTTCAATATTTCATTTTTGTTCTTGTCTTCTTGTCTTATTTTTGTCTTAAAGTATTTGTTGATTTCAAAGATCTTTGAAAAGTGGGTTAGGTATTGGTTACATTTGTTGTTTTATTCACTGTGGCAGGTATGAGTGTGAAGAATCCTTCACAACGTTGAATGTAGACATTAGAAACCATCAAAACCTGCTTGACTCACTTGAACAATATGTGAAAGGAGACTTGTTGGAGGGCGCCAATGCATACCACTGTGAGAAATGCAACAAAAAGGTAAATTATTATTTGATTCTAAATTGGGCATTTCAAAATCCATACAAGATTCTCATTGAAGTTGGTATTTCATTGTATCCTAAGAATCTTGTATTGGTTTTAAAGTTAATTACGCTGGGCATAGATACTGCATAACAGATCCTACCACGGGAAACTCTTATATATTGTTACTGCAAGAGAAAAGAGTTCAGTGACTGTATCCGAGGTGACAATGAAAGCTTGGGGATGCTGTGACCAGGAGGACCTTCACCAACAGACATACTGCACCTGCACAGAGCGAGCAACTGTCCGTGTTACAGAGCGGCAAACTCATTTGTTAAGTGCAGTATAAATTTATGTATATAGTCTATAAAAAATGTTTTGGTCATTTTGCTCATTTTAACAACCTGAATCACTCAGACTTTAACAATCAGGCAGAACCTCACTGAAAGCAAGATCTAAAATTTCTACTTGCAGAGATCTTGCCACAACAGTCAAATTAGCCCACTACGCAGTTCTTATAGTACAGGGCGGCGAGAGTTTGCTGAGTGACCCAGTGACGTTTTCCGCACTAGGCTGCTCATAGCTGGAGTTCGCTGAGCGACCCAGTGACATTTTCCGCACTAGGCTGTTCATTGTGAGAGTACGCTGAGCAGCCCTGGTATTTAACAAGGCTTGCTGAGTGATGCGGGTAAGTTTATTCCGTTGATGTATCTAATATTTTACTTGCAGGCATGTATAAAAAGCGACTTTATATGTTATAAGTGAGTGATGAAATAAAGAGACCCTTATTCCCTTTAGAAACTCTTTAATTAATCACTCGCTTCTAACATACAAAACATTATAACATATGCTGTCAATATTCCAGTCACTTGCTGTGCAAAATGTGTATAAGGGATCCCCTCGTGACATTTTGCACAGGAAGTGACTGGGATATTGACAGTATGATGACATAAGGCAGGGTCTTTTTTCAGGAGTTCAATATATATTTTTACCAGCTTCTGTAGTATCTATATATTGTTCTATTGATATTTACTTGGACATGCTTACCATTCCAGCTTTTTCATTCCACGTGACATTTTCCATTCCATCACCTGAGTGTATCAGTCACATATATTTTATATATTCTGTCTGGCCCAATTGTACAAATTCTGAAGCTTCCACATAGCTTCTACATTGTTTTTGTTCAACCTCTGCAAGCAGTAGGATATTTATTGATTGTCATTCGCTGGGCATAATTATCTGGAAAAAGGTTCCCACTTTACACTTATTAGAGTTAATTAACCTTTTGGTGTTTATGCTGTTGAATTCTCCCTTTTCTCCTCATCAGTCAGCCTCTAGTGGAAGATAACTCATCCCTGCAAACTTTAATTTAAAGCTTAAGTTTTTCTCATTTCCCCTTTCAACTTCACACTCCAGAGAAACTGTCCCAAACATATTCACAGTAACCCTCAACTGTGCTACAACCTTAAGGCAGTTTCTAATCACTTCTTCATTGCCTCAGACGCACCGAACCCATGCATAATTTAGGCGTCAAGTTCAATCCCCAGGTTTCCTTTCTACTCCACATCCATTCTCTGACCAGGACTGCTTTTTTTTGCCCACCTAATTCACATTATACCTCACAACCAAAGCAGCTGAAACCCTTGTCTGCACCTTCGTCACCTCTCGGCTGGACTACTCAAATGCCCTCCTTGCTGGTCTCCCCCCCTTCACTATTCACAAAATTCAACTCATCCAAAACTCCCTCGCCCACATTCTCACCCGCACTAAACTCCGCACCCTGATTAACCCAGTTCTTACCAAACTCCACTGGCTCCCTGTCACAGAGCGGATCGACTTCAAGATCCTCACTCTAGTGTTTGAATCCCTCCATGCCCTGGCACCCCCTAATCTCTCCAACTTCCTCTCTCACAGCAGTACCCGCTCCTCCGCTTTACTGGCTCCAGCCTCCCGTTTGTCCCTCATCCTCTCTGCTCCATCAATGGTGGCCGTGCCTTCAGCTACTACACCCCAGAATTCTCTCCCTCTCCCACCTTGCCCCTCTCTCCCCACTTTCAAATCCCGCCTAAAGACCTTACAGTCACCTCCCTCTCCCCCTGGCTCCGACTCCACCACTGTCAAATGCTCCGTGACGGTACCCTGCGTGAAGGGTGCAATGTAAGTGCAAGTTGTTGTTGTTGCCTCTTTCAAAGTGTGTTCCTTTTGCAGTTTCAATCCCTTCAATCTTTCCTTTTGATACAGGATTCCTCCACCAGCATCACATCTAATTCTCTACTTTTCCTCTGGCATGCCACGATTTCTACCTCAGCTGATCTGCCACATGTATTCTTTGGATCCATTATTAATTTCTTGATTCCCACCAAATTTCAACTGTTTAGTTCAGTATCATAGAATATTATAAACCTGGGTTATAAACACGGATGCTTCAGTCCTTGCTGGAAAATCTATGTGCCATCATCAAATGAGGGTGAACTCAGCGCCTTGGGATGTCCTCCCGACGTGAAAGAAGCTATACAAATGTAATTTTGTTGTTGTTGTTGTTCTGCATAATAGAATACATTTCCCTTTGGATTTGTGTGTGTGTGTAGGATAGTCACTTGAGCCAGAGGGCTTTGGTGAAACCATAAGTAAAATGTGAAACTACATTTTTACATGTCTTTGAATATACATTTTAATTATGTATTCTAAATTAGGTAGAGTGGTACTATAATATTTTAGAAACTTGTTTGCCTTTCAGGTGGACACAGTAAAGCGTTTGCTAATAAAGAAGCTGCCACCAGTTTTAGCAATTCAACTGAAACGATTTGACTATGACTGGGAAAGGGAATGTGCAATCAAATTCAATGATTATTTTGAGTTTCCACGGGAGCTGGATATGGAGCCTTATACAGTTGCAGGTGTTGCCAAGTTGGAAGGGGATGATATCAATCCAGAAAATCAGGTGATCCAAAATGACCAGCCAGATAATGAACAGCCTGGTAGCACGAAATACAGACTAGTTGGTGTCTTGGTGCACAGTGGGCAAGCCAGCGGTGGACATTACTATTCTTACATCATTCAGAGAAATGGTGGAGATGGTGAGAAGAACAAATGGTATAAGTTTGATGATGGTGATGTAACTGAGTGCAAAATGGATGACGACGAGGAGATGAAAAACCAGTGTTTTGGTGGAGAATATATGGGTGAAGTCTTCGACCATATGATGAAACGTATGTCATACAGGCGACAAAAACGATGGTGGAATGCCTATATACTTTTCTATGAACGTATGGATACAATAGATAAAGATACTGAGTTAGTTAAATACATTTCCGAGCTGGAGATTACCATTAAACCACACCAGATAAAGATGCCAAGCGTCATAGAGCGAAGTGTTCGGAAGCAGAATGTACAATTCATGCACAACCGAATGCAGTATAGCCTGGAGTACTTCCAGTTTATGAAGAAACTACTGACCTGTAACAGTGTCTACCTGAATCCACCACCTGGTAAGTGTATATTCCACTATCTGTTTATGGCATTAGAGCTGTAAAACTCCTCATTTGAAATTCGACTGTCCGGGGTACTGCTGTGTGCAATTGGCTGCCACGTATTGCTCACAAAATATACAGTCAATTCACTTTACAGTATATTCTGTGAAGTGCTTTGAGATGTCTCAAAAGATGTGATAAGGTGCTATATCAAATGCAAGGGTTATTATTAATCGGAGGTCCCATCTGCCTGTTTAGATGGATGTTAATGATCCCATGGCAATATTCATACAAAAGAAGGGAGTTTCTCCTGACCAACAATCCCCCAAATAAAGATTGGTCACTCATTATGGGCAGTTTGTGGGATGTTATTGGAGAAAAAGTGCATAACTGGGTGCTGCTTTTCACCCACAAAATACACAGTCAATCCATTTGATAGTATATCCTGTGAAGCACTTTGAGATTCTCAATGATGTGACAAAGCTCTATATCAAATGCAAGGATTATTATTACAATGCAGCAAATGTCTTTTGTCCTTGTGCGGATTGTATATTTCTGTTTAAACTAAGGTGAAGCATCACAGCTTTTGAATTGTTGGGTAATTTTCTACGTCAATGAGATGGTTTCGTAATGGTTTATTGGTTTTGACGAAGTTCGTTGAAAGCGCTTTCTGGCAAAATTCCTGCTTATCCAGCAAGGACCATCCTACCTATTCGGGCTTTGGCTTGCAGAGTTTACAGGAGCCAAGTAAAAAGAACCTCTTGGAGAAAAAGTGTCTTATTTTAAATACCAAACCTTTTTTGATTCATCAGTTTATTTTCTGTATTTGGCATACTTTATCCAATTGATCCCTGTTATACTATACTGTTTAAGGCAGATGCCTTGTGGATTTGGGCTGGCATAAGATGTGCGGGCTTTCTGCGCACTTCATATTTGTTTTAAAAAAAGGCAGACTTCGGGGGCTGTCAGTACCACTGATGTCACAAGCAGGAAATGACCGTAGCAGCCTGGTATCTTTGAAGTCAACCATTTTTCTGGGCTTCTCAGACAAGGCCTGAGTGATTGGATGCCCAACAATTGCTTTTTAACAGTTGCTTTATTACACTTGTGCATTATTACAATCATTTCAAGGTTGCTTTGTTTTTCTTGTTTTTGCTTTTGTAAATGTTAGCATATGACAAGAAAGGCATTTTAAGAAGAGAACTTATTTTGTACTGCCTTATCGAACGTCGCAAATTGTTTCATGGTAATTAGTCCCAAATGTAGTGATTATTTGCACCAGCAGGGTTCAAAAAACAGTCATGAGCTGAATGATCAATTATCCAGGAGGATTTGTTTTTGATCTTGACCCATGTGGAAACCCATCATCGTGTTTAAGAGTATTGAAACAAGACCCATAGTTCCACACATATATGTCACTTACACACAGAAGTTTCCCTGAGTCTGGAAAGGAATGTGCATAGTCTCTATGGAGAGACGAACCCAGTTTATATAATTTTGGAGAATATTACGCACAGGTTGGCAAGAGCGAAGGCTTGGGCACCCCAGAGTGTGTGTTGGGGTACTGCTGGAGTTTAACCAGCTATAACCGGCTAACTTGTCATTGATAGCCATGTCTGGTAAACTTCCTGCTGCTTATCCAGCTCGGACCACCCTACCCATTAGAGCCTTGTCTTCTGTCCTATGGCTTTGACCTTCTCAACCTCCCTGGTCTATCCCTCACACTCACCAGTACCGGTGCAAAACCTGGACGTCAGGTTCAATCCACAGCTGTCCTTCCTCCCCGACATTTAATCCCTGACCAGGACCACCTTTCTCCACTCTACCACATTGCCCGCCTCTGACTGTACCTTACCCCAGACACAGCTAAAACATTCGTCCATGCGTTTGTCACCTCCCGACTTGACTTTTCAAATGCCCTCTTCTCTGATTTCCCCAGCTCCACCATGCACAAGATCCAGCTGATCCAAAATTCCGCCGCCTGCATACTCACCCACACTAAACTCCATACCCCCTTGACGCCAGTACTCGCTGGGCTCCACAGGTTCCCTGTCGCCAAACGGATCAATTTCAAGATTCTCACACTTGTTTTTGAATCCTTCAAGTCCCTTATTCAAAATTTATAAGATTCATTTTAACTGTTTTCTGGGATACCATGGGATATCACCTTATAATTTTGCTTCCTCTCCAACCCACCATCCGCTGCCTCCGCTCAACTGGCTCCAGCCTTCTGCATGTCCCTCGTGCCCTTCATTCCACCATTGGTGACTGCGCTTTCAGCCACTACGCCCTGAAACTCTGGAACACTCTTCCTCTATCCCTACATTTAGCCCCTTCCCTCCTCATCTTGAGGTCACGCCTGAAGACGTTCCTCATTGACCGTGATTACAGTCACTTTCCACCGGCTTGGTTCCACTGCTGACAAGCTCTCAGGGAGGCTACCCTGCATGAGGGGTGCTCTGCAAGTTGTTGTTGCTGCTGCTGCTGTAAAGTAATGTGTTGACAGCATCCCTGCTCCCAGTAATCTGGAGGATTGTTGTTCAGAACACTGGGACTTTTGAACAGTTTTATGGGACCTTAGAAAGTACAAAAGGATAAAAAAACACAGGCCTATGAATACTTTGTCACCACTTTTTGTCAGGTTCTTCGCAGTCCTCGCCAGCAATTTTCCATTATAAAAATAACTTTATCCAATGTGGAAAACATTAGGATACCTGATTTTGGCATGGTGTTCCTACTTTTTTTTGAATGGTTAATTGGAAATGCAGATTCTTTGGCTTCTTTTGACTTAGAACTTTAAATTTTATATGTCTTGTATTTATCAAGTATGCTGCAGTAGAGCATACTGTATATTCAGTATGACCCTTGACTCTTCCAAGAAACCTTGCCCTGTCATAAATTCAATTTTATTTCTGGACCTTATTCTCATTTCTAAAAAAAAATGTATGGTACTTTTTTGCGTTTGGAGGTCAAAGACACAAACAGACACAAATATCCTTCACAGACACAAATTAGGTTGGGAAGGATCGAATTGGACCACACGGAGTTGTAACACAGTTTGTCTGCCAAATTCACCAAAACAGTAAGCGGCTGTCTAACCAGCTAAAACCGCATAGCTTGCCATTCATAGCACTGTCTGGCAAGCTTTCCTGCTACTTGTCCAGCTAGGATCACCCTACCCGAGAGCTTTAGGCTTGCAGGGTTAACAGGAGCTGAGTGGGAGGATTTCCTGCCCCCAGTAATGGTCTGCAAGTCCAGCCAGGCTGGTTGTTCACTAATTTTCAAAAATCATGTGGAACAGTTTACTCTTTTTTTTAAAATTGTTCCTTTTACATTTTAGGATTACAGAATTGCAGAAATTAATCCAAATTTTCCATTCAGGTTATCAGGTGGAAAATTATAGGAGCAATCAGAAATCTGAAGTGTCACAGAAGTTATCAAGACAATATGGTTCACAAGGTGCATGATTCAAAGTAGTGAATCACTCCACTGGTATAAAACGGTTAAATGGATTTAATCCTCCCAAAGTAATAATAATACTTGCATTTGATATAGGGCCTTATCACGGCTTCGAGACTTCTCAAAGCGCTTCACAGAATATACTGTAAAGTGAATTGAATGTATTTTGTGGGCGAAAATCGGTAGTCAGTTACACAGTAGTGTCCCACAAACAGTTGTTTGTGGGACACTGCTATGTCCCTGAAACCCACCACCTGCTCCCTTGACCCCATCCCCACTCCACTCCTTATCTCTCAGCTCCACCTCCTTGCCCCACTTATCACAGACATCATCAACCTGTCCCTCTCCTCTGGCTCTATTCCCACTCCCTTAAAAACTGCCACCGTTACTCCACTTTGAAAAAACCCTCCCTTGATGCGTCGCAGCTATCAAGCTACCGGCCCATCTCCAACCTCCCCTTCCTGTCCAAGGTCCTTGAAAGAGTTGTCGCCTCCCAGTTGCGCTCTTTCCTCTCCACCCATGCATTATTCAAACCCCTTCAGGCAGGTTTCCGTGCTGCCCATAGCACAGAAACTGCCCTGGTCAAGGTCACCTATGACATCTTGACCATCTGCGACCAGGGCTCCCTCGTCCTCCTCGACCTATCGGCAGCATTCGATACGGTCGACAACACTATCCTCCTCCACCGCTTGTCCTCCCACCTCAACCTTCAAGACCCTGTCCTTGAGTGGTTTAGGTCGTACCTCTCCCACCGTCTTCATTTTGCTTCCACAAACGGCTTTTCCTCCAGCCCCCGCACTGTCTCGTGTAGCGTCCCTCAGGGCTCTGTCCTCGGTCCCCTCCTCTTCACCCTCTATATGCTCCCCCTTGGTGACATCATCCGCAGACATGGGGTTAACTTCCACATGTATGCGGATGACACCCAACTCTACCTTTCCTCCTCTACCCTCAACTCCACGACCACCGATGTCCTGACAGCCTGCCTGTCCGACATCGAGTCCTGGACGAGAGACAACTTTCTTCAGCTCAACGTGCGCAAAACTGAGGCCCTCCTGATTGGCTCACGTCAGCGCCTCCGCACCTCAGGCGCTGACAGCATCAGCATCCAAGGCTGCACTCTCCACCTCTGAAAGCCAGTCAGGAACCTCGGGTTTCTGTTCGACCCTGAGCTGTCCTTTCTCCCTCATATCCGCGCCACAACTGGCACCGCCTTCCATCACCTCCGAAACATCGCCAGATTACGGCACTACCTCACCCCTCACGCTGCTGAAACTGGTCCACGTCTTTATCACCTCAAGGCTGGACTATGGGAACTCTCTCCTCGCCGGCCTTCCCGGCACCTCCCTCCACACTGCAGGTCATTCAGAACTCTGCAGCTCGTGTACTGTCCCGCACCAGGCTTCGGGACCACATCACTCCCACCCTCGCTCGCCTCCACTGGCTCCCCATCCCCCAGGGGATCGAATTCAAGATCCTCATCTACAAGGCCATTCACGGCCTCGCTCCCTCCTACCTCTCCGACCTACTATCCCCCTACTTACCTGCCCGTACCCTCCGTTCCTCTGGCTCCGGTCTGCCCCACATCCCCCGCCCCAACCGCCCTACCATCGGTGGCCGGGCCTTCAGCCTCTCAGCCCCAGGCTCTGGAACTCTATCCCCCAGTGCCTTCGCCGCCTCCTCCCTTTCTTCCTTCAAGGCCGGTCTCAAGACCTTTCTCTTTGACCGTGCCTTCACCTCCCCTCTCGACTCTCTACCCCTTCCTCCCTCCCTCCCTTCCCTCCCCCTGACCATTTCCCCCTGCTCGGGTCCTGACCCAACTGTCCAGCGCCTTGGGATGTCCTCCCGACGTGAAAGGCGCTCTAGAAATGAAATCTTGTTGTTTCAACTGCTGAGAAGTGTTACCGTATTAGAAACATACAAACAGTCGTAGGCCATTCAGCCCCTTAAGCGTCTGTCATTCTATAAGATCATGGCTGTCCAATTACTTGCCATATCCCTTAATACCCTGACCTAACAAATATCTATCCACCTCAATCTTGAAGATGTGAATGGATCCAGCATCCACTACCGTTGGGGGAGAGTTCCAAATTTCTACTATCCTTTGGTGAAAAACTGCCTCCTAAATGGCCCAGCTCTAATTTTAACACTATGCTCCCTTATTCTGGATCCCCCATCAGAGGAAATAGTTTCTCTGTATCTACCCTATCAAATCCGTTTATTACTTTAAAAACCTCAACCAGATTAAGTTGACCTGTATAAAAGCATTAAAATGTGAGCATGGTATGCTTGACCAAGAATCACAATCGCAAAAGAAACTACGCAAATGGTTTTCTCCAAAAAAAAATAATCTCTGCTAATTGTCAGACAACAGCAGGTCACCTTTCGGCCAGTTGGCTAAACTTAACCCAAAAGGCAAGGGCCCTCAAGGACTATAGTGGATACCAGGCAATGAGCCTGTAGTGGAGAAGATTTTTAAATTTACTGATCCTTGTAAACTGATCAAGGACACAAGTACAGAGTAACAATTTGATCTATTTAATAATGGAGTAAAACAAGGCCTTCAAGTAGTATAGCAGGCTCATTCTGAAGGAGAGAAGTTCCTGTTATAGATTTCTGTATCCTTCAAAGGGAAAGGCTTCATGGTTTTGTTTCCAGATCTTTCTGTGAAAGGCTGCACAAACATTTGACAATTACGTTTGAAGTATTACATAAAGCATCAAGAGTAAGATGCTACACAACCACTTAATCACAGATTCACCATGATTACAATCTTTGTTTAAAAAAACATTTTTTAAGAATATTGTTCTTGACGTAAGATCTGTTCCTGAGTAAGATTTTTTAAAACATGTTTGCAGGAACTAACTTTATTTGCTCAAATACTGTTGACATGCTTTGAAATGATAGGCTTGGATACTTATACCAACTGGCTTCCTAGCTACTTGCCTAACCCCATTTCATCCAGAGAACATCTAACCAGCAACATCAAAGAAGCAAGCAACCAAACCTATTTTGTCCTGTAGCTCAGTGGTTAGAACACTCCTCCCAAACGAGAGATCAGGGTTCGATTCCCGGCAGGATGAAATGTTGGGCAAGTTTCCTAACTCCACAGGCCTCTTGTTTACCTAGCAGTAAGTAGGAACCTGGTTGTTAGTCGATTGGCAGATTGCTTTTCTGGGGAGTAACAATTCTTTCAAAAAAAATAACAATTTGGTCACTCAATCAAAAACTGTTTTGTGACATCTTAAAGACATGATAAGGCACTATATCAAATGCAAGGATTATTTTTTAGTATGTCCAGTGCTGATGACTCTGTAGATTAGTTCTGAACACAGAAGTTCCACTGGGTACTACATAAGCATCAGACAATTTTGGTATGGTGTGAGGGGCAAATTCAGAATGAAAAAAAGGAAAATTAACTACTAGTGTGATCTTCATTCTTTTAATCTAATCCTTGCCTTTCTTGTCCTCCGCTCAAGACTGTGATAATTATATTTATATTCATTAAAGTAAGTGAAGAAGATTTATTAAATGGGCAATATTGTGTCGATTAGAGGGGTAATCCTGCCACTTTATAAATTACTGGTGCGACCACACTTGAAATACTGTGTGCAATTCTAGTCACCGCAATACAAAAAGGATATTGCAGCGATTGAGGGGATACAGAGGAGGGCAACCAAAATGATTGAGGGAATGGATGGACTGGACTACGAGGAGCGATTAGATAAACTGGGCGATTGAGAGGATTCAGAGGAGGGCAACCAAAATGATTGAGGAGATGACAGGACTGGACTATAGGCAGCGAATAGCTAAACTGGGCTTATTCACACTGGAGAAGAGAAGGTTGAGCGGCGATATAATTACGGTCTTTTGAATCATTACGGTGATTCTGAAGGGAATAAATAATGTAGACCATGATAAGCTGTTTTATCTTCTACTGAACAGTAGAACCAGAGGACATGGCCTGCGATTGAAGGGGAGTAAATTCAGAACAATTCTGCAGAAACACTACTTCAGTGAGTGAGTAGCAAACTAATGGAACAGGCTCCCTAGGGAAATAGTAGATTTCTGCTGGAAAATAAGATCTAGGGGTACATTATACAGTTTGGGACATAACATGTCAAGTGGCTGCCAGGATGGTGGAAGGCGAAGTCGATGGACCTTGGGCTTTTGCCTAGCAAATTCATATGTTCTTAAGATGGGGGCTGAACTTTCATATAAAATGTAATAGTTGTGGTATCACATTTGTGACAAAGAAATTACTTGAATCTGGATGCACTTAATCCTACAATGTATGGGATATTTTTGATGTGAAGAATTATAAGACTTTGGTTTTAACGTGGCTTTTTCAGTCATTTCCAAATGAAAAATCTGTGTATTTAGGAAGAGCCTCGTCTTTTAATAAACATCTGTGGTTGATACAGGGCAAGATCAGCTGTTGCCTGAAGCTGAAGAACTGGCTATGATAAGTATTCAACTTGCGGCAAGGTTCTTGTTCAATACAGGGTTTCATACAAAGAAAATTGTCCGTGGTCCAGCAAGCGAATGGTAAGCATCGTTTTTTTTACATCTTTTTACATTTCCATTTATGCTTTAGACGCTGATGAACATGACTTTTCTAGTGGCGTTTTCATAATTGTATAGTTATGTTAAATATGAATACTTATCTATTAAAATGTTTGTTGCAGAGGTGATTTGTATTTTCTTTACAACTGATGAATAATTTTATCCTGTTGTGCATTTTATGATGTATAAATATTTATAAATTATTAGTATTGAAACGCTCTCCTCTTTCTCCCAAAGGTATGATGCATTGTGTATCCTGCTCCGCCACAGCAAGAATGTACGCTATTGGTTTGCACATAATGTTCTTTTTGCCCACCCAAATCGCTTCTCTGAGTACCTTCTGGAGTGCCCTAGTACAGAAGTGAGGAGTGCTTTTGCTAAGCTCATTGTATTTATTGCACATTTCTCTTTGCAAGATGGACCATGCCCTTCCCCCTTTGCCTCCCCAGGACCTTCCAGTCAGGTAAGAACATTCATAAAAGGGAAAATAAATAATTGTATTTTAAAATCCCTCAATTTTGTTTCAAATCTTAAATGGTTTGAGATAAAATTCATGTAAAGTGAAGATTATCTGTATGTGTTTTGAAGTGGGGAAAAACATTTGTACATTGTTTTCCAGAAGGAGGATCCAAAAATCCCACTCAAATTCAATTATTATTAATTTCCACTGTCTACAGAATTGGCGTTCTGGCAGTATAGAACTTGTTTCTTTATTTTTATTACTGACAGTATGTGACAGGTCTGATATTGAGAGTGGGAAATAATGACATCACCAATGCATCAGTCGTTTTGTATGGAATCTGGCTAACCTTAATTTTTCTTTGTCATGTGGAGGGCACTTTTCATTTGAAAAATGAACATGATTATACTGGGTAATTAGTTCCTTATGTAAACCTATGTGTAAGTGTAGACAGCAAAACAAGGCAAGACGAAACAACACAGTCATTTGGAAAACTCTTAACTGGCCTAAATTATGACCTGTGCAAGAGTTGGGAAATGTGATGAAATCACATTGTGACATCTTGCCATTCCAAAATGTTAAATTTATCCTGTAAGCTTAGTGGTTAGAGCACTTGTCTCACAAGCGAGAGTACCTGGGTTTGATTTCCGGGCCGGGCGAAAATGTTGGTCAAGTTTCCTTACTCCACACTCCTCTGTTTACCTAGCAGTAAGTAGGAACATGGTTGTTAGTCGATTGGCGGATTGCTTTTCATGGGGTAATAATTCCTTCAAAAAAAATAACACTTTGCTCATTCAATCAACAACTGTTTGTGGAACACTATGTGTAATTGGCTGCCTCGTTTCACCTACAAAATATAGTCAATTCACTTTTCAGTACATTCTGTGAAGCGCTTTGAGACTTCTCGAAGAGGGTCTATATCAAATGAATATATCAAAGGATTATTATTAAATTGTTATGCTTCATGTATTTGATTTCCATGTGCATGTAAGCCATAATTCCACAAAGCAGTCACAAAATCTATTTTATAAAATGACCCAGTTTAGCATGTGTCCACTTATAGTGTGGGTGTACTGTGGACCCATGCTATGCTGGAAGCATGGTACACTTGCGGCTTCAGTCGTTGACTGGCTGGCTTCCTGTGCGAAGTGCAGTAAACCCTGCTGATGTCACTTTCTGCTCAATCTATGCTGTCTCTTGTGTTTGAAGACTGAGGTACAGTGTGCATTGAGGGTCACTTATACTAGAGAGCAGAAGGGGCAGGGTCACAGAGTTACTTTCCCCCCCCCCCTATTGGTTTTGATGACATAAATTATGTTGGATGTAGAATTAGGAAGACCATTAGAATGTAAATAACATTTTCATTACACATTTTGGAATAAAAGAAGAAATGTTACTTTTTGAACTTGATATGGCTGCAACATTGATACTGAATTTCAAAAATGTTATGAGCAAACGTTCATTATGTTTTAATTTAAATGGAACAAAAACTTTTTTTTTCGCCAGGCTTATGATAATTTAAGTCTCAGTGATCATCTTCTTAGAGCTGTTCTAAATCTACTGAGACGAGAGGTATCTGAGCATGGAAGGCACTTGACACAGTACTTCAACCTTTTTGTTATGTACGCCAATCTGGGTAAGAAACTGAATCGTCGGCTGTAAAAATTCTAGAGTTAATTTCATAATGTATTTTCTGGCATGTATTTTAAAAACTTTGTTTTAATTAATGTGATTAAGTATGAAGAAACATCATGAAAATGTATTTCACACTGCAGCCTTTTAAATACAGTTGTTTTCATGCAATCTACTTGTTGCTGTATTTAGAATAGTAACATTTCTAGAGAGACATCAAGCCACATTTACTACTTACATTCACATTAACTGAGGCAAAAAAAATTAAGTCATTACAATTGTTCTGTTTTATTATCCCATCATCCCCACCCTTGCCCAACTCGACTGGTTCCCATCCCTCCGAAGATAGAAATCAAAATCCTCGTCCTCACTTTCAAGGCCCTTCACGGCCTTGCTCCCTCCTACCTCTCTGCCCAGCTAACCTCCTATCAATCTGCCCGCTCCGTCCGTTCAGCAGGCTCCACTCAACCCGCCCTACCATCGGCAGCCAGGCTTTCAGCCTCTCTGCCCCCACCCTCGAACTCAGTCCCACAATCCCTTCACCTTACCGGGCAATCACGTATTGCAGCTCTGTGGTAGCATAAGATCACTGACGCTGAGAGATCCTTTTTAAATTGCTTACTTGTATATTAATTTAGAACCAAATCCTGTTCCAGAAATCAAATGGTAATGTAATTTTGGAACTTTTAATCTTGAATAGAATAATTTAGTATTCCAGAATTATAATCCTAACTAGTAAAATCAGTATCTTCATAAGTATTGAATGCACTTGAATGATTTGGGTATGGTTTTATTTTATTATGTTACAGGTGTGTATTGATGCTTTCAATTCTTTTCATGGTTTCTGAAATTACTAATTTTCTGTTCCCCAGGGGTGGCTGAAAAGACACAATTGCTAAAACTGAATGTGCCTGCAACATTTATGCTTGTTGCTTTGGATGAAGGCCCAGGTCCTCCTATTAAATACCAGTATGCTGAACTTGGCAAGCTTTATGCTGTGGTGTCACAGTTAGTTCGTTGCTGTGATGTATCATCACGCATGCAAACTTCAATTAATGGTAAGTGTTATACGGCACAGAAAGATCAAATTGTTTAGAATCTTGGGGGGCAGAGAGAAGCAGCAGACTGGTATATTTTAATTGTTAGCAGAAATAAAGCTGAAATGTTTATAATGTGTGTTAGATTGTCACAGGTGTAATCATTGGAGATGGATTAAGGTAGGGTATCGTGAAATAGAAGAATATGGTGCTGGAAATGTCTCAAGCTGGAAAGGGTAGCCCAATATTGATACCTCATCAGTACAAAAAGCAAGATTTCTGGTTTGCAGATAATGCATGGATACATATACATAAATTCAAAACATTTATGTATCCATACATTTGAGATCTGTGTATCATCAGCAAACAAGACATCTTGTTTTTTATACCCACATTCGAAATGTTATTTAAGTGACTAAACTGAGCAACCCCATTCCAACTTGAAAACTTTCCATTTAAGCTATATTTTCTTCCTAGATTTGGATTTTCAGTTGCACTGTGCAAAATTAGATCTTGTTTATCGAATATTTTATTTCCAAACTGATGCGCTATTGGCAGAGTGTGGGCAAGTACAATATAATGAATCCAATCATGTTATTTCAACATCTCACCTGTTTGAGAAAATTACTGTATGGGGTCATTTTGTGCACCCTGCAGCATTTCTTTTAAACTATGGTACTCAATCTTCAAAGGGAGTGAATGCTTCACACAGTCAATTAATAGACATGGGTATTTTGCTGAGGTTAGACCAAGATTCTCAAAGCATTATAAGTTAGATGCTACTGATAGTTAGATATTTGGTATGTAACTCTAAATATGGATTCTGCTCACAAAACTTTCTTAACTGATCACAAGAACATTTGTAGAGAGATTTCTCAGCTCTGTCCATCCAGCTTTCATCAGAAGGAGGAATTCAGGAAATGGGATGGGCATGGAGAGAAGGGCATCTGAAAAGGATAAAACTTCAAAGTCAATGTATTTCAACAATCAAATTAATTAATTGTTTAGTAAGAAGATATACATTCTAAAGAACAAAAAGTAATAGAAATTTTGATTTTTAGGAAATCCGCCCCTGTCAAACCCCTACGGTGATCCTAACCTGTCCCAGCCTATAATGACTATCCAGCAGAGTGTGGCAGACATCCTGTTTGTACGAACTAGTTATGTGAAAAAGATTATTGAAGACTGCAGCAATTCTGAGGAGACCATCAAACTACTTCGCTTCTGCTGCTGGGAGATTCCACAGTTTTCTTCCACTGTTCTGAGTGAACTCCTCTGGCAGGTTTGGAAATGTTCAAAAAGTTTAATGAAAAGGAAACCAATAAATATAAGAAAGATTAGTGTTTTCTGAATTGGACCATCAGATTTTTATAGTGGATGACTAACCTGGTGTGCTTTCGACATTTCAAGCAGATCTATGCAATAATAATAATCCTTGCATTTGATATAGCACCTTATCACGTCTTCAAAACATCTCAAAGCGCTTCACAAGAATATACTATAATGTGAATTGTTTATTTTGTGGGTGAAACCTAGCAGCCAATTGTGCACAGTAGGGAAAAACTTTAGCAAATTTTCAGATTCTCCATATGTGTCTAAGCATTGGTCTCCTTTGCCACCAGATGTAGTCTTCGAGCAAAATATTTTGAGAAATAGAAGCAATTTATAAGGATGTTCTTGCTTGCAAGATTTTCAAAATTTATTTCCTTTTAAAGCTCAAGTTTTCAATCTTGATTCTATTTTTAAAAGTGATCTTGAAGTTGCACCTTTCTATACAGTATATGTGGAAACTGTTATAAACTGGGCCAATAGAAATATTTTGTTTTGTGACAATTCAATATCAGTATTTCCTCATGTTTAGTTTTTAACATTAAAATGAAAAAATGTAGGTTAGCAGTAAAATATATCTTAATAGCAGCAATCAACTTGATACAATTTTCTGAAAAACATGCAAAAAATGCTTCCTCAATTTTGGACAAATATTTCTGCATTTTTCTACTGTCCAGGTTATAAAGTGCTTCTATAACTCTGGCTCACTTCTAGTATGGTCGGGCCAATAGTTTTAAGTGCCAGGGAGCTGATAGTCTTACTGCATTCAGGCACAGTGAATGTGAAAGCTCCAACTGGTGACTGTAGCGCATTTGGCAGTTTATGGATCCCAGCTACCAAGTTAAAAGGGGATCTACTGTATGTCTTTGTAGAGTTGGGTACTTGAGGGGCTAGTGATATGTTTGCTGAATTCAATATAGTTCAGATTCCTACTATTCAGCATTTCTTAAAATACTGCCCTGGAACAGTTTCTTCTTCCTTTACTACAATTCTTCAGCCAGAAGATATAAGGAAGGAAGGCACTTTATCCTTCTTGCAGCATTTAAACTTTGGTAAACTTCAGTGCAGCTGCAGTTCTTGGTAAATAATTTGAGTTCTTTGTATTTGAATTACAGTTCATCTCTGTTGTTGTAGCATTGCTTTGCTGGTCTACCTGTGATCTATGTTTGAAAGACTACATTTGAAGAAAAAAGGAAATCTACTCTTTTCCCAGAAGAGGGTGTTTCACATAGACAATCCTGCTCTTCATTCTTTATCTCCTTTTGAAAGACATATTAGGTTTTCTGGTTTAAGTATTTTCTAGAGTTGTGAAGCACATTAAGGTGTTTATGGGGAGATGCAGTCTAACCAAAGTTATGTGTTTATAGGGCTAAAACTTTAAATATTATGGTAAATTCCAAATGCAGAGTTGACGTATGTTTATGTGGAATCCCTTCCTAGATTAGGTAGAAGGGTTTTGTTATAGTGTGTATAACACTTTTTATATTGAGTTTAAAAGCTTTGAAATGAAATTGTATGGTCCTTTAGAATTGCTTATGTGAGACTTGAAATTATATTTACATATTTTAAGATTCTTTCAAAGCAATTTAAATTGAAAGCTTTTGGCATGACTCTTTGTTTGATTTTGTTCCACAGGTGGCATATTCTTATACTTATGAGCTTAGACCCTACTTAGATCTTCTGCTGCAAATTTTGCTAATAGAGGATTCTTGGCAAACCCACAGGTTAGTCTCTACATGTCTCTGTACAGTGAGGCTGTATTTCAGCACATAGTAAAACAAGAGCTGCAAAATGTATGTTGGAATTTGAGGCGAAAGCTAAATTATCTTAATATTGTTCATGCCCTCCTCCCCATCATATCTCTGCAATTTTGTGACCCAGCCGTTCCCTTTGCCCAGCAAACAGTGACTTGCTGCATGACCCCCCCCCCCCCCCAATCCCATCTGTCCCACCATTGCCACTTTGCCCTGCTCTCTGGAACTCCATTCCCGGATTCCCTCCAACTTGCTCCTTCCCTTCCCTGTATCAAGGCATGTCGAACCCTAATTCTTTGACCATGCTTTCGTTCATCTTTTCCCCTCCCCACCTCCCTCAACTCCTGTTCACAGTCTGCAGTGTCGAGTGTATTGAGATGTCATTCTGATGTGAAAAGGGCTCCGTATAAGTGTTGTTGCCTTTCTAGAAGGGAAACACAAAATGATTGCTTCTGTGGCCCGCTGATCTTTCTCAAATCTGGCATCTGGCCTTCCACAGCCATAAGGTTGGACCACCCTGGTGTATGTAAAATGCATTTGTGTCAGTCTGGCTCATTTGGTATAACCCTCATATATATGGTAAATATATAAAGGAATTGGGAAAAACATTGCTTTGTAAAAAGGACCACAATGTATATAAATTGAATGCTCATATGTAGATGTTGTTGTCATTGTTCAAAACAATTCTAGTCTATGTCTCCACTAAAGTAATATGAATTGCTCTTTTCCTGTAGGATTCATAATGCCTTAAAGGGGATTCCTGATGACAGGGATGGGCTGTTTGACACCATTCAGCGTTCTAAAAACCACTATCAGAAGAGAGCGTATCAGTGTATTAAATGCATGGTAGCCCTCTTCAGTTCCTGTCCTGTAGCCTACCAGATCCTCCAGGTGAGCAGTGTAATAGCTTAGTACATTTCTTATGGTAATAGTCCCTGCACTTTACAGAAAACTCTGGAGCTTTGAGACATTTGGGCAACCTTATTGGATTATGAGGTGTATGTTGGAATATATCAAATGCAAGGATTATTAAAACTGCAGTATCAGTCCAGCCACATTCAGTGCAAACTCAAAAGGCTAGTATCTTTGAAGAGTTGCGCTATTTCCTAGAACCTTTGCCCTGCA
The DNA here is from genome assembly GCF_018977255.1 of Callorhinchus milii. Taxonomy (NCBI): domain Eukaryota; kingdom Metazoa; phylum Chordata; class Chondrichthyes; order Chimaeriformes; family Callorhinchidae; genus Callorhinchus; species Callorhinchus milii. Next base: position 51,730,050 of record NW_024704745.1, read on the forward strand.
ATGACATTAACTCACACTACACAAGTTGGCCATGTTCCTTATTAAACCTGTGGCTGAGTTATTAGTTTTTTCAACTAATCTGTAAAGTATCTTGTTTACAGAATTTGAGAACTATTGACATTTGGACTCGCACAGTTCTTTATTTTGTGTGCTAATCTGAAGAGGAATACACATAGCAACTTCCTGTCTCTTCCTGTTTAAGTTAGTCTGTACAATACAGTGTTGACAATGAAGGAAATTACCAGCCTGATTTATTATCTACAGCACAATTGGATCAGTTTTATGCTTATATATTCTGATTGCAGTATACCTGGGACAATTCCCCAAATAGTATGTACATAGTTTAGGAATTTTTTGCCTGATCAGTTTCTCATCTCTTCTACTGTTTAATAATTAATGCAATGGTGTGATTCCATTCAACACTGCTGCCAAAAGTGGCCAAATCCCATTTGTGAGTCTGGACAGTTAACATGGAGTCCTGTAGCTTAGTGGTTAGGGCACTCACCTCACAAGCGAGAGGACCTGGGTTTGATTCCCGGCGGGGTTAAACATTGGGCAAGTTTCCTTACTCAACACACCTCTGTTTACCTAGCAGTAAGTAGGAACTTACAGTTGTTAGTTGATTGGGGTAATGATCCCTTTTTTAGAGAGAAAAAAAATTGGTCACTCAATCCATACTGTTTGTGGGACATTGCGGTGCTCAATTGGCTGCCACGTTTTGCCCACAAAATATATAGTCAATTCACCTTACAGTATATTCTGTGAAGCGCTTTGTGAGGTCTCGAAGACGTGATAAGGCGCGATATCAAATGCAAGGATTATTATTATTATTGTGACCCCCTATGTGAAATTTCAGCTGAGCCTAAGCTTGTGCTCTTCAACCAAATTTCTGTTTTCTTTATTCCTCTCCCAAAGGAACTGATCTGATGGGGTTTGTTTCTGTTACATTCTGACAGCTCTCCAGGGCTAACTTGTGTAAGCCCAAAGAGCAAATGTTATACAATATTATGTATAGCAGTGATCAAAGAATAGAGATCAGAGAGGAAGATGTTTTTTATTTCCCTGTGGAGCTTTATGGCCAATATAAATCCCACTGAGATGACTTATTTTAGCATAGATTTAAAATTATGTTTCTTCTTGATCCTATATGGCTCAGCACTACACTGTGTGACGCAATTATTCAGACGTATTGTGGAACCCACCGCACTGTTCGTATTCTTGGAACCATTTCACATAGTGCATTTACTCACTGAGCCATTGAGGGCCTACATAATAATCTTTGAATCCTTACATCCTTAATACATTTTTATTTTAAGTTTTTTATTGAAATAATTTTGGAAACTATTCTGTAGAGTAATGGAGACCTGAAAAGGAAATGGACGTGGGCAGTAGAGTGGCTTGGAGATGAGCTGGAACGTCGGCCGTATGCTGGAAATCCACAATATACGTACAACAACTGGTCACCCCCTGTACAGAGCAATGAAACATCAAATGGTTACTTCCTGGAACGGTCACACAGTGCCAGGATGACACTTGCAAAGGCCTGTGAGCTGTGCCCCGAAGAGGTAAGCAGTTACATGAGGGAAATATGTGCAATTTATAATGCAGTCTAACTTTCATCTTTAAAATTAGTGTTTTTTTTGAGTATACAATGCTAGTGCAATATTATTTAGACCAGTGTTGCATTTTTGCTTTTCGTGTGAAAACGTGTTCATAAGTGAATCACACCTTTTGGAGAGTAGTATTGTGTTATCTGCTTTTCATTTTGTTTGTTCTGATTTTGTGCTGTGTTGTGTGACCACTACTCCCAGATCAGGATGATATAAACTAAAGCTCTGTTCCAGGATTGTGCCTTAGCCAAAAACTTTACCGCTGAGTCTAAAGTTTTCCATTTCCTACACGAACAATCATCTGTCCTCTCTTGAGTGAAATTACCAAAAAAAAACATTGATTTGGATTGTTTTTGTGCAGTTGGATCTAGAAATTGGCCTTATTTGGTTCCTTTCTATCCTGGCCAACAATCCCCCTAAATAATAAAAAAAACATGGTCGTTGGCCTTCCTGGTTGTTTGTAGGACATTGCTGTATGCAAATTAACTGCCATATTTACCTAAAGTAATCATACACTTTACAGAAAACCTCTGTGAAGCACTTTGACACATTGCATCATGATAAGGATGATTATTATGTAAATTGCATTAATTTCAAAATCTTTCTCCAGTGATTTAAAGTACAGTAAATACTTGTGCACAGGCCATGCCATCTGAAGAAATTCAACAGGAACATTTCTAATGCTTTATTGCAATTCTACCACACATCGGGGCTAGTTTTGTTGTCCATTCTTTATTCATACATTAATGGAAATCCATCTTGTGCTGACGGCATAAATACGTTCTGTTATTCAGTGAATTAGGGGTGGAAAAGCTACATCCCTTTTGAACCTGGTCAGGTCATAAGCAGCACATTAGTGGTTGCAACCTGTATGTTTCCTCTTGCTTCAATGTCACTTATAAAGTCTGTTCCCCTCCTGACCGTGGCATTTTTTCTTTGGAGAAATGTTCAATTTCAGTGCTCCTTTCGGTAAAGTCAAGTAAATATTTTCAACCTTTATTTTAATGTTTTTTTCCAATATTTTGTTCATTTGCTTTTTCACAGTAAATATTTTTACTTCCTATTTTGGTGTTTTTTATTTGTACAGTTTTTTTTCTTTTTTGGTCAGCCGGGTGTCTGGCACATGCGGAAACGTATTACCAAGCTTAAGAATATCCAAACCAAACCTTTCCATGCCACCTACGCATGGAAATTCCAGAAATATTTGTTGGAATTGAATGCACATTTTCTCCCTGGATGGGGATGCATCCTGCTTACCTAATTCTGCAAAGTATTAGGGGCATTCCATTGCCAAACTCATCACCTTGGGGCCAGTTCAGCATCAAGAGACCCCACTTATCTCTTCCTTCCCACCCCAGAGGATTTTTCTTTTATTAAAATTAGAACCATTAGGTACCAATGCGTAAGCCTGTGTTTAAGTACCAAATAAAGTCCTCCCTTCAAGCTCTCTCTTGAAGTGCTGGGATGCAATTTTGTGGCTGTTGACAGTGGTCTGGTATCCCTTTTGACCATTTTTCATGTGTCAACAGGTAATTTGATCCCAGCAGTCAGGCTAACTCAGTCTATATCATTTAGTACTATGTCAAGCGATGTATTTTGCTCATTGGTCCATTGGGAGTTCATTTTTTCCGAACATGTAACAAATGAAACACTTCCAATATTTCTACAGCCACTGTTGTGTGGTTATACTTGGCAGTATGGCTTTTCCATCTGTTTTTGTTTTACGCCTCTGTGTTTGACAAATCATCTTAAAGGAAAAGTGTAAGGTTGATTTTAAGTACTCTTGGTTTCATTAAAATTAGTTTAAAAAATCTCCCACTTCATATGAAGTATTTCTAGTTGTAGCAATATTTTCCCTTTCTATGGAGGCCCACTATTTTGTCTTTCCTCTGCAGGGAACATCTCAGGTGATATCAGCCACAGAAACATTGGCAAGCAGCTTAATAGGAGTCTCGCAGGTTAGCGTCCTTTCCAACCATAAGTGTTAGGCTGGAAAAATTCAGTAACCGATGAGGACCACAGAGTACTCGGCCAGTACTAACATTTCCTGGCTTGGACACCACTCTGTCAACATCCAGGGCCAGAAAGGATGCTGGTTTGCAGAATTCCCTACAGAGCTGTTCACTGGTGTTAATTGAGCTGCTCGCTGCAGAAAGGGGGACACTAAATAGTAGAAAGGATGATATTAATTTTACTTCCTGTACTTCAATATGCATATTTATAGTGTATTTTTACATTTGTTTTTTTGGTGCAAATTATGCAAAATAGCTCTCTACAGCAGGTTATTTAAGGATTAAGCATTCATGTTTAACATGGTTCTAATTAATGATATGAGCCTTTTTAGCTAATTTAATGGTTAAAAACAAAGAAAGTGTTTTTCAAATTGCCTTTATTACCTGACATATTGCACTTATTAAAGAACTAAGAAAGAGTTGAGCATTTGTCCAAAAAAAGCATGGAACATATTATTGCCCATCTCCCCTTAAAAAAAAGGTTATATCTGCTACATAGACTTAATTACTTCCTAGACTTTGTGCAATGATTCTTAATTCTGATGAAAGAGTGTTATTTCAAGTGGTGGCCTTTTGCTTAGATGGTAGTTGACCTATAGTTTTAGCTTCTTTATAATAATGTAGATTTGCTTATAGTACAATTGTAATTGGGCTGTGGATCCTAACAGTAGCAACAATATATTCGGGTGGAATGCGTTACACAACTGACTGGGTACCCGAAATGGAGGAGAGGGGAAAGGTGGCCAACATTTACTTACAAAAAAATCGAAAATGCAGGCAGACGGTCAGTTGACTGCCTCTCTTAAAAAAAGGCTGCTGGTGTTCCATACCCTAAAGAATAGCTAATGTTTGGGTCATCAGGTCTCCGCTGACATCCTTTCCTGCTTGCTGTGGCAATACGAATGGACTGACCAACAATTGTACCCTATTAAAGCTCTAGCTGGGACTTTGTGGACTCGAGCCTATGTTTTTGAACCAGGATTTTCTATTTTAGATTGGGGGGTTTTGCACAATCTTAAGTAATTTATGCTCGTTGACTCGTAGCTTGAGCTTATAAAATAGTTCTCTTTTTCTGATGTGTAAGGTGGATGTGTTTTGGTAAACAAAATATACTTTCACATTTCAGGAGCCAGATGAGCAAGAAGCACCAGATGATCACGATTCTTCCCCTCCAGAAGATGCCCCATTATACCCCCATTCACCCAGCTCCCAGTATCAACAGGTACATTTTCTGCTCTTTAATTTCTCTATTCTGTTTTCTTTATTTTCTGCGTTGCACTATTATTGCTAAAATGTCAAAAATGGCCAATTGTAGTACATTGGGATGTAGCCATTGTTCAATTCTGTAATTCTCAAATCTTGATGTTAAATGCAGTTTTATGGGACAAAACATTGGTGGTGAGCACCAAATGCTAACATTCAGTACAATGGATGCAGGTTGAAGTTCTGCTCTACTCAAATCCAGATCTAATAACTTGGAATGAGGTAGTGCAAATCAGAGGGGGAGGAAAATCAGAGGAAAAATGTCATGCTCATATAATTGCTTCTGGGCACACAAGAACTTGCATTTTTATAGTGCCTTTCATGTGGTAGTATTTCAGAGTGCTTAACAGTGGCCGGAGCTCGATGCCAAGCCAGGGAGAGAGGGGAGAATGACCAATATGGGAAGGTCTTCAGAGCGGAAGGCAGAGGAATTGAGTCAGAGTTCCAGAGTTTTGGGCGTAGTGGCTGAAATGACGCCTGCCAAGGGTGGAGGGGATGTGTAGAAGGCCACAGCCAGCTGAGCAAAGGAGGAGGGTTGTGGGGTGTAAGCAGGTCAGAGAGGTTGTCCCCTGCTAAATGGTCACCTTCCCTTCAAATGCCGTTCGGCAATGGGAGAAAGGAAGCACTGCCACTCCTCTGCTGCCAAACAAAGGTTAATATATTTTACTGAATTCTGTGAGAGTACAGGATTTTAACTTCAACTCCTAGGTTAAAGTACTTGGTATTCTGTTTGCTTAGTTAACATTACTTCAAGTAAAACGATGGGAATGGCATTTCGGTTGCCCTCGGGCAGCCCTTAAGTCGGACAAAACAGCCATCCACTGTATTTGAAGTGAGTTCAGAGGATGAAAACATCCAGTCACGATGAATGGTTAATTAATATATTTTCACATTACCTGATTATAGAAACCTTGGGGGTTTGTTTGGTCTCTGTTTTTCATCATCATTAATTGCTTAGCAAATGTCATTGAAATTGAACACTTATTGGATTATGTCATCATATCAATCAGAATGTTAGCCACTATGTAAAGACTAGCAGTGACTGCAGCACCCTTTTACCTTTCTCTCTGTCTTCAAGGTTTTATTTTCGCTTCCAAATTGCACTTTTTGTGTCCATTATATTTCACAATATGAATGCTGGGGAAACGGTCTTTTTTTGCATTTGGGCATTCATTGAATACAGACAGGTGCAGAGTAACGTTTCCGTAGTCTTTAACTCCAACCTCAGAATTGCAGTCATGGAATTGTAGAATTGGTGTCTTCATATACTAAGAAGTTGCGGGCTTTTGAAGCCCTGAATATGTTGTCCTTAATCAGTATCAAATATATTCAAGAGGACACAATACAATACAATTTTACATTTTTTGGTGCCTTTCACTTTGGAAGGATGTCCCAAGGTGCTGTACATTCCAAAGTTTGCACCCGGAGTGGGGGGGAGCGGAGATGGAAGATGGGTGAAAGCGCAGTCAATAAGGAAGGTCTTTGAGGGAGCGAAGGGACAAGTCGAAGGCATTTGGAGTTGTATGGAGTGTGACAAATAAGATTGGTGAGTTGTAGGCTCAAGTTGCCACATGGGGTCATGATGTAGTGGCAATAATAGAGACTTGGCTCAAACAAGGGCAGGAATAGGAGCTGAATATTCCTGGCTACAATGTACTACTCAGGAGGGATGGGAAAGGAAAAAAAAGGAGGGGTGGCAATATTGATTAAAGACACGGTTACGGCCCTGGAAAGGGACGAGGTGCTAGAGGGTCCAAAAACAGAATCTATTTGGTTAAGGAGCAGAAAATGAACTGTTACTATGTTACGTGTATACTGTAGACCACCAAATAGTGGGAAGGAGATTTCAGAAAGATGCAAAACCAATAAGAGTAGTCATCATCAACAATAACAAAATTACGTTTATAGAGCGCCTTTCACGTCTGGAGGACTTGCCAAGGTGCTGGACAGTCGAGGGTCAGGACCCGAGCATGGGGGAGGGGTGCGGTAAGGGTGAGGAAAAGCAGAGAGGTGGGAGGGCGACTGAAGGCATGATCGAAAAGGAGGGTCTTGAGACCGGCCTTGAAGGAGTCAAGGGAAGAAGTGAGGTGAAGGGACTGTGTGATGGAGTTCCAGAGTGTGGGGGCAGAGAGGCTGAAAACCCGGCCACCGATGGTTGGGCGGGAGACATGGAGCAGGCCGGAACCCACTGAATGGAGGGAGGGGGCAGGTTGGTAGGGAGTCAGCAGGTCAGAGAGGTAGGAGGGGGCAAGGCCGTGGATGGTCTTGAAAGTGAGGACGTGGATCTTGAATTCAGTTCTCTGAGGGATGGGGAGCCAGTGGAGTCGGGCGAGGATGGGAGTAATGGGGTCGAGGAGTCTGGTGCGCGAGAGTACACGAACTGCAGAGTTTTGGATGATCTGCAACTTGTGAAGGGAAGAGTTGGGAAGGCCGATGAGGAGGGAGTTTCCATAATCGAGCCTTGATGTGACGAATGCGTGGGTGAGGGTTTCGGCAGCCTGAGGGGTGAGGCAGTGGCGGAGTCTGGCAATGTTGCAGAGGTGGTAGTAGGCAGTGCCCATCATGGCGCACATGTGGGGGAGAAAGGACAGTTCAGGGTCAAACAAGACACTTGGGTTCCTGACTGGTTTAGTGAGGTTGATTATGCAGCCATGGAGGCTGATGCTGCCAGTGCTCAAGATGCGGAGGCGCTGGCACGAGCCAATCAGGAGGGCTTCAGTCTTGCTGACGTTCAGTTGGAGAAAGTTCTCCCTCGTCCAGGACTTGATGTCGGACAGGCAGTCGGTCAGGATGCCAGTATTTCTGGAGTTGAGGGTGGAGGCAGAGAGGTAGAGTTGGGTGTCATCCGCATACATGTGGAAATTTACCCTTCCCCCCCGCCTTCCACCCTCCCCCACCCGACACTCAGCTCAGGTCCATAACTCTGACCAGCACCTTGGGATGTCCTCCCAACGTAAAAGGTACTATACAAATGTAATTTTATTGTTGTTGTTAAACCTGCAAGCCAAAGCCCTGACAACTAGGGTAGGCCTAGCTGGACAGCAATATCAATGGTAAGCTATGTAGTTTTAGCTGTTTAGATTCCAGGAGTACCCCAACTCACACTCCAGGGTCCCCAAGCCTCAGAGTGCTTAACAGAGACGGAACTTGATGCCCAGCGGGACTGGGGAGGGCAGGAGGTGAAATAGGTAGAGGTTCTCAAACTCATTAGTTAATTTCTTCACACCTCACTATCTCTCTAATCAATTCCCCCGTTCCTTTGGCTCAGCCACTGAAAGACCTGCTCTGCATTCTCTGACCCCTCTATGCATTCAGCCACTTTGCCCCTAACCTCTGGAAGTCCCTGCCACAAACTCCTCCTCACCCCCTCTTTATCTTGAAATCCTACCTTAAGATCTCTTCAACTATGCCTATGGTCACCCACCCCTTACCATTCTCTCTTACTCGGCACCCAACCCTGCCACCGTGGAGCACTCCGAGATGCTATTATTCGCGAAGGGTGCTATATGAATGCAGGTTGTTGATGTTCCAACATCAAGCTGAGGCCTGATACCACCCAGTAGATTTGTCTTTCATTCTGGGTTTCACTTGGTGTGCTGTTGGAAATGGTTGTAACCAGTTAGTGCTTTGAGGTAACCAATCAGATGTTGGTGAAAACACACCAATTTTGCATTTGAATGATTGGATAATCCAGAAATCACTGCCTGTGGATTACACTTTTTTGCAGAAATTCCAAAGAATGGAACCTACAGGAAATCTATGAGCCCTTGCATTTGTTATTGTGCTTATATAGAAATTTCTCACTTCACAGAATCTACAAATGTTGCAATTAGTGAATAGAAGGATCTGTCTCATAGCTCAATGTTGTGAATTCACTTGTGGTATCATTAATAATGATAATCCTTGCATTTGAAATAAAGCCTTTGTTAGGGAGACTCAAAGTGCTTTATAATATTTACTGTCAAGTGTAGCGACTGTTTTGTGGACGATAACTTTATTTTATCAAAATAAATTTTTAACAGTTAGAGGATTTGTTTAGCTGCTTATAACATATGGCAGTGCACTTGGGCATTCACTATTTGGGTATTGTTCTATTCTTTCTTATGGACCAATAACAGCACTTAGTACATTGGCAATAATATGCAAACAGAATTTGATCTCGCTTAGGTATAATATTAAGCCTGATATAAAATGTATGTATTAGATTTGTGCATTCTCGTCATAAAACCTAGCTGCAGCATATATTATCATATTCTGGAGAGACAGAATGATATTATATAAACTATTAAAGAGCCCTACCTATCACTAAACCAAACTATAAAGATATGTGGGGTACCAAAATCTTAAATCCCACATGCACACAGCAATGCCCCACAAACAACCATGGAGTTCATGACCAATTTTATTTGAGAGGCATGTATTGCACACTCCCTTCTCTAATCTCTGATGTGGTAGAGTTCTACGACAACTTTTTGAACTCAAAGTATTGCAAACTTTTGGAATCTAATAATAAATAACGCTTGCATTTGATAAAGCATCTTATCACGTTGTCGAGAAGTCTGTGTATTTTGTGGGCAAAACCCAGCAACCAGTTTGCACGCAGCAATGCCCCACAAACAGCCATGGAATTAGTGACCAGTTTGGTTTGGGGAGTATTTATTCGCTGGGGCACACTCCCTCCTCTAATCTCTGATATGGGAGAGTCAAATGCAACAAAGCGAAACAAAAATGTGGCCGAAAACAGCATAAACGTGAAGAAATACAATAAATAATAATACTGTCCTTGGAAATAATATGTATACTTGAATTTTATATATCCTGTATAACATTGAAACATATCAAAATACTTAGCAGGAAATTGCTGTCAAGTGGATGTAGACCAACATAACAGCCAAGTTACACACATCAGGGTCCCGTAAACAACCATAAAGTCCTTTTGGGGAACAAACTCCATGAACTATGGCAGAGGGAGATGAACTTCACAGGACAAGTACAGAGAAGTTGAGACATATCAGGCAGAGTTCATAGGTGCTGCCTTCAGTTCTTCAGTTGAACGTCAACAAGACCGAGGCCCTCCTGATTGACTCCTGTCAGTGCCTGCACACCTCAGACCCTGAGAGCATCACCATCAAAGGATGCACACTCTACTGAGTCAGTCTGGAACCTTGGCGTCTTGTTTGACCCTCAACTATTCTTTCTACCCCACAACCATGCCATGACCCACTCTGCCTTCCCCACCTCCGCAACATTGCCCGGCTCCGCCACTGTCTCACACAGCAAGTCACTGAAACCCTCATACATGCATTCATAACATCCAGGCTTGACTGCAAACTCCCTGCTTGTCGGCCTCCCCAACTTCTCCCTCCATAGGCTGCAGATCAGCCAGAACTCTGCAGCCCATGTCCTCTCCCGAACCAGGCTCCGTGACTCTATGTCTCCATGTCGCCACTGGCTTCCCATCACACACAGGATACAGTTCAAGATCCTGGTCCTCACCTTCAAAGCCCTCCATGGCCTTGCTCCCCCATATCTCTGCGACTACCTAACCCCCCACCAACCTGCTCGCTCCCCCCGCTCAGCAGGCTCCGGCCTGCATCACATCCCCCACCTCGCCTGCCCCAACATTGGTGGGCAGGCCTTCAGCCACTCTGCCCCACCCTCTGAAACTCCATCCCGCAGTCCCTCCACTTTGCCCCCTTCCTTGCCTCTTTCAAGAGCCATCCCAAGACCCTCCTCTTCGACCGTGCTATCAATCACCCACTGCCCAACACCCTCCCCAATACCGACCCCCAGCTTGAGTCCAAAACACTGACTATCCAGCACCTTGGGACGTCCTCCTGATGTGAAAGGCACCATACAAATATAATTTTTTTGTTATTGTTTTTATCTCCCCTCCATAGTCCTCGAGTGTGAAGCTGGGAGACCGTATTAACCTGTACTACATTAGAAAGAAAACAAAGGTGTGCAATGTATGCAGTGTAGGTTCAACCCATAAGCACTGGATGAGTACATTATTTGTTATCAATCCAGCTGATATGATACAATCCTCATTTGCTGCACGTCACCATTCATGATCTCAGGTTCAAGTGAATGTCGGGGGAATGTCAGAGCACCATCTTGTGGCACTGGTGAGTTTCCATTTTAATCTGAAAATAACTCCATTGGAGAGTACTTTTATTGAGCATTCCTTCGACACTTTGAAATGTTTGAAGTATATAAATATAGAATACCGCATAGTAATATTGAAGTATAAATTTATAATGTTACAATTATTCACATTAAACTGATTAATGGTTACATATATACAGTCCATATATTGAACTCTGACACTATTGATTTTTATTGCAATAATACTGTATTTGTAGGCAAATATGGCAGTCAATTTGTAAACAGTAATTACAAGCAACCATGATTTTTTTTATCTGGAGGGTTGTTGGACAGTTGGATTGTTGATTGCCAGAACAACCTTCTCTTTCAGATGGTGTTACTGTGTCTTAGATACCCACTTGAATGGGGAACTCAGTTTAACATCTCATCCGAAGGACAGCACCTCCAACAATGCAGTGCTTCCCAGCACTGTATTAGAATGGCAACTTAGGTTATGAGCTCAAATGAATGCGACACTTAAACAATGCATTATACATTTGTGATTCTTTAACACTTTTTGTGCTAAATAACAAGTGTTAATTCTGGAAAATGGAGCACTTTAGATATCTTATGACACTCCAAGTCTATATAATACAACCAGCTCCGAGGTACATATCACACTTTGAGATGTCTGGAAGACATGAATAGGCGCTATATCAAATGCAAGGAATATTATTATTATAGGTAAAGGACATCCATGAACATACGTTGAGTCCAGCATGCAAGAGGATCCCGGTTTGATTCTCAGGTGGGGTGATACCTTAGCCAAGTTTCCATGCCTCACACGCCTGTTTACCTCGCTGTAAGTAAGAACCCGGTTAGTCGATTGATAATCCCTCCAAAAACAAAAAAATTGGTCACTCAATCCATGATTGTTTGTGGGACAACACTGTGCACAATTGGTTGCCACGTTTCACCTACAAAATCCACTTTAACAATATATTCTGTGAAAGCGCTTTGAGATTTCTCAATGACTTGATAAGCTGCAAATGCAAGGATTATTATTTTTATTATATAAGAAACATGCTTGGTGTAAACGTGTAATCTTGGGGCAGATCTGTTTTTAACTAAATTTAACATTATAAAATGTAAATACCAAAATATTATTTTTAACAATTAGTCATTGCAAACATTTTGATTTTTATGTGTGAAGGATATACTCATATTAAATTGGGGGCATTGAGTTCATATTGCTAGGCACAAATAGCTGATCTTTACAGTAATACTACATTGGGTGGTACCTTTACCGCATATGGCATTGAGGCAGCTAGGCTTATCATAAATTCTTGGTAACCAGTCCCTGTGAAATCAGATATGTCATTACCTTAAGGAAAGGTGGAAAAAAAGGGCGCACCAGTAGCAATATACTTTGTGCTCCAACTTCTCTAGCCACTTTTATTGAAACATATTCACATCTGCTTTCTCAACAGCTCTGCCTCTGCCATCAATTTTTTATGTGGTGAATATCAAGTATACATTAACTTCCTGTGCTCCAAGTAGGTTATCAATTATCACCTTACTCAACTGATACAGCCATGCCATTGTGCGCAAAAACGCCTCACCTTTAGTGGCACAACCCCAACAAAAGTGATACAAGCTTGTACAGGTTGTAGATGTGCCACCCAGGCCTCAAAGGCTTGTTTGAAATGTCTTTTGCATGTGTTGCTTCCTGTTTTTTCTGTCTTCACTACTTTTGGCTACCAATATTTAGAGAATCATTCTGTATAATGTCAACACTTTCTAATAATCTATGATTCCATTTCTCTCTTTATTTCTCAATTAAAAATGATTCTTAAACCAAATACACCTTCAGATGTTGCATTCCCACTTCTAAAATCAAACTGTACTATCTTAAACACTTTGAGATGTTTCACAGTAGTACAACTTAATAAAATGCAAGCTCTTTCTTCAATCCCAGTCCAATTTTGTATTTATGTCTACACTATGTGGTCTAGAGGCACTGACAGAAACAATGGTTTGAATTGGAGTATTTCTTAACAGGATTCCTTAATCAAATACTTTCACATTATCCACACCCAGAGTGGAGATTTTGTGGGTCAGCGTGACATACTTTCAGTAACAAGAAAGAGTCCCCATTTATGACTCTTGAGTTGTTGGTAAGGAATGTTGTTAAGAAACACAGCCGGTCCTAAAAAGAAAGATTCTTGGGGAACCGAGTCGCACTGTGGATTAATTTGCACACCATGACTGTTGGGTTCTGCACACTACAAATCCCAATAGTTTCAATCCATTTGTTGGTCAAAATGGTAAAATGTGGGTTAATTTGCTGTGATTCCCCATTATGATAAATTTCCATTCATGTTAATGCGACAAGGATGGAGCTAGATTCATCCCCAAATCATGGCTTTAGATGTACAGGGATTCCACAAATCTGGTTACCAGATGAAGAGGAGCATTGGCTGAAGACAATGAATACTTTACTAGTTTTCCCTTTACAACAACAACAACAACAACAAGATTCCATTTATAGAGCGCCTTTCACGTCAGGAGGACGACCCAAGGCTCTGTACAGTTGGTCAGGACCCGAGCAGGGGGGAAATGGTCAGGGTGAGGGGAGGGAAGGGAGGGAGCGAGGAAGTGGTAGAGAGTCGAGAGGGGAGCTGAAGGATGGTCAAAAGAAAGGTCTTGAAGGAGGAAAGGGAGGAGGCGGCGAAGGCTCTGGGGGATAGAGTTCCAGAGCCTAGGGGCTGAGAGGCTGAAGGCCCGGCCACCGATGGTAGGGCGGTTGGGGCGGGGGATGTGGAGCAAACCGGAGCCAGAGGAACGGAGGGTACGGGCAGGTGGGTAGGGGGACAGTAGGTCGGAGAGGTAGGAGGGAGCAAGGCCGTGAATGGCCTTGTAGGTGAGGATGAGGATCTTGAACTCAATCCTCTGGGGGATGGGCAGCCAGTGGAGGCGAGCGAGGGTGGGAGTGATCTGTTTAGCAAATTGACCATGACACAAGGCACCTACAAAGGAAAGAAAAGGAATGTGAATGGCTCAGTGGGTAAATATAGTGCATGGTGTTGTACTGAGTCATAAATATTAAGAGGGATCAACATTCATTTGGGTGGTGTTGAGGGCTACTGGAATTGGCCTCAGTATTCCCAGGCCTGTGGTGGGGGGCAGTCAAATCTTCCAATGTTTCAATTCCTGATTGTTAGCCAATGATCGTTTTTGGTAATTCTGAGGGTATGGGTGTCGAGTGAGGATTGAGCTCGGCTGAGATTCTCAGATTCCCATCAATCCTCTTTGTCTTGGCTCACAGAAATCACACTCGAGCATGAGTGACCCCCCCGCCCCACACACACACACACATGTTCAGCAGAGGAAGGAGAAATTAGGCAGCAGGGGACACGCTCAGTCACAAATAATATGTGATATCAGAAATTTAAAATAAGAGGCAGCAAATAAAATGAATATTTTAAAATGAATATATTATTTGAGGCAAAGTAGACTAAGATTTTTTTAGTCAGAAGAACAAATTAACAACAATTTTGAATAAAACCATTCAAACATGCTTTTGTTTACATTCCATTTCCTAATTCAGTACATTCAATTTGATTAATCATTCCCCCTGATTAAAAGCACATGACAGTTCCAGATTGTGCAGTCAGATAAAAGGCAGACCTTTGTTTTTAAATCGAAATAAAAGAACTCTGGTTACCCACTAACAATGTGCTTAACCATCTGTGAATATCTAGTCACATTTTCAGACATTCAGGGATAGATTTTATTTTTTTAATTGCTATTCACAATGGAGTCTTGTAAGATTCGTCCTCTCCTTCCACTCTCTCCCACTCACAAGGACATTGGAACGATTGCTTTGTTTCAGTGATTGTGTCTGAGGATCTAGGAACCATCTATGCTGCATTTAGGTAGTACATGCACCAGCACAGAGTGAATTTATGTGGAAGCACTGAAAGTGGAATGGCAGCCTCCTTATTAGCTGTAAAGTATAACAACAACTTACATTTATGTAGCGCCCTTCACACAGGGTAGCATCCCGGAGTGCTTGACAGTGGCGAAGTATGACTACGAGCCAGGGAGAGAGAGAGGTGACCATAAGCATGATCTAAAGGATGGTCTTTAGGCAGAATTTAAAAGTGGAGAGGGAGGGGGCAAGGCAGAGGGATTGGGGGAGAGAGTTCCAGAGCTTCGGGCTTAGTGACTGAAAGCACAGCCACTTTCACGGCAGAATATGCTGAAAACACCACAGCAGAGTCCAAGACCTGTGGCTGAATGCTAAATTACTGTTCTTTTCCCAATCTGATATTTAGTTAAACAAAAGCTACCAGAGTAACACAATTACAGTGCTCCCACCCAGGCAATCTTACTCCATGAGAACACAAGGATACCATATGTGGGAAATGGATAATGGCATATTGATGCAGTAAGGATGGTATTCAAAGATTGAGTCAGAGGCACATGATTGGGAATAGTTAGAAG